>NW_011888976.1:7194-9353 GCF_000151845.1 Pteropus vampyrus | reverse complement strand
TTCTTAACTCTACTTTTGGCAGATTTATCTTCTTCTTGGTATTTTGCCAGGGAGTAAAGGAACTGTGGATCTCTTTTCTCCTGGATGGATTCATCGCTTCCGGAATGTAGGTCTTTTGTGTTTCTTTGCATACTCAGCAATCTTTAGTAGGAATACTTGCCTTGTTGCTAATCTTAGAGGAAAAACTTTTACTTTTTCACTATTGAGTATGTTTGTTGTAGGTTTTTCATATATGACTTTTACTATGTTGAGGTAGTTTCTTCTAGACCTAGTTTTTTTTTAGTATTTTTTTCATGGAAGTATGTCAAATTTTGTCAAATGCTTTTCTTCATCAAATGAGATGATCATGTGGATTTATTATTTATTCTGTTAATATGGTATGTTGCATTGATCGATTTTCACATGTTGAATATTTCTAGAAATAAATCCCACTTGATCATGGAGTATAATCTTTTTAATATGCTGATAAATTTGGTTTGCTAGTATTTCTTCAGTTATTGATTTCTAACCTCATCATGTTATGATAAGAGAAGATACTTTGTATAATTGCTAGCTTTTTAAAATCTATTTAGTCTTAATTTCTGGCCTAACAAATAGTTTATGCTTGAAAATGTCCCAAATGCATTTGAGAAGAATGTGTAATCTGTTGTTAGGTAGAGTGTTCTATATATATATATATGTCTCTTAGAACTAGTTTGGTTTTTATGTTGTTCAAGTTTTCTATTTCCTTCCTTATTTTTTCTGTCTGGTTATTCTATCCATTTTTGAGAGAGAAATATTGAACTCTATCATTGTAGAACTGTCTATATCTCCCTTCAATTCTGTCAATTTTTGCTTTATACATTTTGGTGATTTGTTATAAGGTGCATAAATGTTAACAGTTGTTAAACGTTCTTGCTTTATTGAATGTTGTATTAGTATATAATGTCCTTTTTTGTATTTTGAAAAGTTTTTTTTAAGTCTATTTTGTCTGATATTGGTATAACTAACCTGCTCATTTTTGAATACTATTTGCATGGAATATATTTTACCATTCTTTCACTTTCAACCTATTTGTATCTTTGGATCTAAAGTGATTCTGCTGATAGACAGTAAAGGGGGTCAAATATGTTGTGACAGAAATATGTTGTGACAGAAATATGTTGTGAACACATAGTGTACATATATATATGCCTTACTGTTAAAGTGTACAGATGAAACTTATTGGGTTACTTTAACCAATGTCACCATAAAAAATTAATTAATTAAAAAAATGAAAATAAAGTGATTTTGTAGTAGACAGCATATAGTTAGGTCATTTTTTAAAACCCATTTTGCCAATCTATGTCTTTTAATTGAAGGGTTAAATTCATTTACATTTAAAGTAATTGCATTTAAATTCATTTATATTTAAAGTAATTAAAAATAAGGAGGGACTGACCTGCTATTTCACTAAGATTTCTATAAGCATTGTAGCATTTTTGTCCTCGATGCCTGAATTACTGTATTATTTTGTTTTTAGTTGAATTTTTCATGTCTTAATTACTTAAATATTTAAGTATTTTAATGCTCTTTTCATTCCATTTTATGTATACTCTGTAACTATTTTCATTGTAGTTACCAATGGGATTACATTTAAAATCCTAAAATTATAACACTATGATATAAATTTTTTTTTAAATTAACTTTATTGGGATAACATTGGTTAATACAATTATATAATTTTCAGGTGTACATTATAATTTCAAGACCCTATTTTCTCCTTTTTCTCCGCATACGCTCCAACATTTGTTATTACTTGTATACTGTATATATATCTGTATACTCGTATTTACCACCCAAAGTCCAGTTTCTTCGCTGCCATATATTTGATCCCCTTTACCCACTTCACCCTCCCCTTATCCCACTATATTACGCCATCTACCTCTCCCCTCCTCCCTGCCTCACCCCGCTACTGCATACCCTCTGGTAACCACTAGTCGATAATCCCTGTCCATGAGTCTCTCTTTGTTTGTCCCATTCATTTGGTGCTTTTAGGTTTATATTCCACGTATAAGTGATATCATGTGATTTTCAAATTTTTCAGTCTGGCTTAGTTCGCTTAGTATGATTATTTCAAGGTCCATCCAATCCATGTTGTTGCAAATGGCAGTATTTCATCTCTTCTTATGGCTGAGTAA
>NW_011888976.1:4114-6664 GCF_000151845.1 Pteropus vampyrus | reverse complement strand
AGGTCATTTTTTAAAACCTATTTTGCCAATCTATGTCTTTTAATTGAAGGGTTAAATTCATTTACATTTAAAGTAATTGCATTTAAATTCATTTACATTTAAAGTAATTAAAAATAAGGAGGGACTGACCTGCTATTTCACTATTAGTTTTCTATAAGCATTGTAGCATTTTTGTCCTCAATGTCTGAATTACTGTATTATTTTGTTTTTAGTTGAATATTTTGTGTCTTAATTATTTAAATATTTAAGTATTTTAATGCTCTTCTCATTCCATTTTATGTATACTCTATAACTATTTTCATTGTAGTTACCAATGGGATTACATTTAAAATCCTAAAATTGTAACACTATGATATAAATTTTTTTTTAAGTTAACTTTATTGAGATAACATTGGTTAATACAATTATATAATTTTCAGGTGTACATTATAATTTCACATCTGTATACTCTATTGTATTTACCACCCAAAGTCCAGTTTCTTCACTGCCATATATTTGATCCCCTTTATCCACTTCAACCTCCCCTTATCCCACTATATTACCCCATCTACCTCTCCCCTCCTCCCTGCCTCACAGCCCCCCTGCATACCCTCTGGTAACCACTGGTCTATAGTCCATGTTCATGAGTCTCTCTTTGTTTGTCCCATTCATTTGGTGCTTTTAGGTTTATATTCCACGTATAAGTGATATCATGTGATTTTCAAATTTTTCAGTCTGGCTTAGTTCGCTTAGTATGATTATTTCAAGGTCCATCCAATCCATGTTGTTGCAAATGGCAGTATTTCATCTCTTCTTATGGCTGAGTAATATTCCATTGTATATCTGTACCACGGCTTCTTTAGCCAATCATCTATCATAGGACACTTCGGTTGCTTCTATGTCCTGGCCACTGTGAATAATGCTGCTATGAGCATCGGTGTGCAAATATCTTTACGGATATGAGTTTTCAAGTCTTTGGGGTAAATATCCAGTAGAAGGATTGCTGGATCCTATGGCAGGTCAATTCTTAGTTTTTTGAGGAAACTCCATACTGTTTTCCACAGCGGCTGTACCAATTTGCAGTCCCACCAGCAGTGTATGAGGGTTCCTTTTTCTCCGCATACGCTCCAACATTTGTTATTACTTGTCCTGTTGATTATAGCTATTCTAACAGGTGTGAGATGGTATCTCATTGTGGTTTTGATTTGCATTTCCCTAGTAGCTAGCAATGTTGGGCATCTTTTCAAATATTTGTTGGCCATTCGTATGTCCTCTAGGGAGAAGTGTCTGCTCAGGTTCTCTGCCCATTTTTGATTGGATTGTTTGTTTTTTTGTTGTTATTGAGTCGTATGAGTTCTTTGTACATTTTGGATATTAGGCCCTTACCGGAGGTGTTGCTTGCAAATAAATATATTTTCCCATTCGGATGGTTGTCTCTTTACCTTACTGATGGTTTCTTTTGCTGAGCAGAAGCTTTTTAGTTTGATGTAGTCCCATTCATTTATTTTAGCTTTTGCTTCCCTTGCTTTTGAGGTCAAATTCATAACATCCTCTTTAAGTCCAAGGTCCTTGAGTTTAGTTCCTATGTTTTATTCTATGCATTTTATTGATTCTGGTCTTGTATTCAGGTCCTTAATCCATTTTGAGTTAATTTTGATGTGTGGTGCTAGACAACAGTCTAGTTTCATTCTTTTGCAGGTAGCTTTCCAGTTTTCCCAGCACCATTTATTGAAGAGGCTTTCCTTTCTCCATTGAATGTTTTGGCTTTTGTGTTGAAAATTATTTGACCATATACATATTTTTGGCTTTTGTGTTGAAAATGATTTGCCCATATAAATGTGGGTTTACTTCTGGACTCTCGATTCTGTTCCACTGGTCCGTGTGTCTATTTTGCTGCCGATACCATGCCATTTTGATTACTATCGATTTGTAGTATAATTTGAAGTTGGGTAAAATGATGCCTCCAGCCTCGTTTTCCTCAGGATGGCTTTGGCAATTCGGGGTCTTTTGTGCTTCCATACAAATCTGATGATTTTTTGTTCTATTTCTTTTAAAATCGCCGATGGCATTTAGATGGGGATTGCATTAAATCTGTATAATGCTTTAGGTAATATGGTCATTTTAACTATGTTGATTCTTCCAATCCAAGCACAAGGAATATCTTTCCATTTCTTTGTATCTTCTTCGATTTCTTTTAATAGGGTCTTGTAATTTTCATTATATAGGTCCTTCACATGTTTCGTTAGGTTTCTTCCTAGGTATTTTATTCTTTTTGTTGCAATTGCAAAAGGAATTATTTTTTTCCATTTCTTTTTCTGACACTTCATTATTAGAGTATAGGGACGCTATGGATTTTTGAACATTGATTTTGCATCCAGAAACTTTACTGTATTTGCTTATTGTTTCTAGTAGTGTTCTTGTGGAGTCTTTAGGGTTTTCTGTATAGAGAATCATGTCATCTGCAAATGGTGACAGTTTGACTTCTTCTTTTCCTATTTGGATGCCTTTTATATCTTGTCTGATTGTACTCCCTAGGACCTCCACTGTTATATTGAATAACAGTGGCGATAG
>NW_011888976.1:0-2027 GCF_000151845.1 Pteropus vampyrus | reverse complement strand
TAGGCGAGCTGACCCCTTTAAGTATTTCCTGTAGTGTAGGCCTCGTAGTGGAGAATTCCCTCAATTTTTGTATGTCTGAAAAGGTCTTAATTTCTCCTTCATATCTAAAGGAGAGCTTAGCTGGATACGTTATTCTAAGATGGTATTTCCTTTTACTAAATAGTTTAAATATTTGATTCCATTCCTTTCATACTAGTAAAGTTTGTGCTGAGAAGTCCGATGATAATCTAATGGGTTTTCCTTTATAAATTACCATTTTCTTCTCCCTGGCTGCCCTGAGAATTCTGTCTTTGTTGTTGATTTTTGATAACTTTAATACAATGTGTCTTGGTGAAGGCCTTTTAGGGTTGAGAGAATTGGATGTTCTATCGACTTCTTGAATTCTAAGCTCCAGCTCATTCCTTAGGTTTGGGAAATTCTCGTCCACTATTTGTCTGAAAATGCTTTCTAGTCCCTGCTCCTTTTCCTTGCCTTCGATAATGCCCATTATTCTTATGTTTCCTCTCCTGATGGCATCAGCTAGTTCTTGTATTTCTCTTTCATTATTTTTCATTCTTTGGTTTCTCTCTTCTTCCTTCTGATTTATTTTTTAGATTTTTGTCTTCGGTATCACTGATCCTTTCCTCCATTTGGTCGACTCTATTTCCCAAGCTTGCTATTTCATTTTTCAACTCTTGCAGTGTGTCTTTTATCTCCAGAAGGTCTATTTGGTTCTTTTGGAGGGTTTCGATCTCCTTGCTCCGCTCATCTAGTTTTTCGTTTTTTTTTTTCAATTTCTGAAATTGTTGATATGACTCGTTTCGGAACTCACTGAGTTTTTTCAGAAGTACCATCCTGAATTTTCTGTCACTTAAGTTGCATATTTCTATGTCTGTAAGCTTATTTTCTGGAGATTTTTCTCTTCCTTTCTGAGATGCCTTGTCACCTTGGTTGTTCATGGTTTTAATGGACTATTTCTCTACCTGGGCATTAGTGGAAATGTAGTCTGTTGTTTTTCCAGAAAGAAGATTTATTATAAGGTCTCTCTTTAGCCTGCTGCAAAGAAGGCTCTTTTCTTTTGGTTTCCAGTAGGTGGCATCTAAGCCTCTTGGATACCTGCTTTATATAAAGCCTTAATAATGCCTTTATATAATGCCTTTATTTTCTTTTAAATATTTAATTACCCTCGCTACCCTCTGTCTGTTCCTGTCAGTGTTAGCAACAGTTTCGGTAGCAGTTGCTCAGAATCCCTGAGGTTCCGTGGTGATTGGTCTTGGAGGGTATGGGGGGAGGGGATGGGCCCTTTGGGTTGGGGATGGGGACTGCGGCTCCGCCTCGATTTTGCAACCGCGTCAAGTAAAAATCAATAATTGTTTCTCTGCCATCCGCTTCTCTGCTTTCTACCCTGATGACTTGGCCCTGCCGTTGGCTGCGTGGAACTCACAAACTCTCCCAGGCAGGGCTGTTCAGGGAAGTCACCGCACATTCTCCCCTCCCTCTCCCCTACAGGGAGCCCTGGCAACTGCGAGAGGCAGCTTCTTTATTTCTCCCACTCCACCACCCGACACCCGGGGTTCTGACCTGTGGTGGTTCTTATGTGCAGATCCCACGCTCAGATGTGCTGGTGTGTAGTTTGAGTGTTTTTTGTTGAGTTTTAGATGTTCAGCTAATTGCCATTTCAAGGGGAGGGATCCGGGGACATCTCTCACTCTGCCATTTTTCCTCGCAAATTAGTTACATATAAATTTTAGAATTATTTATTTGAGTTCGGTGAAAATGCCATTGGTATTTTAATATAGATTGCATTGAATCGATAGGTTCCTTTGGGTAGTATGGACATTTAATGCTGTTAATTTTTCCTATACATGAGCGTGGTGTATGTTTCCATTTATTGTAGCTTCTCCAATTTCTTTTTTCAATGTCTTATAATTTTCCAAGTACAAGTCTTTTACCCCCTTGGTTATATTTATTCCTAGGTATTTCTTGATGTAATCGTAAATGGGATTGTTTTCTTAATTTCTCTTTCTGATAATTCTTTACTGGTGAAT
>NW_011888975.1:2546319-2554416 GCF_000151845.1 Pteropus vampyrus | reverse complement strand
ATGAAGTAGCACAAAATCAACAAGTAAAACTGCAGGCCACGCAGCAAACAAGTTCAAAAGGGTCACACGTAGCAGACTGCTTGTTTTACTGGGAGAGTGTTTGCATAGACGATTTGTTTTTCAAGGTTTGTTTATGACTCCACGAATGCCACCTCTTAAACGTTTTGAATGTCAAATCACCTCTCTCCGCCCCACCCCCTCTCGTGTCCTTCTGCCTCTCGCGTGTCCTGCTCAAAGGCTTCTTCGCGCATGGCCGCCCTGTGGCCAGTCGTGGCCAGCATCAGACATCTCTGCTTTCTCTTCTGGGGACCCTCTCTTCTCCCGGGATTCGGAGCCCCCGCCCTCTTTTAGGAAAACCGGCCCCGTTAGCCATCAGATTAGGAGAGGAGCTGCCGTCATCCGGCATGGCCCTAGGACCTCGGCCTCGCAGGCCGGGGACACCCGCCTGCTCGGGGCCGGCCTCCGTGCGGTGCTCCGTGGGCCGGAGCAACTCTGGCCCAAGCCAGCCAGAGTCCCTGCCTGGGATTTTTTTTTTTTTTTTTTTTTGCCAGAACCAGGGGGAAGCGCTCTTCCCGCTGCGTTCGTGAACGCAGCTGGACGCCCTCGTGCCCTCGCGAGGGGCTGGGGAAGCTCCCCGAAGACCGTGAAGCAAACGCCAAGGCCGCCCAGGGCAGGGAGGCCGAGCGGGCCGTGCAGAGCCCTCCCCGCGCCCAGCCGCCGGGCTGCACGAGCCGGAACCGGGAACTCGGGTCGGGTTCCCTCTGGTGTGCTCGGAAGCCACCTGCTCCGCGCGGGAGGTGGCCCGCCGCAGCCTGACGGGGGCAGCGTGCAGCAGGAAGGGCACGCGGTGTTCGGTGCCCGCTTATCCGCTAGAGGAATGACAGACGGCAACGAGCGTCCCGGGAAAACCCCAGGCTCAGCCCCATGGCCCGAAGCGAGCTCGGAAGACCCCTCTGGCCCCGCAGCTCCTAACCCGGTCACGGCTGGAGAGGGGGAGGAGAAACTGGCACCGCAGTACTCAGGTACCCCGAAGGTCAGACGGTACTTTTAGAAATAGACTTAACCAGTCACCATCGGACGCGAGTCCACGCCGTGAAAGAAGGTAACAGCTGGTCCGCTCTCTCCCAGGCACTGTACATGCCGGTCACGCTATTTTGTGTCATCCTCACAGCGGCCTCACGAGAGAAGCACTATTATCACCTTCACTTTGCAGATGTTCGCCCTCTACCCTCAATGGGTAAACCACATGCTCCAGCAGCTAGTAAGTGACAAGTGAATTTTAAACCCAGTTCTGCCTGCCTCCAGAACCTGAGATTCCATCACGATAAATCAGTCCAAATACTTCATTGGTCGCGCATGTCATTTAAATAACTCACGCATGTTGAAAGAGTTCAGAACATGCAACCCCAAAATACGGTGCTCTGGTACATTGACTATTTTGAGTTTTAAAGGCACTAGAAAAACAGCAAATACAGGAAAAAAAAAAAAAAAAACTATGACTTTCCTTCTTTTTCTTAAAAGCAAGGGATCAAATTCTCGTAGGAAAGATGTCCTCCCTAAACCAGACATTTTTATCATTACGGACAGGAAGCTGAGACAGAGAGAATTCTACTCAGATAGATCTTGTTAAAATAATTCGTATCTTCCTCTAGCCTCCCCACATAGATTACCTGGTTTTCCACAATTAGCACAATTGCCTCTCTGTTCATCTTAATATCAAAGCGAGTAGTTTCTCCCCATTTCCTTGGGTCTTCATTCGGTACGAAATCCCCTGTGTCATGTAAAACTTATATTAATTTGTATTTTTTCTCTTGTTGACTTGTCTTACATCAATTTCTCAGGCCTAGGCAAAAATCTCTAAGAGGGTAAAGGTAAAACTTTGAATCCCCTTACAGTATATAAAATACACATTATTTATATGTGTGCAAATTATCTTTTTTGATCTTCTGAAAAATACACTGTAAAATCAGTAACAGAGAAGTATACATTGTCTCCCCCAGAAATTTTAAATTGTTCAGAAGATCATCGCCCAATTTATTGATTATTCAGAGTTTAAGGTGTCCCTCTTACCATTTGATACTTATCAAATTTGAAGGAAAAAGGAGGAAACAGTACTCATTTGATCATTTATTAGTATTTCTAGAAGTTTCAATTTTGCTACATCTCTACATCAAAAAATATTTCCCATGGAAATAACTTACTCTGATGTTAAGATCTTTCCTGGAGTCTTAGTATGTTCTCTTGTACTGTAACCCGGACCCCTGAGAGCACCCTTGCATCCGGGAGAGTTCACCGTATACTGTGGAGAAACCTGACAAACATCTTTACCATGAATGTCGAATTTACTCCGCAACACTGATGTATAAACACAAACGTCACCGTGACCTGGAGGCTACCCTTCGTGACACCGCTGCTAAACAGGCATGGTGAGAAATGAAACTGGAGGATGGAAAAATGTCCACACGACATATTACTGGATTGGACACTTGAAACCCGTAGAATGTTATTAACCAATGTTACGCCAATAAACTTTCGAAAAAGTCAACAAAGAAATCTTGCATTTTATTTGAGTAAGAAACTGGAAAAGTTAATCCTGATATGGCCAAGAATGTATGAACTAACAAAATCTATGCACAAAAAGATATATTTAATATTAATCACCAATTTCAATCAAATTGGAAAATTTTGATTTCTCGAAAAATTTAAATCTAGTGAAATAAAATTAAGAGGTATTTTAACTAAAAATTTGGGCTAGGGTGTCTTTAAAATGTGACTGGTGTCAAGCCAAAACAAGCTAGAGATTATGAGTTTAGATTAATTTTCAATACCAAAATACAAATGAAATCACAAGCATTACTAAGTTCAACGGAAGAAATTTAATACTAATCCTAGCAAACACGCATAACACAAGTAACTGCAGGCATAAAACCAGGTGGACGAGCTTCCCGTTTCCTGTGCAGCAATGTCACTAGGCACCACCACTTCACTGATAATTGCCCAGTAATGTTTAATCAGATGAGAAGGTAAATCCACAGATCAGTTTGGCCGCGAATACCTATGATATCTAGCAAGCAAAAATGTTGTAGAATCACATTAAATCAATTGCAGACGTGAGTTTGGAGTCAGCAGAACTGTTAAATTGAGAACTGTAGGGCTCTTGGGTCTTAAAGGATCTCAAATTCATCCATTAGCTGATCATAAAATCTATTCCAGCAGCAAGCAGGCTTATAAAAGACAGACCTAATTCCTCTGATAGCACGTCTGATTCTCCACTTACACCTTGCCCCCAGACCTGAAATACGCCCTCTTCCTCACCAGCGCCAGAACAATTGTGAATGCCACAATCTCCTCGCAAGGCAAGTAAGGGTAACTGATACGGCTTTGAACTGTACCCACAAGCTGGTAACTCAGTATATTAAAGTTCACTGTAATGTAAGTAAATGAGCAAGGTAACTGAGAACACCTACAGGGTCCCAGACGTCCGGGAGAATGCAGCTGAGAAGCCCTTGCTTATTGGGAAGATGAGGATGGACTCGGCACAGCAAAAGAAGCCAAGAATAGCTAGTGTGGCTGAAATAAGATCACAGTTTTAAAACAGGGACAACCCATGAAAAACAGAAATAAAGGAGGGTACTGGGCAGACAGGCCAGAAACTGGGAATTCTGTAATATTAGGCAAATAGGTCGTCAGAAGTCCAAAGTCAAGGCCAGGTAACAGAAAAGTCGATCACACAATCAAAAGCAACGCTGTTTCTACATCCCAGGGTCCGGCCAGCTTCTGGGGAGAAGGAGGTCCTCCCTAATCTTAAAGGGGGCCAGGCCCTCTTGTGGAGGGTAGAGTAAGCACAAGTCCCATGAGAAGCAGACTTCGTGTTTCCGGAATTTCATAAATACACTGCTGTCCATATTACAACCCGTCGATGAAAATCTGTTCGTTTCATAGGCAAACACGATGAAAAAGACTGAAAAAGTAATTCAGAACCACAGAGCCATTAACTCCAACACAAACAAAACTACGCACATAAAACCTTCTCCCTTTCCTAAACGTATTTCTGTTGTCTCCTTTTTTAAAGACATATAAAGAAAAAGGTTCTCAAAGCTGGTGTTTTGCCCAGTTTTTTTCTAAACAGGTACATTGAGTTTTGTTTATTCCACTATCTAAATTCACAGTTAAGGTGAGTCACATATTCGGGGATCTTATTTCAAGAATACTGTTTCTTCTTATTGACTTTAGATGGCTTTACCTGATTTCTCCAGCTAGCAAGAGCTATATTATCATTCACAGACAGGCTTAAAAATCGACATAAAGCGCAACACGAGCCACAAATGAAATCGCTCTTGCTCCTTGTCTGTTGGAAGCACATACTGGATGCGCTGGGTATGAGCTTGTTTTTGTTCTATTCCCCAGCATAGTTCCTATGTGGGGGCAGCTTTGCTGTCTCGTGGCTCCCAAGATGCGGTCCCTGCCTAAACGGCAGTCGCACGACCTGGGAACTTACTAGAAAGGCAGATGGAGCAACTCTGACAGTCTGGAGGGAGGGCCAGGAGTCTGTATTTTGACACGCCTTCCAGGCGATCGGGACGCTCACAGATGCTGGAGAACCGGGAGGGACGGCAAGATCTGCGAGCACCACACAGCACCCAGGACCACGCTCCCAGCCGTGAAAAAAGCCTGCGACGGGATCCGAAAAGCCTGCGGTTCTAATTTCCAGTCACGGACTTCCTCATTCCCGCTACTCCAAGCCTATGTCATCTTAACGAGGAAGTCACAGAGGTGTCACATTCTTAAATTTTTGTCTTAATTTCATCAACCATCTATCACTTACTTTTTAAGACCATTCTTCATCAGAAAACACACAAAACGGAAATAAAAGGGTGTATGGTGAAAGTAAGCTCAATCCCACCCCAGAACCTCGGTCCTTCTCAGAGGCCATCGCTGTCACTAGTCTCTTACATGTTCAACATATCCACAAATACACGGACGTGGTTTTTTGGGTTTTAAGATATGACGGCATAGTATACCATCAATTCTGCGCTTCGTCAAATTTCTATATATTTACTGTAAACTATGAAAAGTACATATTTTATGGTAAAATATGTAACACATGCTCAGTTTAATAAATAATTTTTAAGGTGAACATCTGTGTAACCAATCCCTCAGGCAAAAAGAATAAACCGCAGAACGCCGCCAGCACCCAGAGCCCTCTGTGTGCGTCTGCCCATCATCACCCCGCCTCCCCTGACTGACTGCCGGCTTTGAAACAACCTTATCCACGTACTTCTTTATTCTTTACTACCTACATATGAATTATCAAAAAACATAGCTGACTTTTGCCTATATTTGAACTTGATATGAATAGTCGCATGGCTTACATCTTTGTCTTATTTTGTTCGACTTCATGATTGTGAAATTCATCCACATGATTGTGTTTGGCTCTGTTTGATAGAGAAGGAAGAACATGCTGCATTGTACGGTTAGAATCTCTGATTTTTAAAAAAAACATTTTTCTGTATTTCTACATTTCCTATAATGTGTGTTACTTCTATCAATACAAGAAAAATCCCAATAAAAGCTGCTAAGACAAATTCCTGGCTAAAACTTTGCTGTGCCCACCTCTGTATCTCTTTGGTGCCTATTCCTTAAAGGGAGCATTCTGGTAGCTTCAACGCCTAAAGAACACAGTTCCTAAAACTTTATTTCATTATGTATCAATGTAAGATGGTTTTCTTAGGGTGATGGGTTTTCCTAAATAAACTCAAATTGGTTAAATATATATATTACCTGATTTATCCTCATGCCATACTTGTGAGGAATTTGAGGCACGAATTTTGAATCACATCAGTTAAAAGAGATCGGATTAAACGAACTATGTAATCCAAAGCCAAACACTATACAACTAATATTGGAAATTTCATCTTCTGACTCAGCCTACTGCTCAAATAAGATTTTGCTTAAGTTTCCATGCCCTCATACCCAGGATACTCTTTTAAAAATAAGAAAAAAACAGGGTAGAGCATGTGCGGCATAAATCTGTACCAAAAATTTCGAGCCTGATTTCAAGCACACGAGACACGTCTGAGCGCTCTCCAGCGTGCTTAAACTGAAGCCCTGAGAACAGACACTGCAAACCGCCCTTTGATGACCAGGCTATTCTGTAATAACCATCACGAAAACAGCTCTGCAGAGAAACCTGGGATGAGTAACCCACTTTCACTTTGCAGACACACAGGCCGCCGGATGACAGCGCAGAGGTGCAGTGGATGTAAGCTGGTGACAGGTGACAAATGAACGAACCACCAAAACAAGTGCGGGCTCTGATCCACAGGCCTTCTGGAGTAGAAAAGATGTATGAATACGTGGAAAAGTAGAGCGCCATTTATTAATCACGCGAAGAGCAATTCGTGATCATGTCCCTTCTGCGTTTTTCATTAAGTGCCAACTCCTCCCATCTTGTACCATGTCATCTGGCAACCTAAGCATTTCAGAGACCTTTCCGTAAGGGATCGTCTGTTCTTTAGCTTTCTGTCTTTTTTCTTCCTCATAAGAATCAGTGATAATTGTCAGATTTTCGGCATTTATAATCTGCCATGTAACCCGAATCGCCTGCTGAAGTCATACAACATGAGATCATGCTACCTCAGCTTTTCATTTTTGAACCATTTCCCGACGAAGTAACATCCTGCACCCTGACTCCCTGGTCCCCAGCCCCACAGGGGTCCGTCCGGCCCCTGGGTTGGAGGAAGGACGCTCTGGAGGGGCGAGACGGCAGCCCAGGAAGAAGCAGCGCCCGTCCTCGTCTGTCACTGCGTCCTCGTCTGTCACTGCGAATTAATTACACAGGCATTTCTGCGGGGGAGGGGCTGTGTGCAGGAGACCCCCCAAGCCAGCATGGGCTTCCTCAAAGGCAAGGGCTGGAACGCACTGTCTTTGCTACAAACATCTGGAGCTGTGTTTTCCACAGCTGTGCTCGGCGTTGGTTATCACGCGTTCTGAAACCCCGTGGACCTCTGACATGAAAACGAAGCAAGGTTAGTGCTACTCTGTCACTGACGCGCTGCAGAAAAGCTTGCTCTGGTCCTGTCCCTCCTAGGAGGGACATACTTGGAACCTAAAAGGCCAACAGATTGATGGCTCAAAGGCATCTTTGTCAAGTTATAGTGACTGCTGAATCCTAAAGCGAAAAAAAAGTGTGGGAGGGGGGAGGAATGGGAAAATGAAGTTTCCAATTTATTTTCAAATGAAACAGTCTTCCTTCCGATAAACATGATCCCTTAAATAATGGGCATACAGGATGTCCCACAAGTCTTAGTGCAGGTTTTAGTAACTTGGAAGTGTACATGCTACAAATACATAATAAAACATGATTTGATGGGTGAGAGATTTATTGGGGGCATCGCTTTGTAAGTTATGTAAATGTCCAATCACTATTTTGTATACCTGAAACTAATTTAATATTGTATGTCCACTGTAATTGAAAAATAAAAAATTTAATAAATTAAAAACCTTAAAAATGTGATTTGACAGTTTCAGTAAATTTCTTTTTGTTTTCCAAAACATAAACTTAAAAGTAAATATTTTTCAAAATACAAAAAAATGGAATCAAGCTTACAAAGGATATTAAGTTTGTAGCATTTATACTCCTAAAATCATGAAAGCTTAAACCTCACTGACTTTCGAGACATCTGTCTTAGAAGTCACCCAAGGGACTCCAGGCGTACCAGAGAAGACTCGCCAAGTGAGCTCAGGTAAGCCACAGAATTGTGAGAATACATTGTTCTTAAGGAACTAAGTCTAGGGATGGTTTGTTATAAAGCAATAGATAACTGAAACACTGCTGACTCGAGGTTTTGAAAAATGCATGATGTAATGTATCTACAACCACTATTATCAACAGCTAACATTTTCTCGAACACTTACTATGCGAACTGCTCAAAGCGCATGACATGTACTAACTTATTTATGAAGTAGGTTCTGTCACCTTCATTTTGCAGATGAAAAACTACGAGGCTTTAGAGAGGCCAAGAAATCTTTCAAGGTCACACAATGAGCAAGTGTCAGGCCACAGAAGTTCAATCGTCATTCTCTACACTCATCCTC
>NW_011888975.1:2536919-2544379 GCF_000151845.1 Pteropus vampyrus | reverse complement strand
AAATTTCAAAGAAACATTATCATAGAGACCATATTCTCTGACAATGTTCAGACACTAACGAGAATTGTAAATAACACGGGATAAAAAAAATTACAATGAGGAATATAAAACATTGAGAAAAGTATGACAATGAAATCATGTCCCTGCAGTCAGAGTTTGTAATCTGGTGGGGCGAAAGCGAATGATCATTAGTCGGAAGTTAATACGATATATTATATATTATAACTGTGTGCATGCGTGTGTGCGTGTGCGTGTGCGCGTGTGCATGCGTGCGTGTGCGTGTGCGTGTGCGCGTATGTTAATAACATATGATAGCAAACTGTGCTAAGTGTTACGAAGGAAAATCAGACAGTGTCAAGAGAACATGCCACTTGGGAATCCAGCATCTTCTGGAGGGGACTGTTAGGGTTCCCGGAGGAAATGACATTTTGGGGTGAGGGAAGGAGGAGGGGATGGGCATTTGGGCAAAGGGAAGAGCACATAAAAGGCCCTGAGGGGAGAGGAACGGGGTTCCGGGGCGTGAAAGGCAGACAGTGGCCCTAGATGGCAGGAACAGAGCAGATAACCTGGAAGAGGTGTCGTTGGTTACACCAGGAGCAAGGTTCTTGCTATGAAAATAGGAGATGACAAATAAGAATTGTGGTCAGATTAAACATCTTAAAAAATACGAAAAGCATTATTCGCATTTCACTGGCAAAGTTTTAAGGGAGGTATTCTACGTTTATAATTCTCAAGAACTTGTTCATTATTCTCAACGGCCATTATCTTGGCCAGCACATCAGCAATTTCTCGAAGCTCTACCTTAGATGGCGTTTTTCACCATTAAGATGTTGGGTATTAAGGTCGCCCTTCGCACCATTTATTCTTTAGCCTTCTACCAGGACCGGCTTTCCACAAGCAGGCAGCTGACCTCGGTATTCAAGGAGCAGCACAAATCACCCCACGGTGGAGCCAAGTCCCTCCAGATTTCAGGGCGGTCCCTATGCCCGCTTGTCTCAGACTCCACACCTGCAAAATGGCGCTAACATCCAGCTTGATGGTGGGGATTTAGAGGGTCTTCTTCCACGAAGAGGCAGACTGGTAGAATGTGACAGAAGGAAGGTAAACTTTGTAGGAATCCCACATCCACTGCCACCGAGAACTGTGTGACTTTGGGCAGGTTACTTGACATCTCACTGCCCAAGTTTCCTCCTCCGTGACATGGGTTTCAAATAACACCGACCCTTAAAGTTTTGAGAATTACATAATTCACGTAAAGTACTTAGTACTCCATAAATATGAACCACAATTAGTAATGAAACTGTTTTTGTTGTTCATACTCAAAAAAAGTCCTTGCTAACAGTCTTTTCTAATAACCCCGAAAGGTTATTAGATATTGGAACAGATTAGCAAACACAAAATTTAACTATTTCTAAATGAAAATTTTTTAATAGCCTCATACACACCTATACGTTCAGGACTGTTAAATTCTGCCTGAAGGTTGGGATTCTTTCGTAGGGACCAGCAGAATTCCTGAGATTCCTTATAAATCAATAAATCACTAATTTCATTTAAAGTTCTCGTGTCTCACCAATGCGTTAGGCATTCTCACCGCCTGGGCCGTGTCTCAGAAATGCACGCCGAGCCCTGCCATTCAGTCGGGGACTCGCGTGTACGTCCGGGCACGTGGTGCAGCCACATGCTACTTCCGACAGAATATAAAACCACCGCTCAGCTCTCAGATTGTGACGTTCTGAGCAAAACTGAGCCCACTCCAAGAGTGCTCACTGAAACGAACTTAGATTCAATACAATCTCTTCACACCAAAAAAGTCTGTGCCCCTTCCATAGTGTCCTGGAAGCTGAATTTCTTGAAGGAAATCTACTGAGAGAAAGCTGGGTAGGTGACCAATTTGGTCAGCCCCAGTTCAGGGGTGCCACAGGGTGATAAGTGTCTGCCAGGCTCTTGACCTGTATTGCATCCAAACTACCATTCGGGGCCGAAACAAAACTCTGAAAGAGGTTCTGAGTAAGAATAACCCAATTTTTTAAAGTGAAGAACTTGAAGAACATAATTTTGCTGATGCCAGCCCTGTTTCAATTAGATTATCAGAGACAATACTGGCATTAAATTTACAAACTTGCCAATATTCTACTAAATAATTCCTTAATAAATTAAATGCAAACAGACGACCCCCAAACTGTCTCCATATTTTTTAAAAAATAATATCTAAAATTGCTTTGAAATGGTCTCCATGAAAATAGAATTTTTACAGCCAAAACACAACACCGAGATACAGAATACAATTTTCTAAGAATTTTCTATACGGTTTCACAGGACAACATAATATCTGCGTTTCAAGGCAGATAAACCATAAACCATAAACCATTTTACTGAGGAAGAAAGAAAATTTCAGAAAGGTCAGCTTTATGAACAGTGCAGCAACACTGTCTGATGCATAAATCTGTTATAAGAAAAATTTCCCAACAAAACTTCCGAGTTCTAATACTTCAAAAGGCTATCTTGGGGCCATTAAAGTGCAAAAGCACAGTGCCAACCGGGGACAATCGGCGTGGGTACTAGATGACAGCCGCCTAATCAGCTAGATATAAGCAATAATCCTCTTTCATGGACTTCGATTAGACTCAGACTTTACCGAGGAAGAGAAAGTGCTTTGTTCCTTAAACAGTGATATGGGCTTTCTTTCTGCGGATGCTGGATTTTTTTGGCATTTAAAACTACCGTCTTGTTACTTAGGTGTCATTCAACTTTACTTAAAAAATTAAAAGGTGCTGGTATCGGCACTAGCGGTGGCAGTGGTACTGGTAACGGACTAGGAATCATAAGGGCGGCAGTGCGCGCACGCGCACACGTCACTCGACTAAGCACCGGGCACTGTGCTCAGCACGTGCATCGTGCATCCCCGCGCCTCATTAATGAACCGTCGACTCATTCAACCATCCCCTTTAGTGCCTTTGCCCTCACAGTTACTCTGGAAGGTTTGCTATTATTCTCATTTCACAGACTAGGAAACAAAGTACAAAGAGGTTAAGTGATGTGTCCAATGGCCCATGGTGACTAAGTCATGGAGCCAGAATGCAAACCTCTGAAGCCTGCTACCAGAGTAAAAATAACTCATTTTATCGATGGAATTTAACTAACTACATGTAAATACTGCTGAGGACATCAAAACAAACATTTTGCGTAATCTCGAAATTTAAAAAAAACACACAAAAGATTCACCTTGTTTTCCCTTTCAAAACCTGAGTCCCCAAAGGACAAAATTTATTTCAATTTACATCTATAATAAGACTGCAAATGCCAACTATGTGTATTTCCCCACCGTCTTTTCTACAAACTAAGCCCTGCCTTTTTTTCTACTTCTCTTAGAAGCGAGAAGAGGACCACTGAATCCATACAGATTAACCACAGGACTCAGAACTAAGGCCTCCTACAGCCACATGACTGTTATTTGTGCTGAGAAATCTTCCTACAAAGATAAGGCTGTAAATCAGTAAATAACTTCGTTAAATGCATCAGGAACTTCCCAGAAGTCCATTTGCCCCAACGAGGGACTGCTAAAACAATCCGGTCTGCACAATGTTCCCTCTTCTTGGCAAACAACTCACTTATCAAGCAACTGGTACTGAAAAGCGGTGGTTAAGATCCTTGCCTGTTTCCACTGATCCTAAACTATTACACGAACTCTGCCCAGTTTCAGTCCGATCGCTGCACTGACAGACCCACCTTCGCTCTCTGTCCCACCTGAAACTCTGCGCCCTCCACCATGCCCTCTCCCTTGTGAAGTCTACTGCGCCTCCATCTAGGCGCTTCCTCCCTGTGATAAGCAAGAAGTTGAGCTGCTTGATCCACAGGCTCTGCTGGCCTTGGGCCGGGGTGGAGGGGGGGGCGGGGTCGACCAAAAGGGCAGGTGAGGCCCCATTCCCTTCGGCTGCTCTTTTATCAACAACTTTTTTTTTTTTAATCTCTTCTCTCATACCTGTACTAGACCACAGATGAAATTAAATACACCAGGAAATGAGATCATTATAAAGAAAGATAACCAGAAGCCAGCAGCTGAAAGGGGGCTGATGGATCTAACAATAAATTCGATGAGACATCGAACTGCATCATAGCCAGTTTAAGCTGAACTGGGTTAATTACACATTTCAAAATGGTCTCAGAGTCCCTAAAACTGAGGTTTAGAAATAAAAGAAAAGAAAGCCTTGAAATGCCAAAATTTAAAGCATTCTGCCATCTGATTAAATTTTACAAAAATTTCTTTGACTCATTTGCCTCTAATGATAGGTATCAAATATGAATATACAAAATATTGTTAGTCTTTAAAGAACAGTTCTGAGTAAAAATGATTTAAACCTGTATAAACATAAAATTAGTCATTTTGACATCACGTTTCATTTATAATCATTTTTAGTAGATTTATTATAGTCATTTATGTAGTTATTAAGGTATAAAACCAGTATTTATTCTAATTCTATTTTATTTTCGCTTCTTTCCATGTATCACATTTTTCCTTAAAAAAAAACAATTAATTCAGATAAAGATCAAATTGAATATATTAAGATGCCAAAAATAGGCTTTTTATAAAGCTGAGGTCTTTAAACAAGAACTCATCTCATACGTTAAAATGTGCGTGCATTGTGTGTGTGTGTGTGTGTGTGTGTGTGTGTGTGTGTATAGATAGTGTGTAGCCATGCCCAGGGAAGAGAAGTGAGTGCAACATAAAACCCTGATTTTTCTCATAGGCTGTCAACACCAGCCGTTTCAAATACTACTATTACTTCCTGCAGAAGGTGGCCAACCGTGTGATGCTTTTGCTGTGACCGGCGTGGAGCCACGCATGCAGAGGAAAGAATATGGAGGTTACAAGAGACTAGGGTTGACATCTTGGCTTCTCTACTCTAAATTGGGGAAAACGACTTCTTCTCTTGGATAGCCTCAGCTTGCTTATCTGGAAAAAGTGAGATACCGCCTCTTGATGTAATTGCCGGGGAGGTTAAAGATGATAATGTACAGGTTACTCGGTCACCACCTGGCACATCGTGGCCAGTTCTCCATAAATGTTTGCCAACCATCATGCATGCTGCTTCCTGCAGTTACGGTCCTAAGGACCTACGAGATATTGAAGTACTTCCTAAATAATTAAAGGAGTATTAATTATGCAACGAGGTCTTTAAGGTTCATATCTTTTCAACCAATAATTCCACTGCTAGGAAACTAGCCAAAAGAAATAATTAGAGATAGTGTCAAATATTTATGTACAAATGTATTCTTCAAAGCTTTATTTTTACAACAAAAACCTGGAAACGAGCTAAGCATCTAAATATTATGCTACATCTATATGGTTGCACAGTGTACAACAATTAAAATATTCATGAAGAATTAAGAGCATCCAAAATGCTCTCACCGAAATTAAAACCTAAGCCTACAGACCTATACCTCAACCATGTTAACAGTTACATTCAGGTGTGTCAGTTACACACAAACACAGGTATGTGCAGAATAAAAGAATCTGGAGGAAATGTCAAAATATCAACAATGACTATCTTGGGATGATGAGAAAACAGGTAACTTTCATTGTTTTTTTCAATGCTTTTTTGTTTTTTTATTTTCTATTGTCTACCTGAATTACTTTCATACTTAGAAAAAAAATTTAATCCATCAATTATGTTAATTATTCTGTACATTCTAGTTTTTTAAGGATGATTTTTTAAATTATACCCATCTCACTTCCAAAAAGATGTGGGATAACTGACAAAAATATATACAACAGACTAAAATAAATAGATGAAGAGAAATGAATACAAAAAAAACCTACAAACTCTCAGGATACATCTGTATATTCGTGTCTCTCAATCTAGCTGTCATGTCATACATATACAGCTGTCACATACATTAGTCAAACTTTGTTTCAGATATTGAGAAGTGAAGGAAGTTTCTTCAACTTTCTCAAAAAGGGCTTACTGCAGATATGGAAGATATTGTTTTAAACTGCATATCAGGAGTGCTACTTAACTAGGTGAATCTTGGTTATATGGTTGGGAGGAGAAGAGGCAGATTAAAAGTCAAGGAATCAAGCCCTGTAACAGGATTAGCATATGGCCCTGATCAGCAACCCGAGGAACATCTTTTAGAAATGCACAGGTACAAATAGAGAGAGAAACAGATTTGGACGCTTTTCTCCTCACCTTTATTTTGTCGTCTTTATTCACGTGCCTTCAAAGAAAAAATTACATGTTAAGATTACACTTTAATTTCTACATATAAAATAAATGAGAAAATAGACATTAAGAAAATAAGTTCCTCTTAACAAAATGATTGAATGTGTATTCAACACAGCACTTACCTTCACTGATGGCGTGAGGCTTAATAATGCAACAGGTACAATTGGTAAATTTAGCAGTGTTTGCTGGTCCACAAACTCCACTCGAAGGAAAAAATAACTCCATTTCCTATAAACAGAGAGAAATGACTTTGGCATAAGTAACCTCTTATCTTGAACACCTATGATATTTATGTGAAAGGGGGAGAACTATACATTTACTTTTAAAGTTTCATAATATCAATTGTTTGCTTCAAATTTTCTAAAAAATGATTTTAACTGGTTAAAACTAGTGAACTAAACCCTGTTTAAAGTCTTACGATCAAAAGAACATATAAAGTATTAATTAAAGCAATGAGAATACGTATCATTGTGTCCCATTAATAAAATTGATAATGTCATAACATTTTGAGTATTTAAGTAATCAATAGGAGGGTCTTATTTTCCCCATAGCATTAGGTCATGAGACACAGGTCCACTTTTAAACTTTTTATTAAACTACGTAAAATAAAATTAAAAACTAAAACATCTTTATAGGAACAGAGATTAGTATTGAAGAATCAGAACTACAGCCTACAAGAGATTCACTTCTGATAGAAAGACACAGAATGAAAGCACAGGGATGGAAAAAGATGCTTCTTGAAAATGGAAACAAAAACAAAAGCTGGGGTAGCAATACTTGCATCAGCAGACTTTAAAAGAAAGGCTAGAGCAAGAAATAAAGAAGGACCCAGCAATTCCAAAGCACTAATTTCAAAAAAGCATGTGCCTCTATATGTTCGCTGCAGCCTTATTTACAAATAGCCAAGATATGGAGGCCACCTAAGTGTCCATCAACAGAAGAATGGATTCAGAGGTGGTACATATACACAAGGGAATATTACTCAGCCGTAAAAAAGAATAGAATCTTGCCATCTACGACAACATGGATGGATCTAGAGGGTATTACGGTGAGTGAAATAGGTCAGAGAGAATGACAAATACCACATGAGTTCACTTTTTGGTAGGATCTAAGAAACAAACGAACAAACAAAACGGAAACAAACTCATAGATACAGAGAACATTTTGATGGTTGCCAGATGTGAGGGCAGTTAGGGGGATGAGTGAGGGGATGAAGGGATTAAGAGGTACAGATTG
>NW_011888975.1:2534942-2536234 GCF_000151845.1 Pteropus vampyrus | reverse complement strand
GTAAAATAAAATTAAAAACTAAAACATCTTTATAGGAACAGAGATTAGTATTGAAGAATCAGAACTACAGCCTACAAGAGATTCACTTCTGATAGAAAGACACAGAATGAAAGCACAGGGATGGAAAAAGATGCTTCTTGAAAATGGAAACAAAAACAAAAGCTGGGGTAGCAATACTTGTATCAGCAGACTTTAAAAGAAAGGCTAGAGCAAGAAATAAAGAAGGACCCAGCAATTCCAAAGCACTAATTTTAAAAAAGCATGTGCCTCTATATGTTCTATATGCAGCCTTATTTACAAATAGCCAAGATATGGAGGCCACCTAAGTGTCCATCAACAGAAGAATGGATTCAGAGGTGGTACATATACACAATGGAATATTACTCAGCCGTAAAAAAGAATAGAATCTTGCCATCTACGACAACATGGATGGATCTAGAGGGTATTATGGTGAGTGAAATAGGTCAGAGAGAAAGACAAATACCACATGAGTTCACTTTTTGGTAGGATCTAAGAAACAAACGAACAAACAAAACGGAAACAAACTCACAGATACAGAGAACATTTTGATGGTTGCCAGATGTGAGGGCAGTTAGGGGGATGAGTGAGGGGATGAAGGGATTAAGAGGTACAGATTGGTAGTTGGAAAGAGTCATAGGGATGTAAAATATAGCAATGCAGTCAGTGATATAAGAACTACACGAGGTGTCGGATGGGTACTAGATTTATCGGGGTGATCGCTCTGTTAAGTTATGTAAATGTTGTATGCCTGAAACTAATATTGTATGTCAACTGTAATTGAAAATTTTAAAATTTTTTAAATGTTAAAAAAAGAATCAGAACTACAGTTAGTTAAACCTAATTAACTTACCATAGCTCTAGTACAAAATCAAATCGAATGAATAATATTTTATAGTTAGATTCAGGCTGTGTTGTTTACCAATGATTCATTAAAATGACAACCCAGCGATTTGAACTGGTCACAAACATGGTCACACTAATCACTTATTTTAATTGATTTAGACAGATACTTTCTTATCTCTAAGCTTTTACCACTGTTATTTCCACTATTCCCTATAAAGCCCTCGGTCCCAAGCTGCAAAGAACCCTATCAATGTGTAAAAGGCCACTTCAAACATCGCCTCCTCCAGGAGATCTTTTCTGACGCCCCCATCAGCACCCTGTACCCCTTTCCGATGCTCCCATCAGCACCCTGTACCCCCCAAAGTTGTGCTTGTTGGGATAACTGTCTTCTACAAACTATAAATTTGAAGAAAGGCACTGACTCGCAT
>NW_011888975.1:2533601-2534432 GCF_000151845.1 Pteropus vampyrus | reverse complement strand
AGCAATGCAGTCAGTGATATAAGAACTACACGAGGTGTCGGATGGGTACTAGATTTATCGGGGTGATCGCTCTGTTAAGTTATGTAAATGTTGTACGCCTGAAACTAATATTGTATGTCAACAGTAACTGAAAATTTAAAAATTTTTTTAAATGTTAAAAAAAAGAATCAGAACTACAGTTAGTTACACCTAATTAACTTACCATAGTTCTAGTACAAAATCAAATCGAATGAATAATATTTTATAGTTAGATTCAGGCTGTGCTGTTTACAAATGGTTCATTAAAATGACAACCCAGCGATTCGAACTGGTCACAAACATGGTCACACTAATCACTTATTTTAATGATTTAGACAGATACTTTCTTATCTCTAAGCTTTTACTACTGTTATTTCCACTATTCCCTATAAAGCCCTCGGTCCCAAGCTGCAAAGAACCCTACCAATGTGTAAAGGGCCACTTCAAACATCGCCTCCTCCAGGAGATCTTTTCTGACGCCCCCATCAGCACCCTGTACCCCTTTCCGCTGCTCCCATCAGCACCCTGTACCCCCCAAAGTTGTGCTTGTTGGGATAACTGTCTTCTACAAACTATAAATTTGAAGAAAGGCACTGACTCGCATAGGTTTGCAGGGTCTCTAGCACCTGAAAAAGAATGACCCAGAGTAAATACTCCTCTTTTGTTGAATTTAAACACTGAAAGGTCACAGGATGTGTTAATGTATCACGCTGATGCTCGTTTTAAATGACCACTCGGGAAGATGAACTGTACAAACAGAGGCGTCTGTACTTGAGCGATTCCAACGTTATCACGTCTTAGAATAAAATGTTC
>NW_011888975.1:2526008-2533551 GCF_000151845.1 Pteropus vampyrus | reverse complement strand
CCCATCAGCACCCTGTACCCCCCAAAGTTGTGCTTGTTGGGATAACTGTCTTCTACAAACTATAAATTTGAAGAAAGGCACTGACTCGCATAGATTTGCAGGGTCTCTAGCACCTGAAAAAGAATGGCCCAGAGTAAATACTCCTCTTTTGTTGAATTTAAACACTGAAAGGTCACAGGATGTGTTAATGTATCACGCCGATGCACGTTTTAAATGACCACTCGGGAAGATGAACTGTACAAACAGAGGCGTCTGTACTTGAGCGATTCCAACGTTATCACGTCTTAGAATAAAATGTTCTCTTCCCCGTGTGACGGGGGGCATGGCAGAGGGCTGCAAACTGGAGAGGGAACGGCCCTCCTGGAGGTCGCATTTCTCTGCTCCCTTCACACAAAACTCCCCAAAGACAGTCTTTTTTCTCCATCTTTACTCCCTCTCCTCCATTCTCTCAAACTCACATCTATGGAGGCTTTCATTCCAGCAGAGCCGCGCACCAGAATCCCCAACCGCCTCTGGGCTGCCGAGTCCCCTCGCTAATCCTGACCACGGGCAGGTGGCAGGACTGACCACGCCCCAGCTCCCGGCTGCTTTCGCCACGTGGCTTCCTTCCTGCCTCAGCGGCTGCTCCTTCTCGGTCTCCTCGGATGGCTTTGCCCTCTCTTACTGACCCCCCCCAAGTGCTGCAGCGCTCCAGGGCTCCGTCTGCCTTCTCCCCGTGGTCACTCTCTTGGGGAGCTCAGTCTCACGGCTTCCAATGCCGTCTGTATTCTGAAGGCTCCCACGATTTACCCGCGGCCCAACCCCGTCCTTAAACTCCATGACCGTACCTGTGCCACTACCGCTCATAGACGTTTCATATTTACAAACACAACTCCTGATTTCTCCTCCCCCCAAATCTGCTCACTCTCGCCATTTCCCCCATCCTTCCAACTGCACAGCTCCCCCCGCAAAAAATGTAAAAATAATTTAAAAAACTTAAGAGTGATCCCTGATTCCTCTCCTTTTCTTATCCACCCATCCAAACTACCAGGAAATCCTTTAAAACATACCCGGAATGCAGCCCCCTCCACACCTGTCACCTGGCCCATGCCACCAACTGGCCCTTGGACAGCTGTGCTCCCACCCCAGCTTTGCCCGCACCCACCCCGCCCTGCCTGATCTACTCAACACAGCGTCAGAGTGGAAGTTGTCAGAGCCGATCGCGTCGCTGCACAGAACCCTCCGATGGCCTCCTACCTCACCTGGGACGAATTCCCAAGGCCGGGATGCCCCTGGCTCTCACTCTGAACCAATCCAGTTCTACAGGACACCGCGCATTTCTGCCCCGGCCTCACCGACTCGCTGCTCCTTGAACACGGCAAACATGTCCCCCGCCTCGGAATTCCGCACGTGTGATTCCTCTCCTTCGCTCGACGCCTTCCCCAGACGTTTGCTTGAGTTTCTCCCTCACCTCCTCCTCGTCTCCGCTCGAACCAAAGGCAGTGAGCACATCCCGACGCCCTGTACTCAACAGCCCTCAACACGGCCCCTCCTCGCCCTGTCCCTTCTCTGTCCCCTGCCCTCGCTTTATCTCCTCCAGAGCATTTAGCACCCAGCACATTACGTGTCTGGTTATTCAGTGTCTGACACCCCCCATCAGAGGCACGTGAGCTCCCTGGAGCCAGGACTTGGGTTTGTTCACCAGAACCTTCTCGATACTTGCGAATAATTGAAATTCAAAAACTTAGAAATTTTGCATGTGCTAAATAAAATAGCGTCTGTCTCCACATTGTACCAAAGAGAAAAATGACACTCGGAAAGCCTGAGCAACAATCCCCTTACAAGTCAGCCAGTGGCAAGGCCAGGATTCACATCCGGGTCATGCTGGCATAAAGCCCTGGGTAGTTTTCTAGCGTTGGTCTTTCAAAAGCAAGAAAAGAGTGCTAAATTGTTCTGCCTCTAGTTGAACCGATTATTTGGCCAATGATTTTTGTCTCATCTTTCCTTTAATTTCTTTTCTTGCTCAATTTTTATAAATAAAAACGCCAGCTTTCCAAATACTCATTTACATATGCTGAATAAATACGTATTAAGGCAGAGAATATAAAGGTTTTACTTAAATACATATTCTCAGTGAAAGTGAGTAATTGTTTCATACCTTTGCTTCCTCTTTGCCCCTGGCAGGCTGTCATTATCCGTCCTACCCATTAATCCAAGCTAACATTTGTAAGAGCACTTTTACTAGGTCACTGTTATGGCGACTTGAATTCAGAGACTTCACATGACGACGACGTGAAGTCCCACACCTAAGCATTTTTCATAAAGCTCCTCTCCTTCCAGGGGCCCTTGCTCTTACCCTGGCCTTTCGTATGTCCCTAAACTGCCCAGCAGGGAAAGATAAATGTATGTGACTTCCCCCCAAAATAAAATTCAGACTCAATTTAATAAGCTTCAAGTAACGTCCTTTTCACTAAATGTTGTTTAACAAACTCGTGTTTATAGTTGCAGGGTTCATCAGTTCCGCCCTGGTGAGACCCTAGGGCCACCTCACTAAAACATGACTCGCTGCATCCCCTCTTTAATTACCATAATAAAAGCGTCACTAAATGGTTGCCAGTTTAGTTTCTCCAAAACTTTTACACTGCAATTTTAAATATCGGTTTTGTAAATGCCTCAGATTAAAACATTTTAAAAATACCAAACTTTCCCTATACGATCCTAATATCAGATAAGAAATCTGTTATCAGAAAATCATCTAAAACATTAATGAAATATTAAATCACACGATCAATGCACCCTTATTTCAAGTATGGGAAAAAAAAATCAAAGCTAACGAAATATCCAATGGCGAGGGACTAAATCATGTAATATTCATGCAGGAGAATATTCTGCAGCCATCAAAATTTACTCTTTTGACAGCAAACTAGTAACATATAAAATGTTATGATATAATATTAAGTGATAAAAAGACTCAAATTAAAACCATGTAAAATGATGTTTACTATGTAAATTTATATAAATGATCAACGGAATGAGCTGGAAGGAACATGTCATAAATAGGTAAACTGTCGATACAGTTGGCAGGGTTACTGATGACCAATTTTCTTTAGTTTCCTAATTCCCTGAAAAGCATCTCCATTACTCCCATATTCTGAAACGCTGTAATGTTTAAACTCCAGCGTACGCAGGGGAGAGTGGCAGTCGGGCACAGGGATGCTGGGGCCAGACATGCCTGGGCTCTGTCCTCAGGTGGCCCAGGTACTTAAACCCATCGAGTCCCAGGTTCTGCAACAGCAAAGTGGGATGATTGGAGTGACTGCACAGGATGCTGTGAGAAATGAGACTCGAGGGCTTGGAACGGTGCCTGTTACACAGTGAGCGCTCAATAACCACGAGGTTCTTTGTCGTTTTTAATTCCAAAACTTTTTTAAACACCTGTGATCTAGATCCTGGAGGTATGGAGGTATATTAAACATCCTCAAGAAATTCCCAGTCTACTAGGAGGATAAATATAAAATCAAACAGTTCTAAGACTTGGTAAGGCACAGAGCAGCGGTCCCCAACCTTTCTGGCCCCAGGGACCGGTGCTCTTATGAGAATCTAATGCCTGATGATCTGAGGTGGAGCTGAGGTGGTGATGCCAGTGCTGGGGGCAGCTGCAAACACAGGTGAAGATTCGCTCACCTCCTGCTGTGAGACCCAGTCCCTAACAGGCCACAGACCAGACTGGTACCGGTCCACAGCACGGGGGTGGGAGACCACTGATGTAGACCACAGTGATTGGATTCAAAGTTTAATTTGAAAGGAGAACTGAAACGATGTATGGATAGAGTCGTAAGAAAAAAAATCATTATGAAACTGTCTAATATTATTTCATTGTAAACATGACCAGACTAAAAACTATCTTAAATTAGCTGAGAACTTCTCATGATGCTAAGAATAAACTTGTATTCTGTTAATGCAACATCGGTATAAGCCCAGTGTAATACTTTATTTATATGGATTTAAAACAAGGAGTGACCGTAGGGAAACTTTTTCATAAATACTAGCTATATATAGAAAAAGAAAAGGATGTTAAGCTTGAAACTAGAGTGTTAGGTCTGAGTTAAAGACCTATGATGCCTTCTTTTTGAACGTTCATTGTCCATAAACTGCTATTCACACATAAATTCAATAATCCAGACACTGATTAGCCTCAGTAATTTCAGTCTTTGGAATAAGAAATGGGACAACAAGTATTTTAAATAGAGAAAACTCATCCTGGCCATGACCAGGCTACCAGTTCATGAAGGAGACAACATCTTTGAAACAGTTTAATCCTAGGCAAAAGATCAAAGGTCTTCTCTACCGGTAGATCAGCTGTATGAATCCACCCCATGTTAATGGTGACAAAATGCTTCACTTTGACATCCAACACTTCACAAAACCAAAACAAAGTTAAAATATGTTGAAAACACCTTACTCTGGCAGCACAAGCGAAAGAATCAGGGCCGTGGGCTGCATTTCTTATGCCGTCTGTTCCGAAGAGGGCTCTCAGGCTTCCAGGGGCATCTGCACGTGCCACCAGAGAGTTTGCGTGTCCGAGAATCCTCTTCCATTCGCAGATCGCGTCATCTCTTAGGATCTCCATGGCAATAACAGGGCCACTCGTAATAAACTGGATCAGCTCACTGGGAAACAGGCAGAACATGGATTTGCTTCATTTTTCTGTCAAGCTAGGTATCTCTCTTAACAAGAATATATTACAATCTGAGTATTTCAACACACACAGCTATTATGATCTCAGAACTACTGGACATAATGATTTTTACATGGGCTAGATAAAATTTTCATAAATCGAGTTTCTTGCAGTGGCCTGAGTCACTATGAATCACGAGTGTTGTCAAATCAATTACTGTTGATTTGGCAAAAAAAAAAAAAAAAATCACTGTTTCATTGAATGAAGACTCTTTCATTGACTTAAGTACATATTGTTGATCTATGCTTTTCCCATTGTCCTAAAAGGTACAGAAGAATCTTCCTTTTCACTTTCATGTGGTTTATTGCAGTCAAATAAAATTTCATAATGAAGTGATGAGAGTGACGTCTTAACATATTTACACTAAATATTTTCTGTAAAACTATTAAAATTCAAAGAGTGACAATGAACTGTCAATCAATAAGCATTAAGTTGGTCTAATGATTAAAAAAAAATCAATAGGCCTTCAAGAAATATCCTTTTATTCACATAAAAGCTACTGCGGGTTACTCCTATCTTAAATTATTAAAGTGTACACACAGGTTCTTGATTAAAACTCCAGCACTGAGTCACAGTACCCCAAGGCACGCATGAAAAACTAAAGCTCATTTCATTTTTCCACTTCTAGACGTGTACAAGGCAGAAACAACAAGTTTAACTGTGAATAAGGGACGCCATTCCTCCGACTGCTGAGCGGGGAGAGTATACCTTTTTAAAAGTAAGCCCATGTTCTTCTCTCATCCAGAGAGAGGATGGGACCCTCCTGGGGACAGCAGCATGGTGAGACACGCCCGTTTGTGTGTGTGCGTGTGCTAACTCTCGACCGCTTGACACGGTCCTGCCCGCACGAACCACAGTGCGTGAGCTAACTCCCTTCGGTACCTCTTCTTTAAATCGACTCATTCTGAAGGACATTCTGAGAAACAGCCATGTACAGAGAAGCCTTTCTATCGTACAAGGCACGCAGACCTCCTCAAGCAGACTGTTAGGCCTCGGGTGCCGGAAACTTTAAGGAAAGGGAACAAACACGTGTTTACCTGCTCTACAGACATTTAATGGTCACCCGCTACGAATCAGAATAGGCTAGAAAACAAGATCCTTCCCTCAAGAATCGTATAATGTCCTTTTAATACAGAACTCCCCAAACACGCAGCAAAGCCCATAACACGAGGTGGCGTGGAACGGTGTGCCCGGCCACAGAAGCCACCGCTTCGGCGATGTCCTCCCGATACCACAGCTACGTCTTTTGCTATGTGTTTACTGACACAGTATGAAAACTAGCTAATTCGTACATTTAATAACATTTACCGCACACTAATTACGTAGAGGATACTAAGTCAGGGGCTGGAACAGGATGCGCAAGCATGTACGAAGACTACGGCGAAGAGTATATTCCAAAGGAATCACATAATCCTCACCTAACGAGGCCTGGAAACGTTTTAGAAGGCTTAATGTAAATAATCTATAGCATAATAAATTTCTCATACAGAACTTTTTTAAAAAGCACTACTCTGTGCAGGTACCGTATGGCACGTCGGTAAGTGGCAGCCTGGCCACCACCGTTTGTTATGAGAAACGTAAGCTCTCTTTTGTCTGTCAACAGCGATGACTCGCACGATGTCCACGTAAATTTAAACACAACCCAAATATTTAGAACATAGATTCGGTTTTTAACATATATTTGTTGCTATATTTCAAGAACAAAATGTATGTCAAACCATTTAAGCTATAAGCGTTCTGCGGACATTGTTTATGTACATGAGAATTGCAAGAGTTTAAAGGCACAACAAAAACACACATTCAACGTGAAATGCAATTATCACCCTTTTTTGATCTACTAAATCTAAAAAGAAAGCTATGTTTCTTATAAATAAATTATCCCTTTAAAAAATTCATCCTATTTGCTTCTGATTAAAGTTTAAGATATTTAATGATAAGAACTCTTATCTAATAAAAGAACAGAAAAAATTGTTAGGAAGAAAGTTCTCTGTAGTTGCAAGATGTCACTGTGGTCCTTTTGACAGATAATTCTCATGTAACAAATTTAATTGTAAAATTACAACTCTTTAGTTTTCCAGAATATCCTCCATTATACACCACTAGCCCCAAATTCAGCACCTACTTTAAGAAGGGCTTTGAATGATGGTCTATATGAAAATCTGTTGCTTCTTTCCTGTAAAATAATCAAAATGACAACAGTTAAGAATTATGTGAGAAAATTATTTTAGCTTACATTAATGAAATAAAGATGAAATCCTCTATTTGATCTGCATGTGACCTGATTAATGATTTTTCAACAAATATTCTGCCCCAATCCCCCCTCGTTTAAAATTTTTGCTTTTGCTTTTTATATCACCAACTGCAGAAAAAAAACTTCTAGAGGATAAGGATAAGTATTCACAAAAATGACAAGGATATATTGTATTGCAGCGTAAAATGAGGTAAAACTGAATGCCTAAAAAATTCACATGGGGAGTATTTTAGAAGAGTTAGCAGCAAGACACTAACATGACAAATTCTAGTTTTCAACACAATGGAACTACTAAATGAGAAAAAAAATCGTAATCTTTAGTATCAATGAAAACAAAAATCTTAATAAACTATTGTAACTATTTCATAATTTTCTCCTAATATGTCACCGGGCCCATAGTTACCTCCATCAAACTCTAAAATTGAAACCAAATGAGCATTCATGAATTTTCCCTTCATTCTTATCTAATTCATGACCTTATCATAATTCTTCCTTAAAACATTTACAGATTCACAAGTGCATTCCCACCTAGAGAAGTTTTGTTGTTGTTATGTCTTGTTCTTATAAAGAAACGC
>NW_011888975.1:2520388-2525673 GCF_000151845.1 Pteropus vampyrus | reverse complement strand
TATGAAAATCTGTTGCTTCTTTCCTGTAAAATAATCAAAATGACAACAGTTAAGAATTATGTGAGAAAATTATTTTAGCTTACATTAATGAAATAAAGATGAAATCCTCTATTTGATCTGCATGTGACCTGATTAATGATTTTTCAACAAATATTCTGCCCAAATCCCTCCTCGTTTAAAATTTTTGCTTTTGCTTTTGCTTTTTATATCACCAACTGCAGAAAAAAAACTTCTAGAGGATAAGTATTCACAAAAATGAAGGATATATTGTATTGCAGCGTAAAATGAGGTAAAACTGAATGCCTAAAAAACTCACATGGGGAGTATTTTAGAAGAGTTAGCAGCAAGACTCTAAAAGGACAAATTCTAGTTTTCAACACAATGGAACTACTAAATGAGAAAAAAAATCGTAATCCTTAGTATCAATGAAAACAAAAATCTTAATAAACCATTATAACTATTCCATAGTTTTCTCCTAACATGTCACCGGGCCCATAGTTACCTCCATCAAACTCTAAAATTGAAACCAAATGAGCGTTCATGAATTTTCCCTTCATTCTTATCTAATTCATTACCTTATCATAATTCTTCCTTAAAACATTTACAGATTCACAAGTGCATTCCCACCTAGAGAAGTTTTGTTGTTGTTATGTCTTGTTCTTATAAAGAAACGCACCGTTTTCTCACAATGTTCTATCCATTTATTCTTTCATAAAATATTTACTTATTGCCTACGCTGACTGAAAGCATTGATCTAAGAACTAGAGATACAAAGTCAGATGAAACTCAGCTGCTGCCTTCAAGAAACTAACGATGGAGGAACCGCCATTTGAGCACATTTTAGAAAAGATCTTAGTATTGGGACATTCTCCTCCATGGGTGTCTGGCGCCCCGAACACGTCTGACGGGGTGCACCAGGAATGCAAGGCCCCGGCAAGCTCTTCTTCCCCGCCGTTTCCCAGAGCTGCGCGTCCAGCGAGTGGCTTTGAGGGATGAGGTGATGTCTCTTCAGTGCAAAGAGCAGGCTCGTTTACTGAAATGGCAGGTCACCCAAGTTCACTGCTCCTCAGCTGTGTCGCCGCCGACTGTCTACCACACCCGCCGGGCCCATATCACATTATTCCCACGGGATGCGGAGACTCGGGAACCAACACAGACGTGACGCTCCCGCGGCACCATGGCACAGTCCCCTGTCTGTGACCCAGAGGCCCCACGTCTTCCTCTAGCATCCTTGAAAGTCTCATATGAACTCACTAGCTTTTAAGGCCGGTAAAACCCCAGACTCGACTGGAATATTAATAGAAATGTACGAGGTGGTGTAACAGTTAAAGACGAAGATTTCCTGGGCATCTTTGTCACGGGAAGTTTGACGCCAAATGATCAGGCACTGGAAGTACAGAGGCATAAAAAATATTTCATCTCACTGAAACCATTCTGAGTCAGCTCTCCGGAATTCAGTGCAATTGCCTGCTGTAAGAGCAAGCATTCTCAGTACAGACAGAAATAAGACAAATACTACTACTTATAAAGGGTTTCCACTAAATAGTAATGGTATCACTAGTACTACTGGTAACTAATAATAACGGCTAACCTTTAATACTTACTATGTGCCAGGGTTTTTCAAAGCACCTACGTATACCAAGCCCACGTAGCCCTCATAACAACTTTCTGATTCAGGTGCTATTATTACCTCCACTTTGCAGACGAAGAAACTGAAGCCCAGAGGTAAACTGTTTAGTCACACACCTAGTAAGAGACACAGTCATGAGCTCTAGACTGTGCTCTGAACTGTAAACCTCCTGCCTCTCTAGAAAATATGTAAACTGGGAGACCTTACAGAGGAAAAACTCAAATTAAACGTACGCTATTGTTGGGGTTAAGTTGAGGGTGTTTTCTTAAGGTTTCTAGGGGGTCAGACTTATCAAGCTCCATTGAATAGCCATGGCTAGCCACTGTCCCTGTACTCAGACAGAAAAAGCAACCGTCCCATGGGACAGGTATGCAGGGACAGCAGTGAGAAGACCAAACGCAAACCCAAAAAGTGGCGGAGTATCACAGGACACGGCTGAAGCCGGCTCCCCCAACGGCCGCCTAAGGCAAAGTCGTATTTCACTCATTAGCAGAGAATGCTGGTCAGAGTAGTAAACGGCTATATTTACCAATTATATATATTGGTATGAGCTAAATACACACATTTCCAAAGGCGTCGCTTTTGGAAATCTCAACAACAGGACTCCCTTGTCAAATAGAAATAAACGTTCCTGTCCGTCTGTCATTTTTATATGGTGTTATACTCGCAGATTAAGAAGAGATTACAATTATCACACATCGGTGTTAATAAAATGCAGGTGAGGTTAATGGAGACAATAAACAGGTAATGAGTTATGTGTGATCTGACCACTCCTATTTGCTTAGAGTTTAATCATTATGCATCTGATTACCTGCTGTCTTATATTTTCTCATTCTAATAAGGTTACTATTCTATTCTTTGTCATTTAGTAGATTTTTAAGTATTAAACATGAATGAGAAAAGATGATTTTTAAAAAGGATATCAGACATTGCATAACTGAAAATTATCAACTTACCTGGAAAGCATCATCATTTTCAATTTGGTTATAGTAAATCCAGCTTTGTTTATTATTTCAATTATTTCTCCAACTTTTGATACTGCATCTGGTTTAATCAGGGCTAATGTTCTAGAAAGAAAGAAAGAATAAGTTTGAAAAAAATAGCTCAGCAGTTTTTACTTTTAATTTTCAAGCAGTGTAGTTTCCTTAACTTTCATCCTAGATCATCAAACATCAAAATGATATATAAAGAGAAGTATATTAAAGGTCACATTAAAATTTCTACAAACTAAATTAACTATTTTTTCCCAAGAAATCCAAAATTAGATACCCAATCTAAAAATAATAAAAGCTTAGGGGGAAAAACATTAAAATTGTCATTTTAATACACTAAAATTAGAAAACGCAGGTGTTTAAAATTTCTATTTCTTAGAACCTATTTTTTAAAAGAGAACAAAATCTCTAAAAAGTTGCATTAAATATGTCATGAGCTCGATTTTTGGTCTCTTAGACTTTAACATCCATATGCTATGCGGTCAGTTCAGCATTGATTTGGAAATAATTACAAATTCTATTAATACTTTCACGTAATTGATTTTCATAGTCATTGCGTGAGTGACGCGCGAAGAACCAAATGTCTTCTTACCTGACGTGAACGGAGGGCAAAGGCCACACCAGCTCAAAATCACACCCTCCCCGCTCGGGGTCCACGAGAGCTCTCCCCACTGTGAAGCCACAGAATTCACAGGCTGTGAAGATGGCCGTCACTTGGGTGGCCGCCACCTGGTGCCCTCATCTTACTAATGAGAAAACTAGGCCCAGGGAAGTGACACACCTGACGTCTCGCGGCATCTTGCCGGCAGCATCTTCAGGTCTGTACTCCCTTCATACCACGAGTAATGGCACTATCAATGTTACTAAGAGGAGCATGATCACGGAATCCTCAAGGGAAATATTTGCAGATGCAAGATAAAAATCAGATTACCTGAACTAATTCAGTTTACGTGACACACAAAACTATGACAAAGAATTGACGCCACCTTCTCTTTAGTTTCAATCGTTCCAACACATTGCCATTAATTCAAAAACTCCATCAAAAGCGAATGCTTGGCCTCCTCATAGTTGGCTTCTTTCACCAATGAGATGAACTTAGCTGAGCATCTCATAATTCAAATATCCTTATTTACAGTGGGTCTAACTTACGGCTGGCTTTTAACGCTTTTAAAAAACAAAACAAAACTTGTTCATATTAGCCTATTTATTACAGACTATACCAGTCTATCTTTTTTCTTTATTTTGAAGCAAATAAGTCATTTATAGTATTTTATATCATAGGGCTTCACTGAAGACACAATGAAAACTGGTCGCTTTTTAGCTCACATTATTTATATAGAAGCCAAACTAACCCGTTGTTTATGCCAGATTCTACAAGAACTTTCAAGAACCATAGCTCTTAAAGAAAATATCTCCTGCATCAGCAGTCACCAATTTCTGTGAACGAGAACGTGGAAAATACAGAACCGACAGTTTAAAACGCAGTCTCATTTTCTCTTTAAATGCCTACAGAAGACAGAGGGTTGATTACTAGGAATGATTCCTCTAAATAAATTCCTGTCGTGTCCTCACTGCTTAATTGTTCGGTACATAATAATTCAAATGTATTTTGTAAGGAAAACAAGAGAAGCATCAGGAAGCACGTTATTTAAAAACGAAAGGGGCATGCGCAGAGAGACCCAGGCGCACAAAGCCATCTCAGTAGTGCTGCTGCCATCTGTTGCTGCGGAGCAAACCACCCAAAACGTAGTGGCTTAAAACAGTTTCTCGAGATTCTGTAAGCTGGCTTGGCACCGGGCACCTGGGATTCACCCGGGATCATTCGCTCAGCTGCATTTGGCTGGGGCAGGGAGAGTCTGCTGGAGACATGGCTTCTCTCCCCTCGCCGTGTTTCATCCTGAAGGAGGCTAGTCCAGGCTGCTTTGCATACAGCCACATGGTGTCCAGTGTTCAAGCACTTATCAAGCATCCCCTTGAGATATGTTTGCTGCTATCCCTTTGGCCAATGCAAATCACATGGTGAAGTCCAGAGTCAGTGTGAGAGGGGACCAGACAAGGACACAGATACCTGGGGGCCATCACCGTGACAATCTACCTTTACCTACACTGAGGCGTGCTCTGTAGGATGCAGCATGAGATGCTCTCAAAAGAAAATCAAAAAAATATGAAAATCGTTCTTTTACGATTAAAACTTCTTAGTGGAGAGTGAAAAGAGTTTGGCCAGGCTTCACAAAACTAAGACAGGATAGAAATTTCTGGAAAATAACAGTTTTCACAGAGCCGAGCAAAAAATACGTTCTTCATATACCTTCAGGCTCTGAACAAAAACTGCAGCGAACACAGATGTGCTCAGTAAACCGCACAAGCAGCATCCCACGCAGCATCCCACGCAGCATCCCACACAGCACGATGCTGCGCGCTCTGGATGCCGCCCGCCTACCGGAAGCCATGCGTAAACTCCGATCCACTCTAATTTATGTAAATGTTTGTGAAGGTATTCATGTTTTCCCTAAGCATATAAAAACCCATCCTAAAACATCAACCTTAGGACTGATTTATGGTTCTTGCGTCTTTGCCAGTGCAACGTGGATGCGTGCCCCCTGGGGGAAGAGGAGCAGTCTCCTGCGAGGCACCTGCTGAGCCCGAGCTCTCCAGTGACAACA
>NW_011888975.1:2511692-2520338 GCF_000151845.1 Pteropus vampyrus | reverse complement strand
CAGAGAGACCCAGGCGCACAAAGCCATCTCAGTAGTGCTGCTGCCATCTGTTGCTGCGGAGCAAACCACCCAAAACGTAGTGGCTTAAAACAGTTTCTCGAGATTCTGTAAGCTGGCTTGGCACCGGGCACCTGGGATTCACCCGGGATCATTCGCTCAGCTGCATTTGGCTGGGGCAGGGAGAGTCTGCTGGAGACATGGCTTCTCTCCCCTCGCCGTGTTTCATCCTGAAGGAGGCTAGTCCAGGCTGCTTTGCATACAGCCACATGGTGTCCAGTGTTCAAGCACTTATCAAGCATCCCCTTGAGATATGTTTGCTGCTATCCCTTTGGCCAATGCAAATCACATGGTGAAGTCCAGAGTCAGTGTGAGAGGGGACCAGACAAGGACACAGATACCTGGGGGCCATCACCGTGACAATCTACCTTTACCTACACTGAGGCGTGCTCTGTAGGATGCAGCATGAGATGCTCTCAAAAGAAAATCAAAAAAATATGAAAATCGTTCTTTTACGATTAAAACTTCTTAGTGGAGAGTGAAAAGAGTTTGGCCAGGCTTCACAAAACTAAGACAGGATAGAAATTTCTGGAAAATAACAGTTTTCACAGAGCCGAGCAAAAAATACGTTCTTCATATACCTTCAGGCTCTGAACAAAAACTGCAGCGAACACAGATGTGCTCAGTAAACCGCACAAGCAGCATCCCACGCAGCATCCCACGCAGCATCCCACACAGCACGATGCTGCGCGCTCTGGATGCCGCCCGCCTACCGGAAGCCATGCGTAAACTCCGATCCACTCTAATTTATGTAAATGTTTGTGAAGGTATTCATGTTTTCCCTAAGCATATAAAAACCCATCCTAAAACATCAACCTTAGGACTGATTTATGGTTCTTGTGTCTTTGCCAGTGCAACGTGGATGCGTGCCCCCTGGGGGAAGAGGAGCAGTCTCCTGCGAGGCACCTGCTGAGCCCGAGCTCTCCAGTGACAACAGCGACAAAGCCACTCAGAACAATCCTTCCACTGAGAACTGAAAACGGTGGGTAATTATAAAAATGGTTTTTAAAAGCAAAGAGAAATTGACACGATACTAAACCGTTATTGTCACAAAAGCGAAAGAAAAATGGGGACCCAGAAACATGCGGAGGAAAGTCGCACGGGCAGCACCGCCCATCTGGCAGATCCGGACTTGATCTGTACCACACTGCCAGGCGGGGGAGGAGGACCCCACGGAGGGGGCTCCCTGCAATACTGTGGGACCACGGCTGCAGCCTGAGGGTGAGCCAGACAGGACCGGGCCTTGCAGGGTCTGGTGGCACAAGTTCCCTTTGCCTGGGTGGCCTGGGACCATCTACCTGTGAACTTAACAGTCATCCGGGTCGCTGCCAAGGCCTCCGAGGAAACGCCCAAAGTGAACGCAGTTCCTCTCTAGGAAGAAGTGAACTGTGTCTTGCACCTCAAATAGTTGACGTAACAATACACGACACACACATACACCGATATAGGCATCCACACACGTGCAATCATGGCGATCACCACCAAAGATAACCACACACGCACGCACGCACACGCACGCACATGCACGCACGCGCACGCACGCACACGCACGCACATGCACGCACACGCACGCACACGCACGCACACGCGGAAAAACAACAACACGGAGGGAGACAGAAGAAAACAGCACAGAACAGAGAGATGCCTCAGATGCGGGTGTCTGAAAATATAAAAACCTTTAGAAATAGTCACATGATCAGATCTGGATCATAAGATGACTGTGCCAGCGATGGTTAAAGGTCTAAAAGACAAGCTACAAAATTTCATCAGGAAACAGAAAACTATAAGCTGTAAATAATAAACATGGAGATTTGAAAAAGAATCTATTAGAAGATCTAGTGATAAAAATACAATAATGAAAGCATGAACCAGACAAACGGTTTGACCGAAGACACGCTGCAGCTAAAGAAAGAATTTTGAACAGATTCAGAATGAAGCACAAAGAAAAACATGTCACAGATGAGAGGGTGGTTTCGAAGATGTAAGTGACATGAAGACTCTTAGAGATGAGGACAAACTGAAAATTCTCTACCAGTGGACACACTCTAATGGAAATTCTTTTAAAAATCTAATTTAAGCAAAACTAAAATCATCCCCAAAAGAATGTCTGAGACAAAAGTAATAGAAGTGGTAAAATCCAATTGAATACCGATAATATGAAACAATAATGAATCATTAGATTCACAAAATGAACAGGAAAACATACCCAGCAAAAATGACATAATTCCGCAGAAATAATTCAGCAAGGCAGAAAACTCAGCTAAACTGTTTTACGGTTCTTATAGTTTCAGGGAGGAAGATAATGATATTGGTTAACTCTAGGCTTTCATAAGTCAAACACCCCGCTGTAGTTTCTACACCTTTCAAACCAATAGGGAAAAAATGGATCCTTAACCAATCCAAAATAAGTCAGAAAAGGAACAAAATAATAGTAATAGAACAAACCAAGCGGTAGAAAAAGCACAGGATCAGATGGCAGAGGGAACTGCAAATATATTAGTCGTTCCATTAATATAAGTGGTATATAGTAAAAGATGAAGATTATAAAGCTGGATTACTGGATTTCTAAAAAAAGTCAGTCAAGGACAAAGAATACCAGACCGAATTTAAAAAAACAGATAACTAAAGTTATTTAGAAAGGCATATTTAGAATAGGGTACTGAACGTTTGGAAAAAGGCACACTGTGCAAACATTAACTATCAGACAAAGTAGACTGTAAGGAAAAATTGTATTGATAGAGATAAAGATGATGTCTTCAGAATAACAAAAGGTTCAATTTACCGAGAAGATACAATAATTTTAAAACCTGGTGACACATTCTCAAAATTATAACATAAAAACTAACATAACAACAAGGAGAAATAGACAAATGGCAAGTGGCATGGGAATCTGTTCAAAATTCTTTCTTTAGCTGCAGCGTGTCTTCGGTCAAACCGTTGGTCTGGTTCATGCTTTCGTTATTGTATTTTTATTACTAGATCTTCTAATAGATTCTTTTTCAAATCTCCATGTTTATTATTTACAGCTTATAGTTTTCTGTTTCCTGATGAAATTTTGTAGCTTGTCTTTTAGACCTTTAACCATGGGAAACTTTAACGAAACCTTGGTAACTGATGGAATAAGCTGACAAAAATATTTAGTAATTACGTGAAAGATATGAACACAATTCACAAACTTGATCTGACTGACACACACCTGCACATCAACCAACCAAAGAAAAAAAACGAAAAATAAGAAAAGCAGTAAAAGAATAGCTGTTAGTACAAAAATACTAATAACACGCCTAAATGTACAGGTACTAGTGTTACCAGTGACAATCTAGAAGTTTTCAGATTGATTTCTTTCTTAAAGACCTAGACGTGTTTACAGGAGACACACCTCAGGGGACCTGAAAAGGAATCGCTGCAGAAAGGACCACCAGGTCCCGCCCGCCCGCGGCCCACATGGAGCCCTCCCACCTGAGCCTGGGCCTCGCCTCAGCCCTGGGCCATAACATCCCTAAGCCTCCGCTTCTTCCCCTGAGAAGTAGGATAATGACAACAGAATCTTTTTTGTTTGGTTGCTGTGGGGCTTAAATAAAGGACACACGCAGGTCATTTCAACACCTGGCATGACATGGGAATGGCTAAGGGTCCCCAAGGCTTGCCATCACCCCCTCGGCCTACTTCTGCTCCCCTTAGGCATTCCTCCTCCCTCTTCACGCCTAGTGCTGCCATCCTGACTCAGGCTATGTCACAAACTGAATTGTAAAGTCTTTTAACCGCCAAGCTAGTGGAACAGAACTGTGAGCTCTTCCCAGTGCACGACACACGACTCCTGCCCTTGGGCCTTGGCTCACACTCACTCCTCTGGCCCGAGTTCCCCGTACTTGATCCAACCGCGTGAAAATTCAACCCATCTTTCACGGTCCGGCTCAAACTCCTCCACGAGGCCTTTCCTGCTCTTCCCCAAGAAAGTGCCTTCTTCTGAGTTCCCGCTGAGCTTATGGGACTCACTACTTTTATTTCCGATAAGCCATATTTATCCTATACGCCAAGCCTTTTTCTCGTCAAATACTCTCAGTTTCCAGTTAGATGCATGTCACAAAGGATGGTGAGGGTGTATAAAGTTTGCAATTTTTCCTCAGACAATATTCAATGCCTAAGACTATGGCCATCATCTTGTTACCCGAGTAAAGAGCAAATCACAGAATGTGGTCCATGTGATCCTGAGACAAACCAAATGTTTTCAGAATGAAAAAGGATTCTACAATTGTTTTCTTACTTTTCTTTCCTACTGCCCAACTGACGGGCTGTGTATTGATCCCCGTAGTCAGTGAGCACCAGTTGTCGAGAAAAGACATTCACTTTGTTGCCTATAAATAAATCTTCCAGGTGAAGGTCGTCATATTTGGTCCGCTTTAAAAAGGTGCGATGATTCTTCACATCATGCTAGAACCAAAAACAATACGATAGAACAAATAATTACCAGTCGGGAATGTTAATCTTATAAACTAGATATAGTTCTTAGTTCTGCTGTATTAAACATAGGTTACATTTGGTTTCGTTTTTGCTACAAATACAAATCATGATTTCTTTTATACTATAACTTCTGCATGTCCTAGTCAATTCCGGTAATAACATAAAAACTTATTACAAATTTAATACTTTAAAAAGCCCTAAATAGAAAGATTTGTTTATTGCCAAATCATTTCAGCAAATCAGAACCTTGAAAGCCCAGAGAAATCCCAAATTTCTGTTTTCTTGCCTACACAAAACCCAACAGCCAGCAGATAACAGCCTTCAATACTGATGGCATATTTATGACCATGATAATCTCCATCTATAACCATGTATTGACTATTGCTTAATCCAAACCATGAAGAATCCTATTTCAGTTTTCTGACCAAAAACTATGAATTCCTATTTTTTGACATTTAAAAATAAAGGCACAAAACTATCATCTTGTATTAGAATTATAATACCGAAAAAATAATTCCCGTAAAAAATATATATAGACAAAAACGCATTTTTATGTAAAGGCAACCCGTTCCCTCCCTATCACACCTTCACTCCCTCGCCAACTTTCAAGCAAAGAAAAGCTCATTTACCATTTCAACAGATCCGTCCTCTGGGTAATACAAAAGCTCATAACGTCGATAAAGTGAGGCATTTGGATCATACCACTCTGTAATGAAAACGAACCTTTCACTATGATTCTGCAAGGAAAAAAAAAAGGATTTTAACACTAACATATGAAATATGAACTCTTGTATAAATCATATGGATTAAAAGCAAAAATGACCAAATATGTGCAACAAATTAATCTGTTACTATTTATCCGTTACATTGAATTATTCTGCTTTTCTACAATATATCAGTTATCAACACACCCTCAGAAAGATTTCCTTCTAATTTCTTATTAAATATCCTTGGATATCTCAAACACAACTTACAAACTGCTTAATGCTATGTAGCCGTCCGGTCATCTCGAGGAACGATTTTGTAAAATGTGGACTCTGGATCTGACTACAATAATAATTCAGTCCTTCCGAAAGCAAGTTTACATATAAGCAATCAGTAAACGGCTGTGAAAAAAAAAAAAATTCTGAGGCTAGCTCTCAATTACATGAAGTTTTAACTTTTCTAAATTTAAGACTCTAGCAGTATTAGCATATTGTCGTTAAAATCATAGCAAACATCTTCTCTCCCTAGTAATTTCACGTCATAGCATCTTTTTTATAGGAATCATAGGAGAATGTGCAAGTCTCGGTCCTCTGAGAAGCAGAGGCGATGCCAAGACAGGACTAAGCATGCAAGAATTTTATTCCTGTAAGAGAAATTCTGTGAGGGAAATTCCTCCTATAAGATAAAAGCGGCAGAGATCTCAACACAAGTCTGAGCCTGAGAGGCGGGTGGAGGAAAGGAAGGCTCCGTGGGACTCCCCTGGGTTGCTGTGCCGTCCACGAGGGGCTCGGCAGAGGGTTCCTCGCCTTCCAGGACATCCCTGCTCCTCCCACCTGGCTGGAGGCCATCCTTGGGAAGCAAGTCCTGCGTGCAAAGGCAGCCTTGCGCTGCAAACACAAGGCTGGGCCCTTGGTCATCAAGCTCCCTCTAGTGGGAGGTCTGTGAGGTGCATCCTTATGGCTACCACACAGGATTAAATGAAAAAACCAGAGTGGTCCCCTTTCCTTTCCTATTAAGCAGGACTTCCCATCAAATGTTATTAAAAATATTTCAGCCTCCAAAAGTTTTTTATTACAATAAGCAAATGAAGGCATGAGGAAGAAATGGGTCTAGGAGTTTTGCCGCTAATTCTGGACTTAGCGTCCGATTCTCTGGTTAGGGAATATGAATGGGTCCCTTTCATGTAGTAATTCACTCATCGATTCTAATAGTAGAGGCTGCATGTCCAGTTGTCACTAACACATGTATAGGTTTTTATTAATGTACATTGGCCAAATCACACATTTTTTTTTTCTATTCAAATAAGCCTAATTTTAATTAATCAATGAACAAACAGAACAGTACTTTCCAAGCTCCTGCCAGGCCCATCCCTTTCAGGCGGGACTCACCCCCGACCCCTACAAACAGCAGTGGTGGGGAGGGAGAGAAGACAGGTGTCACAGGGCACGACCTCTTATCTCCTGTCTGATTATCGTAAAAGTTCACCCTCAGATTTTCTATTTTTAATAATGTAACAAGAGGTTTGTCACGTATGCTGATAGTGTGGGTTCCTTTGACATGAGATGACCTTCAGCAGGTTCTGTATAGACTGAATCGACAGAGAGACAGAATAAGCCCCACCCTTGAGACTCAGCCAGAGGTCCTAGGTGGGGGCAAGGGCCATGTCCAGAGGTCAAAATAGCAATCCTAATCCCCAGGTGCTTTGCAATCATCTTAAAATGACAAAGACCAATACACGTAAAACTATGTGTATTGTTTTGCAAAAATGCAATACAAAAACAATTCAGAGATAGGCCGTGTGACATGAAACTACAGGCATTAGAAGAAAAGTAACTCATACGATCATGACAAAAGTCACAAGAGCAAGCATGGTGCCGCTGAAAACCTGAGAGGAAGCAGCTTGCAGGAGGACACGGAGAGCTGGCCAAGTGATATACCTACATTTTAAAAACAAAACGAAACTTGTGCTTCACTGAGCCAGTGAACATTCTGAGGCTAACATTTAAATAATATTCATCTTAATAGCAACCCACGTAGCATTAATGGGTGATGGATAAACACAATGTGGTATGTACATACGATGGAATATTACTCAGCCTTAAAAAGGAAAGAAATTCTGACACATGCCACAAAATGAACCTTGAGAACATAATGCTAAGTAAAATAAGCTGGTCACAAAAAATATATATACACTGTATAATCCCACTTACGTGAGGTCCCTGGAGTAGTCAAAATCTGAGCAACAAAGAAGAACGGTGGTTGCCAGGGGCTGGGGAGGAGGGAATGGGGGTTCTGTTTGCTGGTTGTGGAGTCTCAGTGCTACAAGATGACAGGTGACGGTGGTGACGGCGGTGGTGGCTGCACAACTTCGTGCACGTGTTTAACAGCCCTGAACGGTGCACTCAAGAGGTTTAGGACGGCAAACTTTATGTCACGCGTATTATACCACAATAAAAAAAACCGGGGGAAAAACGGACCATAGGTGATCAGATACTCTAGTCATGCACTCTCTTCCTCATTCCAAAAATGTTTATCGACCGTTTTTCTGGTGCCGAGCTCTGCGACACATTCTGTGAATTCCAAGAAACGATCCTTGATGTAAAACCCACATACATGAACAAACCATGCCGAGTCACTGTGACACGAACAGCGAGAGGCACAGGTTAAGAGCTGGCACTTTCTGTTAGGTGCTTGCTGTGTTCTGACTGCATAGTTCTAAACACTTGTGGATTTTAAACAGACGACATTAGGAGAGAGATGGTATTATCATCTCCATTTTAAAGACAATGGAACTAAGACTCAGTTAAGAAACACGCCCAAGGTGGCACAGCATATAAACAGGGGAACCCAGGCCCCTGCTCTTAACCACTCCCGAGAGAGCAGAGAAGGGGCTCAGCGGCCGGCCGATGCTGCCCTGTCTGCTCGCCCTCCAGAACCTGAAACTAAACCCTTTCGATTTCATTGCCAATTAAAACAAATCAGATCTCAGAAAATATGACAACCATAAAAGCCAGGCCATATTGTCAACTTGGAATTCTATCGATGCCTTGAAAATGTACATTGCCCTCGATGATGCTGTATTTCAGGAAAAATTACTTCACAATATCACACTTCCTTAAATCACATTGAAACACATTTATAGGCTACATCACGGAAAACAGTCTTGAACTGACTAGAAACCTGATTTTCAGAATTTGTAGGATTAAGAGTCAGAAACTGGCCTCAATCAATTTTGAGCCAATTATCTGCTTCTGTGTGACTTCACAGACATTCTGGAGTAAACTATATAGATGAGAAAGTGGACAGTTCAACAAGCTTCTAGAGTTTAAGTCTGCATGGACTTACGGCCACTCTGAGTGACATAATAGAAACTCACAGTACATGAGAACCTGCCACCTCAAGCCAGCTGCTTCCAGCGAGGGT
>NW_011888975.1:2502171-2510692 GCF_000151845.1 Pteropus vampyrus | reverse complement strand
CTCGATGATGCTGTATTTCAGGAAAAATTACTTCACAATATCACACTTCCTTAAATCACATTGAAACACATTTATAGGCTACATCACGGAAAACAGTCTTGAACTGACTAGAAACCTGATTTTCAGAATTTGTAGGATTAAGAGTCAGAAACTGGCCTCAATCAATTTTGAGCCAATTATCTGCTTCTGTGTGACTTCACAGACATTCTGGAGTAAACTATATAGATGAGAAAGTGGACAGTTCAACAAGCTTCTAGAGTTTAAGTCTGCATGGACTTACGGCCACTCTGAGTGACATAATAGAAACTCACAGTACATGAGAACCTGCCACCTCAAGGCAGCTGCTTCCAGCGAGGGTCAATGAGCCTCGAACATTCTGAGAACACAGTGGTTCATTAAAGATTCATCACCGGACAGAGCAGGCGAATAAATGCAGCAATTCCTATTGCCTTAGATGCCGCAGTGATAAGTATAATAGAAACGAACAGGTAACAACCAAAAGGTTTCTATTTCCCCATTATCACAGGCTGGACTTCAAGCACTAACTCGCTTGGTACTGAACCTTTACCAAACAGCCTTTGTCCAGGGCTCCTTGGAGGGCCAAGGATTTTCCTTACATCGGACTGTGTCGCATATTAAGTTTGCTCTGGCATGGCCAGAACCGGTTCGAGCCTTTCCAGACTGTTCTCAGCAGGCTCTTGCTCCCTGCATGACCCACGCGGAAAGGTGAGCAGAAGGTGAACTCAGGGGAAGAGAGCCTTCGTGTAGGACTCCAGCTTGGCGCTTCTCGCTGATAAAGTCAGACACACAGACACGTCAAGAGAAAAAGGCAGGTGAATTATTAAATTTAGTTAATTATTCATTCCGCTTAAATTCCTTAGCAACTAAGTAGAACTGTTACAATCACTCTTATCTTTTAAAAGAATTACAGTTTAAGGCCAAATGTCTTCTCCATTTGTGAAAAATACGATGTTCAACGTGAGGCGTCCACATATTTCCAAGATTGTATTTTCTTTAAAAAAAAAGTCATTTGAGATAATATCTCGGAAGTCGAAGCCATCGTTGTTTGTCTTCAACAGAAAAAAGTCAGTGCAGCAGCACACGAACACACACTCACGTGTTCCCCACCTGTGGATGCTCTTTCAACTTAGTTCCCACTAAACCGTCAAAGAGTGAAAAATGCCAGAAAAGAATCATTCCCATAGTGTAAGTGTAAATCAGGAAACTGATCGGACTAGAGAGCATCATTGAGAAAGGCACACATCCGGTTTCAGCGAAGAAAGGACTTTTTAAGCCTTTCTCAGCTCAGGCCCTAGAGAGTCCTTGAAAGGCCTTCCTCTCAGACTTCCGCAGACCACTGCCATGAACTTAAACCCACACGTGCCACGAACTCAGGAAACCCGTTATCTGAAAAGCCAGGCTGAACTCTGCTTTATATTTTAAGGAAAACTAGAATTCCTGTGAAGTCTTCCCAGACCAACCCTCTGCCAACTGATATTTCTGCACTTGCAATTTGATTTTCACGGAATGTCAGAGATCAAAGGAACATTCGTGATAAGGAAACAGAAGGTCAAAGAAGTGCAGTGACTTGGCAAGAGTCTTACGACTTAAGTAGCGGCACTCAACAAAGACCCCTGTTTCCTGATGGCTGGGACTGATGTCCTCACAGTAGGACACTCACTGGCTTGTCACCCTAGCACGTCAGCTTTGCCAAATGAGGAGCTTCTGGGGGATAGAAACGACATCAATTTTTTCTTTTGAAATTCCAAAGTGACTTTCCTAGCTCTGAGACCTGAGGGAAAAGAATCAAATAAAAACTACCCAAATAAAGATCGAAAGGATAAACATGTTCAACACTAGATCTTACGAGAACAGCAAAAATTCGACGAGATTAAAAAAAAGCAACCCAACAGCCCTTTGTCTATAGGTCTGTTCATTTCTATTTCCATAAAGATTGTGAAAGAGGACATCTTTTTTACTTATTTGGGTAAGAATGGCTTCTCTGGCTAGCACCCTAAAAAAACATCCTTGATAAAGCATTAAGTAACTCCAGGACAAGAGTCACCCACCAGAGACCAGCTGTCAACAATTAACCGAAGCATAATACTCCAACGAGAGAAATGGTTCTGGATCGAAAAAGAAATACTGGGTCTAACTATAGTGGCAAGAGAATACTTAGGCAATTTTACACTGATCACTGATACTAGGTCAGAAAATTGTATCATTGGGCTAAATATCATCTGATAACATGGAAGATTATAATACGAATGGTATCTTTACGTTTTTTTGATCCGAATAGATGTTGTCAAGGTCACGAGTACTGCAGGCCAACCCTCGTTAGGCCTCATCCCGCAGACCCCGCGCCACCAGGCCCGATAGTGGACGTGCTGGCCATTTTCCCTTGGTCCCTGCGGACCTCCGCTCTGCAGCTCTCCCAGCCAGCCTGCCCCGACCCTCTCGCCCTTGACGTGCACTTGGGTCTGGCCAGCGGGGCACAGGGGCTGAAGATTCAAAGAAGAAGAGTGAAGTCCAGGTACCTTTTTCTCCTCACTCCTTCCCTGCCAGACCGCATCTGGGGGCCAGGCGCTGCCCTCCACCGAAGCCCACGGGGCCTGCCAGTCCGCCCTCCATCCTGGATGCTCTCCCGCAGCTCCCTCCGTTTGCGGGCAGGCCCCGGGGGCGGGAACGGGCCACCGCTGTTGCCAGCCCCGCCCCTGGCACGGAACCATCCATCGTCAGCTTGTCTAACTCTGCCCGCACCTTTGTAACTAGTCTCTAGTAAACTTTTCAACTATCCCAGCTGAGTACGTGTACCGTACCTGGGTCCCGCTACGACCCACAGTGACACTTCCGAACAGAGAAACTATTAACTCTTTGTTTCTCACCTGACTGCAATGGTTCGAACCACCACTACAATGTTGTACCAAACTGCAGAGAAAAGGAAGGAGTCTGAGTTTCCCTGAGTATCAGGCCTTGGAGAAAATATTACGTGGCATGGTCAAGTGACGCAGATTCGAGGGGCTGTAAGCATGAACATGCCTCTGTAAAAGTGGCGAAAGCCTGGACAGTGTCAGCAGGGTTAGAAGTATGACCATCAGACAGTTCACCTGAAGAGTTACAGATCAGGGTAATCTCTTCTGCCTCTCGGAATGCTTTCGCCTTTATGCTCCCATGTGATTCACGGGCTATTTTAATTTAGTAGCTTACTGTTTTAGGTTTCCTTTAAACAAGATAAGGGATATTTTTTAGTGAAATAACAGATTCTGAAAAAACATTTTCAAGTTGAATCTCAAAGGAGATCATCTTTTCATCGTTTTGGCTTCCATTCTAATTTATGAAAGAGAAAAGTGTGTGTCTTTGACTTTATGAGAAATAATCTGTGATACCGTACACTCTGTGCTTTCTAGATGAACAATGTTCATATGCCACATCAATATGATTAAAGTAATAAGCAACTAGTAAATCTTTGAGGACCTGGTTCCTGAAATAAGTCCAACGGTGGAGCAGTGCCACCTAGTGTTCAATGTGGATTTCACCATATCCCGGCCTCAGCCATTCTACAAACACCCCTTGATCTAATGATTTATATGTTAAATCATTATAATTTTGCGGAAGTTCTAATTGAATACCAAAATAGGAATTGATTTTTTGAAGGAAATTGGTATCACTCATATGCTCTAGAAATTCAGTTTTCAAAAAGGAAGAAAACAGTCTCCACCTCTTTGTATAGCCACAGAAAAGCAGAAAACATTTACTCCCCATAATTTAAAAACCTAAACGTCTTGGCCCCAATTGCAGTAGACTAGAAAGAGCATGGGTTCCCAGGATAAACGGATTCAAGGCTGGGCCCTGTCACTTACTGGCTGCAGAATCTTGAGTGGTTTTTAAAAACCTGAGACAGTTTCCTTATACGAAAAAGAACTTAACATATAGTAGGCATTTAATAAATGATAAATATTGACAATGAAGAAAAATAGTTTCCCACTCTGATTTGTAAGTTAAGTTTCTTTTGCTTTTTAATATATCCAGTCACCAGGGCTTCCAGAACTGTTTTAATGAAAAGGCAACACATCAACAATTTCATTTCTCTCTAATCCTTTGCATAAAAAAGGACCTCAGCTGAGTTCTTTTTTGATTCCTCCCCCGACAAGCCTCAAGTAAGTTTAAAGCTTTTTTTCAGCCACTGAAGAAATTATCAGGTTCCAACAGCTACTCTTACGGAAGATGAGTGACATTCAGGGAATTCTCTTCACTTAGTGGCTTTCTAACATCTAGTAAATGACACAACAAGGTTTTAAAGAATTAAAAACAATGATTTTAAAAGTCCTGTTAAACTATTAAAAGAATATGTTTCTCATGATATTAAAAAATGGTTTAGTTTGTGTGTGTGTGTGAATCTCTTTTTAATCCTTGAAAATTCTCCAAAATTCTCTTTGGAGCCTAATTTTGTTTTAAGATTACGGATTCATTGTATAAGAATTTAGCTGTAACACATAGGAACAGTCTCTTGACAGCTCAGTGCATTATTTTTTTAAGCAAATCATTACTGAGGGCCTCCAGTGGCCAGACCCGGGAACACAAAGGAACACAAGAAATCAGCCGGGCCCTCCTGGAGTCCACTGTCCTCAGCACATGGCTGAGTCTTCACGGGGAGAACCAGGGAGTGGGTTAGAGGTAAACACCCTATGGTGTCTTTGAAAGTGGATGGACCTTGTTCTCCACCAGTACTGCCTTCCCAGGAGACTAGGGCCTCGGAGGGGATGGCGGAGACAGAAAGAGGGACAGGCAAGGCAGAGATGTCACCGCTTCTCTCTCAGCCTTGGGTGTTTCTCTTTTCTCTACCAAATTCGGGCTCTCTCTCTCCCTCCACCTACCTTCCTCCTTCCTTACTTCTCTCTCTCCCTCCACCTACCTTCCTCCTTTCTTCCTTCTCTCTCTCCTTCTTTCACTCTCCCTCTTCCTCTCTCCCTCCCCAAAACAGGTGCTGCACCAGACAGGAGGGAGCACAGTATGGGAGCAAAGGCAGCACGCTGACGAGAAGACAGGAGTACTTCCCAACTTAGTCTCACCTATAAAATTTGGGGATAAGACTAGGTCGGGGGCTCACAAACATTCTCTTTTTTTTTTTCTTTACCAGAACCTATAGTAAGAACTGCAATTTCCATTAGAATTAACACACACAACTGAAAAAAAGTCCCATGAAACAATTCTAATCTCCAGTATGTACAATGTACTAATATTTTATACTGTTTTTTAAAGGCTAGCTGCTGTTCATAATTAGAGTTCAATATCTACCAATGATCACAGCCTCAGTTCCAGAAACACCAGTATTACAAAACTCCAAAGTCCCTTCTACTTCTAAGACTTCATGATTTCATACCGCATGGGGCCTCTGTGATCTGGCCCGAGGCTACCTCTGGACCACATGTCTGCCTCTCTCCTTCACCCTTATTCTGGCTTTCTCATTGGTGGCTGGACAAACCAAGCAAGCTCCCACTTCAGAATCCTTGCATTTGCTGTCCCTGCCCCCAATACCTGGACCTCTCTACTGTTAGAATGACCAGGCCTCACTTCATTCACGTCTCTGTTCCAGTGTCACTGATCTGGAGACACTTCCTTGACCGTCCAGCTAAAGGCCAACCCCTCCCCACCCCAACACACACACACACACACACACACACACACACACACACACACACACATTCTTCACTCTCTTCTCTCATAATTTTTTCCTAACACCAATATCTAACATTACATTATGTTTATTTGTTTATTGTGTGACTCCCTATCCCTAGAAAGGTTAGCTCCATATGAGCTGGACTTTGTCATTCATTACTATATCTGGGTGCCTAGAACAGCGCCCCACATGGAATCGGGACTTAAAAATATTGTCAAATGAATGAATGAATCTAGAGCTCTCTCTCAGAATAGAAGAGTCCACTGTTTTTGACTTAGAATTCTAGATTATCTCTGGTGATGAAGAGCCCTTGATCAAAAATAGTTCCCCACACCGGGGCTCTACCAAGTGACTAGGGGAACGTAAGTGGAAAGTATGCTTCTTTTCAACTATGTTTTCAGAGCATCACTCTTCTTGCCTCAATATTTGTGCCTCTCTTCCTTCTCCAAGCATGCATGCAATACCTACCTCTGAGGGGCACTGGGAGTTAGTTGAAAACCTTAAATGCATTTTAAAAAGGGAAAACATTATGTAGCTATCAGCCACTATCACTATTAAAATTGCAGCTGTGCGATGCATTTGTCGGGTGCTAAAGTGAAGAAAAGAAGGTGCAGAACGGTGAGGGGGACAAGAGTAACTGGAGATGCTACTTTAGCCGGGGTGGACAGGGGGTCCTCTCCTACGAGGTGTCATCTGAACAAAGAAGGAAGTGCAGGAGCTTTTAGGGCAAATGGAGAAGTGTGGCTGAAGGGCACGTACATCTGGAGGAACAAAAAGACGTAAACTTTTAAAAATATACGTCTGAAAAGGTTCAACCAAAAGGAATTCGCTTAAAAATTCTACTAATAAGAACACCTCACGTACTTCCAAAAAGTCACCAAATGTGTATATTTTGCGCCCATTCACGGCGCACCGAAAGGGGCATCTGGATCAACAAGCAAAAACGTTTACAAGAAAGGAGGGGAAAAAAGCTTTTGCTAAGCATTTAACTGTACAGGGCACGAGGCTTTACCCTGAACAATAAGCCACTGTGACGTAGATCCCTATCCTGTTTGCAATGCCCTCTGGAAAATTTAAGGAATCGATGTTGATATTAGTATACATAACTTTGGATTTATATATATTCGCAAGTTAAAGGAACCCGGAAACTCAATGAATGAAAAATGACATAGCAAAAGCTTTAAAGGTACCCCTAAGCTTTCCCTTACATTACTCTACAGGCTCAGCAGTGCCAGAGTGGAATTCAGGGTGCTGCGAGGAAATCGCAGGGACAGCTCCCCGAAAAAAAAGACAATGGGGCTCAAGTGGAAGAGACGGGGAAGCCTCGAGTGTCCACACGCCCCAGGAGCTGGACCCGGACGCTGCGTAATCAAAACCCCGAAGCTGTTCCTCTGGCCTTGCCTAGCACTCACCATAGTCTCAGGAGCTCAGCACAAGGAAATAGGTGACGCCGGGACACGACGACAGACGCCAGCACCAACACCAACGCCCGGTTACTCCGGCAACAGAGCCCCGCCTACGGCCGGACGCTGCGTGGGACGCCACGGCCCCGCCCCCTCATCCCTAGTGGCTGGGAGTAATCGAAGCTCCGCCCACCCAGCCGGCAGGCCCGCCCCTTCATGCCGTGCCCGGGGCGACGGGACACCGATTACTTCTTTCCAGTGTCGTCACTTCCGTTTGGTTGACAGATGACCCGGAAGTTCAAGCCGCTATGCGGCCGTATCCGAATATTATAGTTTATTTTTAAACAAGTATCTATCCAGTTCTCGCTCACTAAAGCCTCACACCGTACGGTCTGCGTTACTTGAGTTTAAACGCACCACGGAGTGCGTTTCCCTTTTTCTCTGGGGAACGTATTCCGGAAACGAAACCCTGAGTAAGAACCGGAAGTGGTTGGTAGTGAGCTAGACATTGATGCGGGGAAGGCCTGGGCGGGTGGGCTCCGAACGGAAGAGGCTGTGCCAGTGATACCGGGCCGGAGAACCTGGGACGGGGAGCCCCCCGGGACTGGAAGGGTGAGACTCTCAGAGGTAAGCCCCACGACGGGCTGCCGGAGCGAAGCGGCTGCTGGCAGGGGCGGAGGGCTGGGTTGGAGCTCGGCGTTCGGCCGCCGTGGATCTGGGGAAAGGTCGCCCAGACGGGGACGGAACTTCGGTCACGACTCGGCCGGACGGCAGAAGGTGTCGCTCCCACACCTGCCGCCTGCACGCCCGTTTCCACCTGCGCACCCACCGCCACCCGCTTCTCGGTGTTTGCCGGCAGACACGCGTGTGCTTGTCGGTTTCGCCGTGCATCTTCCCAGCGCGGTTTCAGGGCTCGTTGCTCGTTCGAAGGGACTTTGGAGACCTGTTTTCAGAGCAGCAGACGGAGGGTTCGTGACTGGTGAGGAGGGTAGTCATGGAAGACCCTGTGCCGAGTTATAGCGAGTACTCAGAGCGATCATTTTTGTGGTGGAACCAGTTGTCTCTGTAGTGTACAGCTCATACTATATTAATACGGCATTAGCGGCTCCTTTCTTCTCGTGTTCTCCAGTGAGTCTTGGTCTACACTGTAAGATCATGTGTACATTTCTGAAAGCGTATGCTATGGCATTTTAATTTTATTACCAAGAAAGTGAAAAATTGAGTTATGAATATTTTGTTGCTTGCTGAACATCTAAACAGAAGCTCCTCTCTGACATACGTAGTGAATAAATTAATGTCAATAATGTTTCCTGAGAAAGTAATTACTCTAATTACTTTAAAATTTCTGTTTTCATAGCAGTGATACAAAAGCTCCTGCAGTCGCTTCAGTGCTATTTCTGAACTAAAATTCAGGACATATATCCCATAATTGAGAGTATAC
>NW_011888975.1:2474517-2500661 GCF_000151845.1 Pteropus vampyrus | reverse complement strand
ATATTAGAATGTTATTTGTTCTTTCCCTACATTTCACTGCCTTGGGGAAGGCAGTAAGAATGAGCCATAAACCTTCGATATGTTTTAATTCTTTGATAAGTGGTCACAGATAGAAGTAATGTTGATGAACAGTTGGAGAATTGTTTTGTTGATTCCCATCAGTGGAGAAAGACGTGGGTCGATGTTTTGCTTTCCTTAAGCATCACTCATAATTATGGAGCTGGTACCACAGATCGTTGTCTCCCACTTGAGAGGAGGTAACTGCTCATGAATGTGTCCTGGATTGTGCCTAGTGCATATGTAATAAAGGTTTCTACATGTGTCACAAGGAAAAATAGAATTATAAAAGGTAAGTTACTGGGTGAGAAAATGGAAGGCCCCCGACTCCCGCTCTCCTCCTCGCCCATCATGTTAGCTAGAAGCGCCCTCGTTACAGAGAGGGAGCCGCCACGTGCTGTATAGGTACTCATAAAGGCTTTGGTACTCACAAAGGCTTGAGTAGGTAGAACGTTTAAATAAAGTTAAAACTAAATTTTGGTCGAACCAAGTTGGTTGACTCTCTTGATTGGAATTTTATGACGTATTTTGTTTGAAAAGATTTCTGTTCAATGCCCGTTGATGTTTCAATCTGTAGTTAATTTATGATTCTACATTACTTCGAAATACCAGAATGTCTTAGTGTTAAAATTAAATCAGCATGAGATAGAGCTGGACAAACTGAAAAGCAGATTTTACAAACATGGGAACAGGCCTTTATTTTTAAAACAGTTCAGTGGAAATTCTCCTTCTCAATGCTGATGTGCTACAGTGCGAACCAGTATACCAAACCCTTTATTTTACTTTCTGAAGTATCACTTTGTTCATCTTTTTGAAAGTAGAATTGGTCCTAAGGCCCAAGGGATGTTTTAGTTAACACTTATTATATAAATGACAAAACATTTCATTGTAACGTTTTGTAATTTAAGACACTATAGTCCTGATGTCTTTCCACCTCCTATCTAAGTAACATAACTTGGGATTCCAAGTGCATTGCCATATATATAGGAAAAAGTCCCGAAAAAGCTTGTAAATGAAAAAATTGTTCTAGAATCTGGAGATATAACTTTGTAAGACTTTAATATAAAAGCATAAAAGTCAGAATTATACTTTATGCCATTAATTAAACTTTCTTCCCGTAAGATCCAAAGTTTATTAGGGATGTTTAAAAATAATAATAATAAAAGCAATAGGAGCAAACATTTAGTGAGTGCTTCCTGTGCCAAACAGCATTCTAAACACTTGGCGTAAATTCGTATTTACTGCGAAGTCCTGCATTAGATCATGGGCATCACGAGAACCGTCGCTGTGTGTGCTCGTCCTTCATGTGCCTCGTTATCACTGTTTCGTCAAGGATAGCGCGCTCGGAGCGAGGCGCTCTACTAAGTATAGCAGTAAACAGGACACGAAGTCCATACCTCGTGGCACTTACATCCTGCTGGAACTCCTGTCCTCCATCTTGCGCTTCCTGTTCTTTCTAGTATGTCATCCGTTCTTTCTAGGCTCGAAGCCACTACTGTCTGGAGTCAGTGAAGTTAACCCTTCCTTGGAGAAAGGCATCTCAGTGAAACTCCTTATGCTACTCAGTTTGAGGTGAGGCAGAAGTGGGGAAAGATGTTTCTGCGATTTGCCTGGAGCAGTGGTCATGCAGTAGTGAGCATAGCTGCCTTCTGAAAATTATCCGAAGCAAGGATGGCTAGCCAGGTTTGGCTTGTAGGAGGGAAGGTAATTTATTTCAGTTGAGCAGATTAGTTTGGTAAACGTGTGTGGCAGTGTAGTAAGCATTTTGGAAGAAAGGGTTAGAAGGTACCACTTATTGAACACCTGCTAGTTACTTGTGTGAACTTGGACTTCAAGACACTTAAAGAGGCAGTATATGCAGTGGTTAAGGCCTCAGTCTTTGCAGACAGACTGCTCAGAATTGAATTCTGTCTCTTCTACTTAATGGCTGTGTGGTGTGGCCCTCAGCCAGTTTCTGAGCCTCTTTGTTCCTCATTTTCTTCATCTATGAAATAAAGCTGTTCATAGCTACCTCAAGGCCTATTGTAAGGATTAAACGAGTTATATGTAAAGTAATTAACATAGTGTTTTGTATATGGTCTTTTGTAAGTGTTGGTTATTTGTTACTTAATATTTTCTCATTTAATATTCAAGTTTAATACTACCCAGATGTCAATATTATTAAATTCATTTCATACAAGTTAAAAGTGAAGCTAAGATAATTGTAGGATTTTGTCCAGGTTTGTCTGGTAGTAATGGTGGTACTTCAAACCCAGATCTGGCTAATCCCGAAGTTCATCTCATTTCTGTAACACCAGGTACCGTCCACTTGCCCTCAATGTGCTTATAAGACCTATTGGGAAAGTGAAATTAGCATGTGCAAAATCCTTAAAATGATCACTAGGGTTCACGGTTAAGTTTCAAACTGAACGCGAGTGAGTGCAGTGTGTGCTGCAGGCAGTCAGAGGGTGGGAAGATTTACTACACAGTGGAGCTGAAGCTGACTCCTTAGGGTAACTTAGAATCACAGTGAGTGGCGCAAAAAAAAAAAAGAGAGGGGGAAAAAAGCCATTTAAGAGAACAAGAAATAGCAGGAACAAGGGCCTGATTAGAGGCCTCGGAGAGAAAATACTGAATAGTCGGGTTGGGTAGTTTGTGCAAAGCATTCTTTGCCAAGAGTTCGCAAAAACAGATGAGTCTATTTTAGGTAACAGGTTCCAAATATGTGTATATCTAGCCGATGCTTACATTTAGCTAACATCGTGGTCTACAGTGTGCCAGGCACTTGATCGTTTTGTATTTTCTTACCACAACCCTGCGGCACAGTTGTAACCATCTCCGTTTTGCAGATTAGGAAATTGAGATTCCCGGAGGGTTAAATCGTTCACCTCGGGTCATGCCAGGAAGTGGACGGAAGTCAGGACCAGATACTCTGATTCCAAGCCTTGTGCGTTTTCTAACAAGACAGAAACCATTTACTTAAGGGAAGCTTGAACCTGTGGGACTTCGTTCGTCTTTTTTTGGACACACGGTGGTTTTGAAAATTACTTTTTACTCTGAATTTTTCCATTCCTGGTAGTGCCAGTAATTCGGAATGTAGGGTAAAGCGGTGTCGGCCTTCTCCTGGCATTTCTTTTCAGTACGTAGTTAGGCTGTGTTCTCCCTTTTTCAGTCACCCCCGCTTCGGCCCCAGTCCGAGGAGCAGGGGATGGAATGGAAACAGAGGAGCCGCCTAAAGCCGAGATCACCGCCGGAGTCCACCCCACAAAGCTTCCCGCCCTTCAGAATCCGCGGAAGAGAGCGGAGAGCCCGGGAGTCCTTCAGCTGGGGAAGATTCTCACTGAAAAAGCAGTGCAAGTCGAAGCTGTCAGAATATTAGTGCCCAAAGCAGCCATAACCCACGTCATCCCCAGCAGAAATGCAAAGGTGCAGTCTCTAGGGCTTCATAAAGGAGAGCTCCTTGGTCAGGCAGAGGGAGCTGTGGAGCCTCGGAAGGAGCTCTCAGAGGTGAAGAACGTATTGGCAAAGCTCAAGAACTCTGAAAGGAGGTTACTCCAGGACAAAGAAGGTCTTTCGAACCAGCTCCGAGTGCAGACAGAGGTAAGAACCGCCTCGCGGGCCCCAATGCGGATGCTCTTCACACCTGGCCCTTTCTAAGCCCGCGTGTTCAGAAACTGCACTTCCTCTCGGGAAGGCAGTTGCCATTCGCTATAGCCCGTCATCTCTCTAGAAAGCTTCCTCTTAAATTTCACATTCTCTCTCAGGGCCTCTGGTAGAACTAGATCATGTTGGGAACTCATACTCTATACCAGGTAGGTTGAAGATGGGCGCGTAGGTGCTCTGGGCAAGACCACCTAGTGGTGAGGAGGTTACAGTTACAAGCTTCCAGACCGAGTCAGCCTTTGAAACTGACTCATTAGCAACCCCTGTTTTAAGGATCCATAAATTCCAAGCCCTTTTACCTCTGTACCTAATGCTTGGAATAAAGAGAATGGCGCGGTAAGTAGTGGTCTCATCATCACAAATGGAAAACTATGTATCGTGCTTAACTGTGTTTCTTTAACCTTTACATCTTAGTAAACACTGCCTCACCCTCCACTTCCTTTCCTATTAGACGGACATCCTTTTGCTAGATGTTAGTCGTGCTGACACCATGGTTAGTGTTGCTTTCTCAGATATATTGTAATACATGTTTAAATGACTAATTTCTAATTATAAAAGTCATATTTATTTATGAACATGTTGGAAAATACAGAAAAACAAAATAGTACCACCTATAATCAGACCATGCAGATATAACTGCATAATTATATGTGCTATTTTTGTTTTATAACCCGCTTTTTTAGTTATTAATGTTTTCTTATGTCACAGAATATTCTATCACAATATCATTATTAATAGTAACAGTGTTCTTCAGTGGCTGCACAATGTACCAACACCTGTTATTGGACATTTACATTTATATTTTTTGCATTTACAGTAACAATGTACAGAATGTGCTTGTCCATACCCTGAATACCTTCCTTTGCTTAAATTCTCAAAAGTGAAACTCCTAGGGCACAACAAAATTAATTTTTAAATGTTGAATAATATTAAAAATCACATAAAACAGTCTGTCATATTTTTTAACAAAATTTATTTTTTTGTTTTTAAGTGTTGACTGGAAACAGTTTGTAATTTTTACGATAATGATTTATACTCTTTAGAAGAGGCTCAATTTATAACCACATGGGTTACAAACCACATGGTTTGTATATATATATTATGAAACTTAAGTATTTAATATCACTTTTTGATCTACACTTTAAGTAATGGAGGCACAAATTACACAAACATTTCTCTTTTGTTCATTTTGCTACATTAAAGTCACTGACACTACTTTGAGCCTGTTACATTGATCATATGCCTTCTAGGTCAATCGTGAGTTAAAAAAGTTGCTGGTGGCTTCTGTTGGGGATGATCTTCAGTATCACTTTGAACGTCTAGCGCGCGAGAAAAATCAGCTTATTTTAGAAAATGAAGCTCTAGGGCGAAACACAGCTCAGCTTGCCGAACAGCTAGAGCGGATGTCAATACAGTGTGACGTATGGCGAAGTAAATTCCTCGCGAGCAGGTATTTTCTGTTTTAAGTGGTATTTCCTGTGCTAGTTTTGGTCTGTCAGATTTTGACCCCTAACATGAGAAAGTAGATTGTCGTGTGAAAAATCCTGACCCAAGTTATTAAAGTACTTCATGTATAATCGACGATGTGAGTGCTCCCCGCTGTGGATGGGCATGCAGTCTCCCTAAATGGAGAAGTGCTTTCAGAAAGAGCCTCCCTCATCCCAGCAGATGATGCTCTTGAATTAAATTCCATCATCTGCAGATTTCTCACAAAACACCACAGGTGTCCAGGCTGTACTTTCGTTGATGAATGACCTTTCAGGAAGGTGTTTCTTCGTGTCTTAACGTCTGTGATACTTCCTAGTAATTGACTGTACTCTTAAAGTCCGTTTCTCATTGTGCTGGGATAGGGCGCTCTTTGGGGAAATGAACTTCCTGTTCATCGTCTTAGCATGAACGTTAAGTTAATTCTCACTGAACAGCTTAAGAGGCAAGTCTATTGTACAGAGTATCGCAATATGTAACTTTTTTAACATCTTGATCAAAACTGATAGTAACATTCTAAGAGCAATAAAAGTCTGGAGTAAGATTGTTGAGGTACATTCCAAAAGTCACTGCATAAGGAAAGTAAAAGAACCGTTTCCTTGGTCATTCTGTAAATGAATATTTTAATTGAATCCCTTTAATGAGTTCTCAGCTCATTAGTAGACATTTTAAGCGCTTCCTAGTGAAGATTTAAAAACAGAAGTAGTTTGACTGTGTCAGAGCTTCTTTGTAAGCTTTTAAAGATGACAGTCACAAAGGCAGCACGTTAACTCCTCTGTCCTGTTACTGTCAGAGGATTCTTGCGTAAGAGCCGAGTCTTTTCCAGGGTTATGGCGGATGAGCTGACCAACTCCAGAGCGGTTCTGCAGCGCCAACACCGTGATGCGCAGAGTGCCGTACGAGACCTCCTGAGTGAACGGGGACAGTTCCGGCAGGACATGGGCGCCACCCAGAAGTATGGCACTTGTTTACATTTTGAGCTCTTCTACTTTACCGTGCAGTTTCTGTTATTATGATGATTCTTTAGTGTTTCTACATTTAATAACTTATTAAACATATACTTCAGTAGCATTTCAAAATAGATGCCTAGGAGAGGGAGGAAGACTAAAAAAAATAGCAGATGTGCTTCTTACATTCTTAATTGGGGAGAGAATTAGTCATATCTATAAGAGAAGCAATCCCTAGATTTCAAAGTCGTTTTTGGTTCTGTTTGTAGCACTTTTGTGTAATTTTTGGTGAAAACCAAAAAGTACACCTGTCTTTCCTTTGGAAAGAGATCTTTTTGATGACCATTCTACAGCATTAGAGCTTACGTTCACGTCCATCTGCTCCAGAACTATCAAAATTGATGGTCTTCCTTAAACGTGCTTTGTGCTGCTGTATAATCGATTGATTGCAAATCGAATCAGTAAAGGCAAAGAGGAGCTCGTAGGGGAAATTGTAAGAATGAAAACAATGTATCAAAATACCAGACTTTGTAGGAGGCAAAGTAGTGTTTAAGAGGAAAATTTATAACTTTAAATATTTGTTTTAGAAAAGAAGATTGGTCTCATCGGTAACCTAAGCTTCCTCCTTAAACACAAAGAGCAAATTAAGCAAAAGAAGAAAATGGAAAGGATGAGAGCAGAAATAAGTGAACTAGAAAGCCAAATCCTGGTTCTTGGAAAAGATAAATTTTTCTTCTAAGTATAATTGCGGGGGGGAGGGGGGTGGAGAAAGATACACATAACCCGTGTCAAGAATGAGAAGGAAGAGGGGTACACTACAGATTCTACAGACATAGAAAAGGTAACAAGGGTATGTTACGAACAACTCTGCCAATAAATTCAACAACTTAAACGAAATGGACAAACTCTTTACAAGGCACAAACTACCGAAGATAACCTAAAAAGGTGTAACCTATTAAAACAATTGTATTTGTAGTTAAACCCTTCCAGTAAACGCCAGGCCTAGATGGGTTTACTAGTGAATACTAGTAAACATCTAAGGAAGAAATAAAACCAAATTTACACAAACTTCTAGAGAATAGAGAAGTGGGGAACAATTTCACCTCATTGTATGAAGCTAGCATTATCTTGATACCAAAACCAGACAAAGATGTTGCAAGAAAAGTATAGAGCAATATCTCTCATGAATGTAGATGCAGAAATCCTTAACAGAACTTTAGTGAATCAAATCCACCAATGTACAGTCATGCGCTGAATAATGATGTTTTGGTCATAATGGACCCACAGTGGTCCATAAGATTACAATGGAGCTGAAAAATCCTGATCACCTAGCGACGTGGTAGCCATCATAAGGCTGCAGTGCAGTCGTTACACGCGTTTGAGGCGATGCTGGTGAAAACAAACTTACTGCGCTGCCCGTCACATGAAAGCCTAGCACGTGCAATATGTACAGCCCATGTACTAGGTAGTGATCATAAGCGACTGTGTTACTGGTTTGGGTACTTACTCTACTGCACTTTTTATCATTTGAGAGTATACTTTTTTCACTTAGAAAAACGTTTGCCGTATGCTCTGCCAGCGGCAGCCTCATACATCTTGTGTCTCTTTTTGCATCGTTTTCTCTAGTGCTTGAGTTGACCTCGGGGTGTTTTGTGCAGTCACCTGCTGTCCAGGCTTGCAGCCCAGGAGCAGTAGGCTGCACCGTAGCCCGGGTGCGCGGTAGGCTGTGTCACCCGGGTCTGGGTGAGTGTACTCAGTGATGTTCACACGTGACGAAAACGCCCAGGGACGCATTTCTCAGCACGTACCCCTGTCGTTAAGTGGTGCGTGACTGTATACAGAGTTTTAGACATCATGTCCAGGTAGGTTTTAGCCCAGCGATTTTAGGTTGGTATATCATTCAAAAATCAATTAATGTAACTCACCAAAAAAAGAAATACCATATAACTATCTTAGTAGATGTACAAATCAAATCAGTAGTTCTGTACTACTAAATGAGCAGCGTATTTATAGTATACTTAGAGCATACGAGCATATTTTACCTCTGCTAAAATACAACAACTAAAAACAGATCTGTTCAACGATGTCCAGACAATAACCTAATAAACCGTTAGTGCTTTCTGTAGTCTAACTGATTTTACCAGACTTCCTGATTTATTAAACTCTGAAAGATAAGGGAGAAAGAAACTATGCTTTCACAACTGTTTCACACTTACTTAGTGTTGCCGATTCCCTGTTAACGCTCAGTGGCCCTGTGTGTCCTGCGCAGGTTACTGGGGGAGCTGCTCGTCTCCCTGCAGTGGGGAGAAGCGCAGACTTCCTGCCCGGGCGCGCAGCCCCGCAGCACGGCGGAACTGGCACTGATAAATCACAAGCTGGCAAAAGCAATACATGCGCATCTTCTGGGAAACGTCGGCACCAGTGGTCAGAAAAAGATTCTGTCAGCAGATGAATTCTGCAGCACCCCAGCAGAAAAAATGGCTGAAACGGTAAGATGCTTCTGTGACGCTCTGGAACGTTTACTGCTGTCCTGTTCTCCTGGAAAGTGCCTGGCGTTGGGAGGTGGGACATATGGGATCGCAACTCGATCTTATGCTAATGAGCTTGTGACCTGGGAGAAAATTATTTCCTCTTCTGAGCTTTAATTTTCTCAAACAGTATTACTGTGTTCATAAGGAGAAAAATGTAATTGTTTCAGGAAGGACCTATTTTTTAGCTACCGATCACTGGTAATCCTCTTCTTGAGTTCATTTTGATATGCAAACTACTATGTAGAATTTTTAATTTAGTAACCATGAGTAGGTAATAGATTACTTCTGCCCTAAGAAATGATGTCATTCCCACATGTAGATGTGAACGTGCAGACCTGGTGCCTGCAGATAGGCCGTGCGTCTCACGCCTCTGACATTCTTTTCCTTCTGCCTCCACTGTCCGTCCAGCACCTCGCAGCCTTTAAGAATCGGCCCTCCCTGCATCTCGCTGGCAACCTCGGTGTTCCTTCCCCCAGGCTTCCGTTGCGTTCTGCACGTACATTTATTATAGCCTTTTAACAAGTTATATTGCGATTGTTTGATTCTCCATCTCCCCAACTATAAGCTCTTTAAGGGCGGGGACTACATCTTATGGTTCCTCAAGGTCTGGCATAATCCTTTGCACATAATAGGTACTCAGCTATTTACTAAGTGAATCACTACCTAAAACTAAACTCATCATCTTTATCTTTTCTGTTCACATTTTGTATTCGCTTTGCTGGGAAATTGTGTCACTGCCTACTGCAGTCGCTGCCAGTGGCATCTGGTATAGCTGACTTGCTCCTTCTTTCTTGAAACACTCTCTTCCTGTGGCTTATGGAAGCACCGCTTTTCACAGCTCCTCTAGAAATGCAGTGCCTACCTCCTCTGCTCCGTCACCCGCCCTCACGCGGTGACGGTTGGGAGACTATGAAGACGAGAAACAGGATCTGCGAGCCAGAGTCGCCGTGTGTCCTTGCCCTTACTTGGAGAATTTTTTCAGCCCAAGAGTCCCTCCTGTTGTGGGTCTCAGTGAAGGAAACAGGAGGGGGAAAGTCAGAGCTGAGACCTGGGAGAGCATGGCGTCCATGACACCCGAGGGACAAGAACACGGTGGTTAGCATAGTGTGTTTGTGGAAATTAGAAACAGAAATGAAAAGCCATTTGTTTAATAAGTGATCGACAACTCTGAAACGAGATTTCAGCAGAAGAGTGAAGGTGGGATCCTGGTTCCACGCAGAGGCACGAAGGACTCAGGAAGGTCGTGGGCATGTAATGCAGTGCTTAAGGGTACGAACTGACCTCACTTAAGGTAGAACTTCAGGTGTCATCTTGTTTTCTGGTTTTCATCAATAGCCATTAGAGAACATTAATGTCTTCATTTTAAAAAAAATAGGTACACTAGGTAATGTAATAACTAGACGTTAAATTTAGAGCTTTTCGAGGAAAGGGACACGTTCTCTAAGCAATCAGATTCACCACTCAGATGTTATGTGTATGGCAGTGACACATTAATGAATGGAACTTTATGGGTAGTTAGTTAGACATCAGTAAAACAGAGGGCATTTACAGTCCCTACTGGATACATCTGACATTACTTCTTATTTTCCTTAGGTTCTGTGCATTTTGGACCCAGCTACCTGTACAGAACACTCACCTGATAATCCATTTTCTGAGTCTTCACCAACCACCTTGCTTGCTACGAAGAAAAATATTGGGCGATTTCATCCCTATACTAGATATGAAAACGTAACTTTCAATTGCTGCAGTCACTGCCAGGGAGAGCTGACTGTGCTTTAGCGTTCAGCATGCTGGTGGCATGCCACGGGCACCTGCTCGTCACCCACGAGGCTTTATTTGGGAGCGGGGATCACATACTGCTAGAAGTCATCTCACTTTCTCTTTAAATAATACATGTCCCCGGAGATGGTTCATATACCAGACTCCAGATTACCCTTTCTTAATGTCTCAGGGTAAGAAAAGAATGAAACTGGGCAGGTCAGTTTCGAGAATGCTCTCAAGCATTACGTGATGCTTTTCCTAAAGGACTCTAAAAGGAAAAATTGTATACCTTTTAGGACCTAAGTTACCGTTTATCTTGCTATATATATTTATAGGAGCAGATTGAATTTAGTTTGATCAGAATCCAAGCCTGGTACACGACAGCCGCGGGGCACGTGCAGCCGCGCCGTTCGCTGACTGGTCTGCAGCGGGTTTCTGCGGAGCAGCAGAGCGGAGGGGATGAAACACGGGCCGCAAAGCCTAAAATACTGTCTCGCCCTTCACAGAGCGTTTTCTGACCCCAGCTCTGAAGTCGTGACGGCTGGCGGGGCGCTGGGGGACGGAGTGTCCTTGCCCTTTTCAGGCTGCAAAGGAGGCTTATGAAACTACTATAGGTGAAGGGAAATCTTTTGAAAATAAATGCTATATGATAGGAACATCCATCCATTAATTTATATTATGTGATAGCTATTATTGTACAGAGTTTAGTTTGGGATGATGAAAAATTCTGGAAATGGAAAGTGGTGATGGTTGTACAATATAAATGCACTTAATGAATTGTCATTTTAAAAAATCAATTTTATATATATTTTACCAGAATAAAAAATAATGTATACCCTTGTAACTTCAAATTACAGTACAGTTCTGCAATGGTTGGTTTAAGAGTGTCTATAATAACTATAATAACAACAACAATAATAATTAACTGAACTAAACAGAAAAAAAAAAAAAGATCTCAAAACAGCAACCTAACATTATACCTTAAGAAACTAGAACAAGAAGAGCAAACAACCCAAAGCTAGCATAAGGAAGGAAATTAAAATTAGAGCAGAAATAAAATAGAGAATAGAAAAACAACAGAGTATCAAGGAAACCGAAAGTTGGTTCTTTGAAAGGATCCACTAAATAAACAAACTTGCATCCAGACTAAGAAAAGAAAAACATGCAAATAACAAATCAGAAATGAAAGTGGGGACATTATTACCAACTTCATATAAATAAACAACTGTACACCAACAAATAACCTAGATGAAATGGATAAATTCCTAGAAACACAAGAATTACCAAAAATGACTCAAAACAAACAAACTATGAACAACTATGACAAGGAAAGAGATTAAATCAGTAATTGAAAATCTCCCGACACCAAGAGTGAGCTCGAATGTAAGCTGTGGGTGCTGTATAACAATCGTGTGTCACTGTAGGCTCACTGGTCGTAACAAGCACCACTCTGGTGAGGGATGGTGGTAGTTGGGGAGGTTGGGGAAGTGGGGGAGCAAGGGACATATGGAGACTACTTTCTGTTCAATTTTACTAGGAACCTAAAACTTCTCTAAAAAATAAAGTCTACTAAAAAAGAAAAACCTCCCCACAAAAGTCCAAGACCAGAAAAGTTTCACTGGTGAATTCTACCAACTGTTTAAAGAATTAATATCAATATTTTCCATCTCTTCCAAAAAAATGAACGAAGAGGGAACAGGGAACACTTTCTAATGCATCTGTGAGGCCAGTTTTCCTCCGATACCAAAGCCACACCAAGACCACAAGAAGAGCATCCACAGACCAATATCTCATGAATATAGATGAAAAAAATGCTCGACGAAATACTAGTGAACTGAATGTAACAAGATAGTAAAGGAATTACACAGCTTGACCAGGTGGTATTTATCAAGGGAATGCAAGGTGGTTCAACACAAGAAAATCAACCAATGCAATATAGCACATTAAAAGAACAAAGGAGATAAATCACAATCATTTCACTTGATGCAGAAAGAGCATTTGATAAAATCCAACATGCTTTCATGATCAAACCATTCAGAAGAGAAGAAGAGGAATAAGAAGAATAGAAGAATAAGAATAGAACTTTCTCAACTTCATAAAGGGCATTTATGGAAAACCCACAGCTAACATCATCCTCAGTGGGGAAACACTACAAGCTTTTCTCCTAAGATCAAGAGCAAGACAAGGATGGTGACTCACCACTGCTGTCCCACATATGCTCAAAGTTTCAGCCAGATTAATCAGTCAAGTAAAATAAAAGGAATCCGGTTTGGAAAGGAAGAAGTAAAACTATCTCTATTCGCAGATGATACTATCCTGTGTATAGAAAATTCCAAAGAATCCACGCACCCAGAAAAATGTAGCGCTACTAACACATTCAGCAAAGTCACTGGGTACAATGTTAATGCACAAAAAATCATTTGTGTTTTGAGAACAGAATCCAAAAAGAAAATTAAGAAAACATGTCCATTTGCAATTGAATCTGAAAGAATAAAATATCTTTGAATAAACTTAACCAAGGAGGCGAAAGACTGTACACGGAAAACTACAGAACGTTGCTGCACTAAATAAAAAGACATCCTGTGTTTATGGATTGGGAGACAGTATTAAGAAAGCAATGCTACCCAAAGCAATCCCATCAAAACGCCAAACATTTTTGCAAAATGTTATGGAATATTTAAATGTCAAATTTGTTCTTATCTGTTATCTGTGTTTTCTCACCTTGGGTTAAGTGATTAAGGTACAAATGCCTAGGAGGCCAGAACCTGGTCTTCTGAAGCTTTAAGAGAACTCTGACAGTGATCCCCCACTCTCCATCACACCTGCATGTTTACCTTGGTCTTCCACCCCTTAAAAGCTTATCCATGTGAAGGGTGCCAGTCTTCAACACATCGGATTCTCACATAGTCTGAAATGTTTCACAAATGTCTACCGACATGTAACTTTACGACATAACTGAGAGAAAGGATTTTGCGGCCACACAGGTCACTCTGAGCAAACTGCTCACCTCTTTAGTTTCCTCATCTGAAAAATAGGACTGATAGGGTGGTTCTACGCATTGCCTCAAATTACTTACAAAAAACATTTACAATACCAGACACATTATAAACTCTCAATAAGAGTTGGCTAATTTACATACCTAAAATAGCGTTATGCATAATTGTTACCTTTTTTTTTTAAAGAACACATGGAAGTAGGCTTATTTTTATTGCTTAGCTTGCCACATCTGTTTAAATTCAAAGCTGATATAAATAGGACTTTGTATAAGGCCCAGCGCCGGGCTTGTTTAAGAGGTCACTCCTGCCTTATGAGATGTTCTACTGAAAATTTTTAAATGATAATAGAAACTAAGAATAGAAATATGTCCCTCTCTTGTGTTCTTTCTAGCTAGAAATGTTAAAATATTTTAGAAGTAAAGTAATGTAGAGTTCATTTGTGGTTCAGTTTGTTGCGTGGACTAAGAGATGATTCCAACACTGCAAGAGAAGAAATTTATTTTGGTCTAGTTTTTAAGTAAAGATAAATTCATTGTCGACATCACCAAAATCTGCACACCATTTCCGTAACTTACAGCATGCCCAAAGCGCACAGGCCGTAAAAAACGATATCCAAAATGTGGAAGATTGCAGCTTCAAAAGGAGTATTTAATAGATACCTTCAGTTGTAATGATCAGTAAAACGAAAAGCTCTGGCTTCTGCCATGTTGCACAGCTGACTCTGTAACTGTTTAGAATGCTTTGCTTCTAGTCGGAGCTGTCTAGCTCTTTCTTTGACGACTTGCTGCTCTACTAGTTTTTCTATCCTTTTCCTTCTTAGCCATCTGTAGAAAGAGACAGTATCAGATCTGGTGAGTATCAACCTGAAATATACTCTTCAGGCTATAAAGCTATTACTATAGACAAAGGAAATTTAATTTCTTTACATTGAAATGCTATAGTCACAAAAATTACTAAAATATTAAATGAAAAATGTCAGGCTTATACCCTAGGCTCACACAAGAAAGTATAGTTATATTTGGTATCAAGTGTTTGAAATTAAGTTGGTCTTATGATGAAATTGCCAGCATAATTGGTTTTTTTTTTTTTTTTCACCTGGAAAATGGTTATGGGCTAAATACAGATGAGATCATTAATAAAAATAGGCAAATAGCAGAACAGTTTATAAGTATGATCTCAGTTTCTATTTTTAAATCACAAGTGCACAGAAATATCTAGAAGACATGCACTAAGGCCCTAACAGCAGTGATTTCTGGATGACAATGTGACTTGCCTCGCCCATCTCCACAATGCACACTCACTGCTTCGATAACAAAGGGTAATATATTTAAAAAGAAAAAAAAAGGGAAAAATATATAACAACAACAACAACAAAACGTATAAAAGAAAGAAACTTAAGACAAGAGGATTCTACTGACTCCCTCCCCGCATCGAGGCTTGCTGGCGAAATTATGAAACCCAGTCTGTTTCCTCAGACTGAGCCAGGTAAGCCAGGTCTTACCCACATCACTGAAAAGAGATCGGGCTTGCCTTAAATGACCAAAATATGTGCCCAAATCTCCTTTCACTGGGTCTACGCAGATCCCTCTCCTCAGCCTGCCTGCCTTTCTTGACAGAAAAATATTCCTTGGTTAATGCAACTCCTTATTCAGTTTTTCTGAAACTGGTTGTATGTAACCAATCTTTGCCCCATTTCTCTAAGAAATGAACAAATGTACAAATGAATGAATACATACAGCAATGAAATATTTTGTTGTTTTTCCCCAAGCTTCACTGATTACACATCTTTCGAAAATGGCCTGGAGGAAGCAGGCGGCGCCCTGCCTTTGACTTACTGTTTGAAGGCCCTTTCCCGGCCTTCTGTCCCTCTGAGGAAGAATAAGCACTCCTCTTGCTTGCGCAGTTCTTCTGTCTTCCTTTCTTTCAACTGCTCTTCGTGCTTCTTTTTAAGCCATAATCGGAAAGCTTGTTGTGGATCTCTGTTCCCCTGCTAATTACGCAAACAAGATTCTCTTAATTTAAATAAATGGAAAATGACTTTTGAAGGCCCTGCCTGTAAGACCCTACGAGAACACGTCTTACTCATCGCTGCTTCATCGTGACACCAGTCTCATTCCCTGCACTCCTACTGTCCAAATCGCCACACGGCTACCTAAACAGAACGTAGAATCAGTGCTTCCGTCACACCAGCTACACCCACGTGCCTAACAGCCACACGATGGCCCGTGGCTACCTCGTCGGGCGGCTGAGGTAGAGAAGAACATTTCCATCATCACAGAAGGTGCTTCCAGATGGGAGGATAAAAAGAGGTGATCGATCGATCGATCAATCGATCGATCTGTCAGATTCAAAGAAAAATGTGGTAAGGAGACGAGAAAGGATGGTATTTAGGTAGAAGGTGAGAGTTCGTGACGAGACACCTGGAGGAGGAGTATGTCGAGCGGTGACAGTAAGAGCGAAGGACCTGAGAAGGGCTTGTGATTTGCACGTTCAGTGTGACAGGAGAGCTCAGGATCGAACACCAGCCACAACTCATAAACATTACTCCGAGTGACAAGGCAGATGAACTGACCGAACCAGAACGTGAACTCCCGTAAATACAGTCGGCTGTCACACCTGCGGCGGGAACCGACTTTCCGTGCAGCGGTTACTCACCCTGCTGTTCATGTCTTCGATTTGCTTCGCTCTCTGGACTCTCTTCATCTCCACGACCTGCTCCTTCTTCTTTCGCAGCCACGCTTTGAACACCATCTCATTCTCCTTTTTCTTCTCTTTCTCTTCTTCCATTTTCCGTTGCTCTTCCTGGGGGAAAGAATATCGAAAGGCATGAATGCAAGATTGAAAAATCGTATACGAGTTAGAGTACAGAGAGAAAGTCTGAGATCTGAAGTTAGAATTCCGTGCTCCTAAAACTTGCCGTCTAAAAATTGGGTATCCTTTAAAAAAACGAGGCCTCTAATTTGCTTAGGGAGAAAAATGAAGATTTTTTTTTTTTCCAGAGAAACTGTGACGATAAGTCTGCAATCACGTAGGTGTAACGTACCTACGTACTATTCAGGGATTTCTTGGATAACTCCTTTGCTTCCTAGTTTACTTTTGGCATTAAACTCCTTAAATTGCAGAAATATGCAAAAGAAAGAAAAAAACCACCACACTCCGGAAGCACTATACGGTCTCTATAAAAGCACTAACGATGTCTTAAACATTCTTATACTACTGATAAATTTGTTAATTTTGCTAGGTGGCATTGTAGTTACAAAGGAAAATGCTATCATCACTTAGAGATGTATACTGAAGTGTGTGAGTGAGCGAGGATGTGCGTGCTGTCTGGGACTTGCTTTAAAAATAATTCAACCAGAAAGAGAGGAGACGAAGCTAATGTGCCAAACTCTCAACGAATTTTGAATCTGGGTGATGAGAACGTAGGGGTTAGTTGTACCTTTACATGTGTTTAAATTCTTTTATTATTATGCTTAAAAATATTTCAACTTGTGTATATTCATACAGTGATATTTTTTGCTATCAGAAAAATATTTAGACAATTAGTTAACTATAAAAATAAAATGAATTTCTTAATCTGAATTATTCAGCTAATATTGTAAAAGGGAGTCAGTTACTTAAACCAGAAGGGAGGTACTTAAACCAGTTAATGCAGAGCTATGTCAGTGGGAGAAAAGCACACGTCAGCGTGGAAATAGCTAGGAGGCTGCAAACAAGTTGAATGACTTGATTAAAGTCATTTAAACTTTCTAGACTATAGTTTTCTCATGATCTTTATGGTTCCCTCTAATTGTAAAAGTCCACTAACCTGTGATTCTGCTGTGGTTCTATATTTACAGTTAGATATTTTATATGGTTCAATACCATAAGGTATCCAGTGAGACAGAGAATCAGGGCACTGATTTAAATAATTTAGAAAACCCACCAGTTTTGGTACCTGGGGTTTTCAATTATAAAATACTTTTGTTTTAAGAGCAAAAGAAACGCTCAAAAATAATAATTTGGGATTCCATATGACATTCTGGAGACATTTCATTGTTATTAAAATATTCTTAATCTAAAACTAAAATCCATGAAATCAAGGAATTGTAGGTATGGAACACACACACACACACACACACACACTCACACACACACACACACACACACACACACATCACATAATTATAATCCGATTCTATCTGTTGCTTCCTAAACCCCAACACAGTTTTGCCTTCATTTTTCTATCTGACATCTGATTTTCACCTGTCTCATATCAAGTTTACCTTTAGCAGTCACTTATTCTGAGTCTCACCATTACAATGAACGGATCTGACGAAGCCGTCGCTGAGATCTACTCTAGCTCTAAGACAGCTCGTTCACTGCTGTGCTTGGCGAGCCTTACAAGAAAAGACCAAGGAAAGCTTGACGTTTGTTCCACAAATACACATTCTGAACCTTTAACCACTTAATGTAACAACGGAAAAACGAAACAAGCAAGCAAATACATTAAGTACTTTGCAGCAGCATTTCAATTCCTGCTACACCCGCAAAACACGAAAACACGTTCTGCTGTGAGTAGAACACGCTCTTGTGCTCTCACCTCTCTCTTGAGCTTTTCTCTCTTTTGTTCTAGCCGTTTCTGCAGCTCTTTCTGTCGAGTGGAAAGACAATATGTCGAGGTCAATGGCGACACAATCGCAGACCGTGTCCTGTGGCCAGACCTCCTACTCCCCCTTCTTGGATCTGAGCTGACAGCAGAGTTTGGACAAGTCTTGGGGTTAGGTGGTGGCTGAGGGATAAAGGCCAGTGGCCCTTCTGTTGATAAGCCATTGATCTTTGCTACAGGCTCTTCTCTCTTGACACTGTTGACAGATGAATTGGAAGATCTGGGTGACAACTGCTGAGATTCGTTTTCTTTACTATTAACATTATCCATGGGGGGCAAAACTCCCTGACTCTCAATGTCTTGTAAATTCAGAAGTTCAAATTTTCCGTCTCTCTCAACGAGTATCTTCCTATCCTTGTTTTCTTCACAATTTCCATCAAGTGACAGGAGCACATTTTCTTGTCCAAATTCATTGGAAATACATAGCTGTGACAGTTTTCCGGACATGTTACTCTCATTTTCAAAATAATTTTTGTAGTTATCAGTGTCTTCCAGGGGAGGAACTTCCAGGTCAACTAATTTGTCCTTGAACTTGAGTTTTCGCTCCCTTTTATCATTCACGGGTTCTTGATTCTGTAGAAGCTTGTTGGCCTGTATAATTTTCTCCATGATGTACCTCCTCACTTCCTCATCCTCGTCCTCCTCCAGGTCTTTCTGACTTTCCTGTTTGGATTCCTGGAAAGAGTTTTCACTATCTGAATCTGATATGGGATCCAAAGACTGAATACTCGGTACAGAAATGAAGTTATTTCTTCTTGGTGAAACCTCATCCTTCGAAGCTCTGTCAGAATCAGAAAGCTCATTTGTGTGTTCTACTTCTGTTTCATTCTCTTTTAATTCTTGGTTAATATTCTCTTCATTCTCACAAGCCATCTAAAAAAAATAGATATGAGGTTCTCTTTTTAGTAAAAATTGAGATACTTTGTCCATTTATATGTAGAAAATCTGAAATGGATTTTTATGTTCACGTAATTTATTTTATGAATGGGAAAATTTACATGCTTTTTGCTCAAATTTTACTCATAATATTCTAATTCATATTTATGAGCATCCAGGAGAAATATATGACAATAGCACTTCGGGAAAAAATGAACTCTAATTTCAAATTTGATGTTACTCAGTGCTATATTGATATTTAAAATTTTTTATGCTAATGCATGAAAATGTAACTATAAATAATACAATATTATTTTAATATTCCTCCCTGTATAAAATTTTCCTCCCTTTACTTTTTCAGAAGAAAATTTTTTAAATGTTTTTTCCTTGTAATATTTGTGTTCTTCAAAACAGTGTCTTTCTCCCCAAGACCAATAAAGGTCACTGCCTTTGGTTAAGTCCTAATCATTTTGAGGTTCTTGTAATCTCTCCAGATTATTATTGCTGCTATTTTCTGCAGGACCTAAATCCAAATTCCAGATCAATTTTTATCTCTAGATTAGATTTTCTAGAAGAAAAACAATGTAAAAGACACTTTACTTTTTTCTCTATATTCATTCCTCTGAAGAGCTAATTCTCCTAAAGTTTCAAATATTAGGTGAAAGGCCATGTTTTTTATCTGCTTTATTTATCATTTAGTATATGTGCAGCCAAAGCGAGCACACTTTATTTTTCATTTATATTAAAAGTATAACCCCATGATTGTACCCAAGTTCATATAAAGTAGAAATTAACTGTATTCATTTTTACTTTTAATGCAATTGATTACATTACTTATGTAAATTATAATTTTTAAATTATAATTTAGCTTTAAGTGCTAACGTAATCCTGTTCTCTAATTAGCCCTTTGCCTTAGGATACAACGTTTAAACTCTATGCCTCAATTTTCTCATCTAAAAGATGGAAATAATGACACTTGTCCTATGTATATCAAAGAGATTGTGTGAGGTTGAGATGAGATAATATATATGAAACTCTTCAAGAATTATAAAGCACTTTAATGTCATTATGATAAATGGGGTTGTCGGTTTACACATACCTCTATTATGCTGGCACCGTTTTTTTCTTTTTCATTAATTAACCATTCCAGGTCCTTTTCAAAGTCATCTTCATATTCTTCACTTTCTTTTGAATCGGTATCTTTATTTTCATCCATTTTCCGTGCGTTAAAGAGTAGCGCTGTAAGGTGAAGAGATAAAGTCCATGTTACGTCCACCTTAGGGGTAGTGTGGAGTGTGGAGTGTGAAGATCAGTGTCGAAGGTAAGTCCAGTACCGCACGGACACATGAAGTGCGGATCGTTCAGAGTAAGCACGTGCCTGCCTTCTCTGAGAGACCTGCATAGGCCAGGTGCTTCCTAGGCGTACCGCTCTTAACCACCATGCCACTTCCCCGCAATTCCTGAAACCCGAATTTACAAGGAGACCAACAGAGGCAGCGGAGGAGACTATCTGAGGTTTCAAGGAAGATTTTCCACATTTCCTGCACGTCATCAAAACGCCATGTCCAGGCCAGAGCACATGACTTAGTGTCTCAGTCTCTCACTCATCTACATTTCCATATGTTCAAATAAAAACAAATATATCGATTTCCACCCTCAGTTTCTCAGTCCTCTGGTAATTTACATGGCATAAGTATCGTTTGTGATCTGAGAGCTTTTTAACTCAGTAATAACTGCTTGTCATTTACGTCAATGCTGATTGCCACAGAAGTCAAGCTGTCGTCCACTTTAAATAAAACTTTTTTTCATTAAAAAAGAAAGACTCTGATGCCAATAAATAGGGATGTCAGATGAAAGTTGATAAATATTTGTGAAAATGATATAAAAATTCAGAGAACTAAGCTAAAGTTATCTTTAAATTGAGGTCGGTTCCTGGCCCTGGTAATTTTTTTGCACTTAATTTTTTAACAAAAGAAGCATAGAAATCTCTATCTAGAATGTCTCTATATGTGTGTGAACTATATACATGTAAAATACAATTTTGGCAGACATTTGTTGAACATCTACGATATTTCTATATATTCCCCTACAAAGATTATAAAATAGACCTTTGTGCTTGCAGTCTGGTAGAGAAGACAAACAAACGAATGTAGATAAAAACATAAATAAAAATGTAGACAAATGTAATAAAGGTGTATATGAAGGACTGTGGAAGGAAGAAGCAAGCAATTAACTCATTCTAAAATCAGAAATATCAAGGAAAGCTGAGATGGGTTTTGGATGCTGAGTATGAATGTTCATTAGTCCTAGACAAAGGGAACAGCGTGAGGAAGAACGAACAAACAGGGAAGAGCATGGAACTGTCCAGCGTGGCCTGAACACACATGTTCCTAAAGAAGGATGGGGGAGGAGTGAGAAGGTGTCAGTTTGATGTCCTATTATCTTTCCAAAAAGAAAAGGGTTGAGGGAAAGCTGTTTATTTAGATTTAATTGTCATGAAATAGCCAAATGTAGAACTCCATGGCAATAATCTCCATACTTCCCACTATTGACTTAAAAACAAAAGAAAGCCGTGCTCTCTAAATGTACATAGAATATTAGGTTCGGTTTCAAAAGAACAGTAAAAATCTGATCTTCAGGGCCCCAAATACCGAGGACCCTGTTCCTATACCTGCCTTCCTTTGCTCCTACAGTAAGAATAAGTTGCCTAAAACCTTTAGAAATAGAAAGTACAGATGTCAAGAACACATGAGACTTGGGCACATTTTTAAAGAAATAAAATGAGCGATATTATGCCTGAATTAATAAATTATCCACAAACCTTGTTCTGGCCATTAGCTTTATCTTACTCTCCCAAAACATTTGATCAGACTACCTGACCTGGCGCCCATTTTACTCAAGCAAGACATATTTTTTTCCTTCCACTGTTCACCATTGAATGATAGAAAAAGCATGTGGGAGAATGTCTTTCCACCAGCACGAGCTAAGTGATAGGGCTTTACGTGACTGCGTGTAAAACCATTTTAATAGGCTTCAGTGAACACTGAATGAGTTAAAAGAATAATGACAAGACTCAAAATGTCAGAGCTCCAAGGCTGAGACTGTGAAACCAAGAAACATATGACACCCTGTACCCCGTTTCCTGCACTACTATAGTTTAAAGAACAAAAGACAAGCAGGACTAATCCAGGGGCCGAGAAACCAGGAGGAAGGAGGATTCAAGAGAAGGAGAAGGGAAGAAGGTAGGTCATGAGGGTAAAATGCCTTCAATCTAGACTCTGAGGAGTCCTTCAGAGCCCTGGGAACGACAGCCCGGGGAAAACCCAGGCAAGTCGTGAGACTGCTTCACAGCATTTAGACCGCCGCCCCGTGAAGGAGCTTGGGCTTGAAGCACTTCGAGTAGTAAAACTAGTATCAAGGCTGGAAACCGAGGGGCGAATTTTGGCATAACGTAAGACAGAATTTACATTTCCACACTTGTCCTGAAGTGAAGTGCGATGCTTGTTGAGGTACTGTTGTTTCCCTTTCAAGGGAAATGTTTATACCTGTCACTGGGACAGTGAGGTGGCACATCTAGCCCAGAAGACAACCCGGGCATGAATGTTTTAAGGAGACTAAGGCTTTAGAATGAAATGGTTGAGCTAGAGGACCCTAAGGTTTCTTCTAACCTTTTCTATAAGATACAAATTAGCGAAGAACTGCCAACTTATGAAAAGCAAGAGAATTTAAAAAGCAAATGCACAGTGCCATGATAAAGCATATCTAAAATAAATAATCAGTGTCTGAATAACTAAATTCAAGATTTAAAAGCATTCTGAGGTCTGTTTCATTTAAATGTCATCTTGCCTTTGGGTAGTTCTTACTAGTAATTTCCTTACCCTTTCAAGACAAAGTTAATTTTAGGTACAGTGAAATGTTAATTATTCGGCTGGATAAGTACAACTATCTCTAATGTCTCATTGGACTATAATTCCTTCTAGATATTTATTTCCTTTAAAAATACGAAATGGACTTTCTTAAAGGACTCAAAGTAAGGCTGTAAGGTGAAGAGATAAGGTCCATGTTACTCAAAGTAATAATTTGTAAATCAGATGTTGAGAGCAATAATATTTTGAGGTGACCTGGAGAAACCAAATCGGTATATCAGAGTAAGTTTATTGACCACTGTAAGATGGGCCAAATCACACAAGCTGTTATGTCTACTTACTTACAAATTAAAACAAGAGTGTCAGGAATCGTGTGGAATAAACTAAAACTCACTGTGATCCAAAATACGTATATAAATAATACTATTTTTTAGCCGTCACACATGCCCTAGGATAATTAGCTTTCTTTGCAGAGCAGGGATCCTGAAATTTACTATTTTAAGGTGGTTAAGTTACATAACTGTTAGAATAAGATTTCTATAGAACTCTTCAGTTCTTTCCCTTAATTTTATAATAAACATAGTACTGAACTTGTAAAAAGTAAATGTTTGCCTGAATGCTTTAGTAGACATGCTTTATTATTTACAGAGAATCTCGCCCATGTGAAAACTCAAATTTTAAAAGCAAAACACTGCATCAGCATAATAAAAAAGAAAATGATTACCAATTAAACATATTAAGTATTATTAAATCATATTACTAAGAAAGACAATCATAGTTGAAGTGACTCTGAGAAGTACGTGAGAAGTTGCATCAAATTTGAAGTACCATTCTGTTCCTGTAACTTCAAAAAGCTCATGGCTGGTTCCCAAGTAAACAAAGAACATAAAGCATAAACTCTTGTTACCAAGTCCCTTAAGCCTTTTTCAAATGCGTCACGGGATATTCAATCCCCTTCGGTTATTTTAATCTTCATCCTCAGGGTACTGGCCATATGGTACACAGTCAACATACTTGAATAAAAATATACCTTACACAAATGTAATCATCTAATACTTTTTCCTTGGGAGTTGCACATATTTAAATCTCAATGTTTATCATGAGTAAAAACCTATGTAACTGGCGTGGACCAGAACCACCTTCCTAATAGGGAACTGTTGTAAGAGACAGAAATTAATTCCTTCCTCCTGGGCGTCTGCTAAATTCCCTGTGGGTATGTGACTGCAGATCCTTCAGGCTGAGTCTAAGCTAAGTCCTTATCTATACACAATTCTAATAATTATCTTTCAGGATTCAGAACATTCAAATCTAATTCATTGACTCCAGTCTTATCTCATCACCTTTTAAACATGTTTTTTTAAAATACAATAAAATTGAAAGAATGTCAAAAGACAACGCCTTTTAATATAAAGGAAGTACTTAAGCAAAATCGAACCCAAAATAACATCATGAGACCATCTGGCCCATTCTTCTTGCTCGGTCCAAGACTGTGGCTCCTGAGTAAATGGTGTTTCAAAAATTCATAATCTATTACCAAGTACGACGCCAAACAATATTTTACAAACATTAGGTGACCGTTTTCATTCGTATCCAAGGTCTCAAGGTACCACCGACTAAATGAACACCTTAGCCTCTTGGTGGAAGCTAACTAACGTTTTAAGAGCGGGGTGACTTTTCCTTCCTAGGGAGAACTTTGAGAGGGGAAAGCATATGACAGAAGGACAGACTGAGCCACCCCCAGAGGGGTTTCCCTCGTACAAAGCGAAATCAGGCTTCCCGCCAGCGCCAGGCTCCGTGCACCAGGGACTCGGAAGGATGTGGCGCCAACAGAAAGGCTCCTCCCTCTGGTCTTCTACCCCTTTCCTCCCAGCGGTCCGGTCCCAGACGGTTTCCCCTTTCCCCTCTCTCCCCATCAACGTCTCCGCACCATCCTTCCCTTCTCTCCCTCTACAGCCCCTCCTGCCTGGGTAAGATGCAGCGGCCGAGGTCACAGAGACGGCCCGGGGCGCTCGCCTCTCCTCCTCTTTCTAAGCTCTGACAACGAGGCGAGGGAGCCCCTCGGTACCGAGGCGGCCAGGACACGCTGCCATGGCAACGGCGCGCAGCCGCGTCCTCCATCCGGGCCTCTCTTACTGCGGGGCGCGGCGGGCGCGCGCAGGCGCAGACGGCAGCCTGGGACACCTGCTCCTCCAGGCGCGCCCCCTTCCGGGTGCTCGCGGGGCATCCGTTGGGCTGAGGTTTCCAAGGAAACGACCGAGGGCTCTGCGCATCGCCCACAGGTGTCTCGAGCGTTCGTAGGAACTGCCGAAGGTCAGTCTCCTCTCTGGGTTGTGAGTTTTCCCACGTGTACCTGTCTCTTGCCAGCTTTAGAACTTGTGGGAACATCTACAAGTATGTTTCGGTCTATTATTTTCTTCGCTATTAAACGTCAAAAACTAGTTTCAGTTTTCCCTGGTGGATGAGCAAATTGCTAATTAGTTACCAGATTTTTTGGCCCCAAAGTCTCCCCCTCCTGTCCCTCAATCAAAACCCAAACTTTATTTCCCAAGAGAGTGGTCAAGAATAAAAAAAAGATGTAAAATGGTGAACTAGAATGTTCTTAAATCCTTAAACGTCGTCTTTATGTATAAAGGGGAAGCAAGATGAATTTAGATTGCGGCGACAAATGACAGGATTTTACGACTGTCCATTTTCCACCAGAAATAAAGAAAAACGAGGAGAAAGGAAAATATTTACTCAGTACAATCCATAGTGTTCAGTTTCTTTTTTAAAAATCGTTATTAGAATTTCAATTGTTTTATATAATAGAACACCTTTTCTCCAAAAGAAGGGAAATATAAAATTGAATTTTTAGGTACTCTCCAAACTGTAAACGAAGTTTTTAAAAAAGGTCTAAGGTTAAATGAATTTCAATATCCAGTGCACTTCCTAGCGGCAGTATAGCATTTATAGTTGTAGTGACCTAATGTTTCTCCTGCTGCAGGATCAGGCTGAGGCCACACACTAGAAAAAGGCAAAAATATATAGCATTATTGACTATGAAAGGGCAAAGGAATTTTAATCAAATTTCCTTTAGTGACCATGGAGTTACTACCAAGCTAGAGTAGACCTTAGGTTTCAGAACTTCTAGTCTCATTCTTTCACCCATCTATCAGAACCTATTTTTACATTTTGAAAAGTCTTCTCTCTTTGTTGTATACTGGGTACTTTCTTCAGTTGTATTTTCCACTTCACTAATTCTCTCTTAAGCTCTGTCTAACCTGCTATTTAACCTAATTATTGAGCTTTAAAAGCGTTTTTAAAACAAGTGTAAAATATAATGAACATATAGAGCA
>NW_011888975.1:2472136-2473377 GCF_000151845.1 Pteropus vampyrus | reverse complement strand
TATAGTAAATATTTTATATATTTGATCTGACAGTCATCTGCCACCAACTTTCCTATAAACTACTTATGCTCTATTGTGTTTTCTTGGGAGGTGTGAGAGGATAAAAATCATGCATATCGGATTAGAGTTGACAAATCCTGAGTTGTAATTATTCCTTATGTAAGGAATTTCTCAAATTCCTTACCATGAACAAATGCTTTTAAAACCATGAAACAATGTTAAAACAACCATGGAACCAGAATATTTGCCAACCATAAACAAAGTCAATTAGTAAAATTTTATTGTATATTATGAGGTAGGATTTTAGGTCACATGTTAGGAGGCTGCTTATTGAAGATTATCAATTATTGAAGGTATCCTCTTTTCTGTGATTTTCTGTTCCACGCTGTGCATTAATCTATCAGTGCAGGAGCTTAAAGGGAATGCTTTTTCTCTAGAGATGATTTTTTAAATCTTGCTTTTATAAGCCAGGGTTTCTCGCACCTGAGACCACCTGAGCTTCCATCTAGGATGCCTGGCTTTAATGCTGGAGGCTTTTCTACTGCTACACACAGCCAGATCCTTTTTTATTAGAGTGGATATGGAGGAATGACTTTAGGTTAAGTATGAAATGGTTTATACCTAAGGAAAGGAGATCAAAATGCAAAGAAAACACCGGGGTGGAGAGGAGAGGATCAAAGAATCTAAGTGGGAGTTAATTACACACGTTGGAGATAAAAATAGATCTTCAGGCCGACTTGGATAATTTCCCACTATGGCCACATTCTCTGGCATACGGCCTCTTAGTCAAGCATAAGACACGGGCAAGAATTTCCAGGGAGCTGTTTCTGTCCAAGTGCTCCATGTGACCATAAGTACCGATCAAAGGCAACACCCTCAGGACGGCGCAGGTAGGTCCTCCAGGATTTTTGACATCCTGCGGGGAGTGACGATCAAGTCATGCAGTTTGATACTAGAAGAAAAAAAGTGTGGCGGTGTGGTGGGAGTTGTAACTATGTCAAACAGATGAATAAGTTTGAGGGTTTTAAAGAGTTTGGGGGTATTACGTAGTTTTTGCCAACCTCAGCATTTGGGGCAGGAGGTTGAATGGTTTTTGCTGTGATTCCCCTCGCTATTTTTCTGGAGGGTAAGATTTTCCTCTTATTTTAAAAGAAGACAGTTTGGCAATAAGAAAAGATTTCAGAGGGTGATTTGAAGCCTCCAAACCGATGACCGAAGACGTTTTAAACGTCGGACACAGC
>NW_011888975.1:2456621-2472086 GCF_000151845.1 Pteropus vampyrus | reverse complement strand
CCTCCACTGCCATAAAGGCCTTCCTCGCCCAGGCTTAGCCCATTGAAAGGGCCACTCAACCAGCAATTCTAGATAGTATCTTCCCATAAAATGTATCCTATCCACTACTGCCAGATGAAACTTCTTAAAGATAGGGTTAGTCATTTCTCCCCATCCCCATCTCCGACTAATAAACATTAGAAAATGACCTCAGACTGGCTTTCCAACTTTGTCTCACCCTATTCCTCTCTACATTCCTTGCTGATTGTACCATTTTCTTCGTACCTTTATTTATGCCATTCTCCACTACAGTTACCCTTTCTAAATTTCTGATAAAGACCCTACCCATCCCGCATAACCAGCTCAAATGTCACCTCCTCCGGGAAGCTACTCATGATTTTCCCAGTGTCCTTGTTCTCTGAGACCCAAGCCTTTTGTCACAGTACCTGACACATTATCTTGTATTGCACTTAGGCATCTAAGGTCTTTTTATTTATCTTTTCGAATCACAACGTATTAAATTCCTTGAGAGCAGGAATCATGACTTTTTCATCATAAAAATAAGGGGGGGGGAAGGGTTAAGATTCTGATCATTTTCTTTTCGATTCAAACATTCAAAAAACGTTTCCTCTGAAAGTGCTATTTTGAGATTGATAGCTACAAATTAATTGTGAAGGAGAGTAAAGGGCCTGATTCCTCAGCCGCCTACTCTGTCTCCGGGGTGACAGGTGCTTCCATGTGTCCTTTCATTTCTTCACAACAAGTTTGGGAAGTAGGTGATCCCCACTTACTGACGGGGAAACTGAAGCTCAGCAGAGTGACTTCCCCAATGTGTCACAGCTTTCACTGGAACACCTAGCACAGGGGCCCCAACCCCGCGGGCCGTGAACGATGATGTTCAGAAATGCCTTTTCCAAACAAAATCATGTTAAACAAATGTAAGGTATTAATTATGAGGATGCCATAATAAGTAAAACATATCCCATTTCTGTTGTTGGGAGTGCAATGCCTTGAATAAATTGCCCAGTGGACTAGAGATTATTGGTAGGCATCTTCTCTTAATGTTTTATGTTCATGTTCTTTTAAATAGTGGGCATTTAGCTATTGCACTGGCAGGTGGCTATATTGAGAGCATTATATATCATTTATTACATATCAGTATTCACAAGGCACTAGGCTGTGTTTTCCAACAAAAGACAAAAATGAGACATGGTCCCTGTGTGGAAGGCATATAATCTGAAAAACATTAAGATACGGGGAAGACAGCTATGGGGACGGAAAACTTAAAATTTTTTTTTTTTGCATGAAAAATTTTCCAAGTCTTCAGTGATAATCAGGGAAATGCTTTAATGAAGCTGGTTTGAGAACAGGATAGTGAAGGGAAGGTGCTTATTTGGGTACGGTGAGAAGACTGGTTTCCGGAATAGGATGAACAAATGGTTCTCAGCTGATAGCAGGAAGAAGCTTCCCTGGATATCAAGGATATTTTGGGCTGGAACAAAGGCTTTGTTCCAAAACAAGAAGTTTCAAAACAAGATGGTACTTTCTCTCGATTTAATTTCCTTTATTTTTAAAATTCAGTCAACAGCAAAGGAAATGTGGGTCCTTTCAGTTTCTAAAAGGGAGACTGCTTTAGAAACAAAGATGAGAGGTATTAAGATGAGGACCAAGAAGAATAAACAGTACAATGTGCTGCTAGAAAAAAATTAGGAAAACAGCAAATATAAGGGGGAAGTCAAAGGTAATGATCACAAAAAATGGAAGAATGAATAGAATGACAAGGTTAATTGGGAAGGTCTGGTGAGGGGAAGGCTTAATATAAAATTTGTCTTAGAAATTATTAAAAGATTTAAAGATGTAATTGAAAGGTCCTACTAAAGCAAAAGATAAACTTAAAATAATTTTGATTAAAAAGGGAAATATACTGTAAAATATTTATTTAATAAAAATAATTTTATACTCTATACAGAATTGAATAAAAAGTACAACAAATTATTTCCACGTCTTTGCAAAACTGCATACAGTACAACTTGCAAACATGGTCCAGCATTCTACAAATATGGCCACACATTAAGATTTGAACTTATTACCGTCTTAGATAAATAAAGGCTCCAGTTGTGTGCCACAAACATCAAATTAAATTCTAGGGAAATAGCGCTTTGGTAATGTGAACAATTTGATTGTACCATAGTCTATTTTATTAAAAAAATTAAATAAAATCCCTCAAACACCAATTTTCTACTTGTTTCTGAGTAAATAATTCCTTATATAGCAAAAAAAAAAAAAAGACAAAATATAAAATTAGAGGCTGCTTTTATGACATCACTTCCCCTTCTCCTCCTCAGTGTTCTTTTCCTTTCTCTACATCTAAAAAGAGGTTGACTAGAAAAGGACCTATTCATATCCTATTCATTTGATTCCAAAGTTCCTGCTTAACCCAAATAAATATGTCAGTTTTGCAATCTTGACATTATTATTCACACTCTTATCTGTGTGGTTCTAAAAAAGTTAACACACCAGTTAAAAGCAGCTACCTAGATTCTTTTCAAGGTAAGGCAACAAAGTTGGCTTTAAAATAGTTTTCATGTCTCACATATTCTAGCAGCCACTTAGTAGGCTGGTCTGAGGATTAAGTGTATATAGAATAATATTTTTTCAAGTAACTTGGAAATGGAATCACTAGCAATTGTTCTTTGAAGCAAATATTCAAGACGATCCACCCTTAGAAATAAAGGCAGATTTATTGTACAAAATGCAGGAATCAAGTCTATCCTGGTTCCTGTCCCACTGATAATCAAAAAGAGGCTCAGTTTGTGAAAAAGTTCTTGGAATAATCCAGTTCCTAATGACATCTTTATCTTGGATAAGAACGGCAAATAATATAAAAGATATAAATGGGGATGAAGTTATTATAAAAAAAAGACTTTTTCATTTTATTTTGGAAATAAAAGGGAATGCAAATACGAAATGGGGTAGTGGGTAGTTGTCTTTAGCCCATATTCTAACTTTTCATCATGGAATTAATAGTCTCTCATACTAAAGAATAAAAGACAAGGAAACCTAGCTTGAGTTTTCTAATTAGGTCTCTTCATTTATATTATTATTAGCAGGGCTTCAAAACTTGCCTTATTTTCTAACTAAATGAGCTTCTCTGGGAAGCATAGGAATAATGCAAAACTGTACTTCTAAAAAAATCTACATAAATACATAACTGTCAAGATGGGAACTGAGTTCATACAATGAACCTTTAAAGATAACTTAATATTAGAAAAGACACACACTCCTTATTGGACAGAACACCAAACCAGAGCAAATACTGCCAGTGTTAGAAACAGCTTTCATCTGTAGAAACACAAATGCACATGAATAACACCAAAATATGTTGAACGTATTTTGATCCTGACCTGTAACATCTTGTGGCCTCTGTGAAGCCCTGGTCCCACCAGGCCAACCTTCTAGCAAATCAGATGTGGAAGTACTATCGCACACCAAACTCACTTGCTAGCAGGTATACAACACCATGTGCTGCTTGATTGTTCTTACTTAATTTTCAAAGTCAAATTCACTTTTGAATCAGAAAAGTTGTCCTTAAATAATCTACGAAATAAACTTGACTTCTGGCTCCTCTGAACAGTTAGTATTATGTTACTATAGGAACAAAGATACAGTCAATTGACTGCTTTGAAGCCATGAAATACACATTCTTAAATATATGTCTACACCTTAAAAAAATTAAATTATCCAAGGACAGTTGCTGTACTGAGTTCTTGCTATAAGAAGAAGGTCGTCAGCAGTGTATTATGAAGTAGTTCCTTGAGAACTTGATTCCGGATCTTCTTGCTTTCTATATTTCTTCGTAATAGTGACCATACCATTAGCCAGGAAAACCACAGCGATGAGTGCAAAATAGCCAGCGTAGATCAGGAACTAAAGAAGGGGAAAGAACTAATTTATAGAATTATCAATTAGAAAGTGGGCTGTTTTATTATATATATGCGAATATACTCTATAATTAAAGGTATGTTGTTTCTCAATAAAAATTCAGAAAACACTGTATGCTTACCCAGTATGTCAGGCACTGAAGATACAAAGAGGCAGCATAGCACGGTGGTACCCGAGCCCGGACACCCGAGTGGGGGTCTGACTACATCTCTTACCGGTCGTGGGACCTTGACTGAGATACTTAACCGCTAGGCCTTGTCTTGATTTACAAATTGGAATTCATAATATTCCCTACTTTACAGGCTGTTGGGAATAGATGAGATCATGTCTGTAAATGTTTATAGCATAAGCCGCTGCTGTTAATCCTGTTGTTATTTTTGTTGCTGTTGTTGCTATCACTGAATCATGGTCTCTACCCTCAAACAGACAGGGAGGTATGACTAACAGGCTAAGTTCTGAAGATGAAGAACTTTTATTCTTGCCCAGAAGAGGGCAGTAGAAGGTCAGCTATATTCCATTATAGGATTACTTTACATAAGAATTTTCTCTAAGCCAACTTTTTAATGTGACATAGTTTATCAACATCTTCATGATCATATTCTTCTTAAAATAACTTACTAAATACTTATAAGCTGGTTCACGGGTACAGTAAGAGAGTCACTAAGGCTTTGAGCCAGGTTTTTAGAAATTTGGATACATGTTCCTATAGGAAACCTATTAATCGTGGCAGTTAGAGTTTCAGCACAGTCCACAAAATTCTAGTATTCCATATGTTTAAACGCACCATTTTTATAACAAGATGAAAAGCGCTTAGTTTTTCTCTTACCCTCTATCCCAAATGTAAGCACCAAACCCTTCCTTGAGAGGTCTTGAGGTTTTCACTACTGGTAGTAATTGGGAATCATATTGATAGTAATAAGCTCCCTCCTCTCTGCTCCCCCGCAACCTTTTCGAGGCAGCAAGGTGCAGTGGGAGACAGTAGGCTTTCGAGTTAGATGCTGGTTTAAATCCTGGCTCTGCCACACTATCGTTGACTGTGTGACCTTAAACAACTTAACATTCTTTAATTCTCAGAGTCATTTTCTCTATGTCTAATCCTGACAGCTCTGCAAAAATCTATACAAAGTACCTGGCACATAGAAAGCCCTCAAAACATACTACCTATTATCATCATTTCTTTTAGATCTCTTCAGTAAAACAAATTAATTACTGCTGATGAGCTGGGTCTTTGTAGCCTAAGAAAACTAGTAAGTATGGAGGGAACTGGGCCTGGTATGGAGTTGGGGTAGGCACTTTTTGATTCAATTGCTCATTTTACCAAAGTACAGAGCAAACCCTACCTACAGACTCACAATGCATGAGGCACGTACAACTGTACAATTTCTGAATGAAGAAAAGCATTCACATTGTCTTGGGTGTTTGTGCAGGTGTTTTCTCAGTAGGCCATGTGTTAAGAATCATAATGCTAGTCATCAACAGCAAGTCATGACCTTGGTAATTGGGTGAAGGGGAATCTGAAACAAAGAAGGGAGGAGACGGAGAGAGAGCAGTGAGATGAAGTAGGGCATCTCAAACATGGGATATAGTAGTCCAGGCACAGAATTAAAATTGGAAATAACTGGATGAGGAAGGAGAAGGGTTCGGCCTAGAAGAAACGAATATTACCTCTCAGCTTCACTGGGCTGGTCAGTTACTTTAAAAGATAATGGTCCCAACATGCTCCAGGTAGCAAAGAACTACAGACAGGGGATGGCTGAAGGAAGGAGGGGACACTTTTTATTTTATATCTGTCTATATTTGAATTTGTTTTCATTAGATATGCTCCACTTCTGTCACCCTGATCAAGCCATACCATCTTCAGTGCCAAAACTAATCTTACCTGAGTGGTAATTTCTAAGCCAAGCCCACTGGCATCTACCACGATGAGAGTGAGCACAGTCTGCAGAGCCAGAGCAATGAAGGTGTTTACACCAAACACTAGGGCGTAGCGTTCCATGCTGAGGTTCGCAGCAATCTGAAAACTTAAAAAAGGAATGAATAGACAAGAATTTCTTCCTGGGTATTACAATTTTTACTTTAAATGTGAAGAGTATCCCCTTTTTTTTGCTGTCAATTCCCTTCCCAACCAACTGAAAAGTATTCTGTTGCTAAATGATGTAAATCTCATGCAAACATCTGGAAACAGCAGGAATATGTAAACAAGGAAATAAATAAACCTTGCCTAAATGTTCCTCAGGAGAAAACAAACAATACAATCCTTCCTCCCATTTGCCTCTTTTAACTAGAAGATTTAATTTCTTTATAAAGAAACCAAAAAGTTTATCCTCTCACAACTTTTCCTAATGCCTTTGAAATTAAAATACATACGTTGCTATAGTGATGAGTAACATGTAGATGATTCTGAAGACAACATAGGACGCGTAGCACACCCAAATGTTACCCGCGGTGTCCATGATATACACGGAGGCAGCAATCAGGAGAGAAAATAGAGACAATGTCATTTCTCCCCAAGTTGACCAGGATATTTTAATGTAACCAACTGCAAACACAGCAACAGCACCTATAAAACAAAAAGTAATCTGGTTATTTTGCTAAATAAATACTACTTCAGTAGTTAAAAAGTCAGCTTACATTTTAAAAGCTTTGAGCTTAAAAAGAGGGTAGCTCAAGATTACGGAGGGTCTTTAAAGTCAGGCAGAGATTTTGGACTTAATAGAATAAATAACATGGAGCCAGTGAGATGACGAGAGATTAAATTAGGCCAGTCTGCAAAGAGATGGAAATGGGGGGCACAGACCTGGGGGTGTTGCCAAGGCAAAGGTCATCAAATTAGAAAGGGACAATAGAATGGTCAATGACACAGGCTCTGAGGTCACATCTTGACTTTACTACTTACCATCTGTATGACCTTGACGAGTTATTAACATATCTGTCCCAAGTTTCCTTAACTGTAAAATGGGGATGCTAATTGTACCTATCTTAGGAATTTTGTGAGGATGGATTTAACGTACATTAAGCCCTTTGATTAGCACTTAGCACATGTTAACATGACATATAATAGCTGCTGTTATTGTATATTGCTACTCAGTTTTACATTAGGTGGCAAAAACACCCAGAAATCAGATAATGGAGACTTGGGCATGAAAACAATTTTGAAATCATGAGATTAGGTTTCCCAGAGGTTATAAAGAATTCAGGTTTGTTAGTCAGAGTCTCTACCACTTGAGCACTTCCTCCTAAATTATAAAATCAGAGCTCAAAATAAAGAATCTTGGGATCACTTCAGATTTGGGCGGGGAGAGAAAACCTGACTGTGACAGCCTTCACTCCCAGAGGACTTGCCCCCCGCACCACCCGCTACCACCTCGCCTCACTTACCGAGTAAGGTTGACACGGCCTCCACGCCGCCGTTATAGACAGCGGCATGACGAGAGGGCATCACCTGCTCCCACAGGCCCTGTGTGTAGTTCACAACCAGGAAATAGCCGCAGGTGGAGAGGGCCCACCACGCCGACCAGCAGAGCAGAGGGCGACGGGAGTAGCACGTCAGGAAGTCATCCCATAGCGCCTTCAGCACCAGAGCACGGTCTGGCTTCAGCTCCTACACAGCAGAAGGGACAGCTCCAAGGTCATGACGCAAATGCACAGGGGGCAACTGTACAGAACTATGACCAATGTTAATATTTAAAATACTTATGTGTATACAAATTAATCTTAGCTAAAGCCATTTTAATACATTCAAAACTGATCTTTTAAAAGGTTCTTATTCTTTTTTCTACTACGTGAGATCTACCAAATGACTGTACTTTCCCTCCCTCCTCAATTCTTTGTTAATTCTCCAACATCATCTAACAAATTACCAAGGAATCAGCATTTCATTTCTACTCAGTCCCTGGTAACTCAGACAGAAGCTGCCCACATGTGCCTTAATAATCAAAGTGAGTTTCATGATAAGTGTCACCCACTGGATGATAACCTAAATTTCAACTAGTAACCAGTGGTAAAAAAAGAGGGTAGGCAAAGTAGATTGATTTTCAGTGAGGACATCAGATGCCACATTGAAGCAATTTGGCTTAACTCCAGGTGGAAAGGCAAAGACTTCATGTTGGTCCTTTACTCTCATCCAACCTACAAAGCTTATAGAGCTCAGTTTTATTCCTCTTTTGATTCTCTTCTTTGTATTATTCATTACTACCCCACTTCAGCCAAGTATCATTTGAAGTTAAATATCAGATATCATTTCCAGCACAGAATAGGAAGGTAACTCCTATCCTTAAATACTCTGGGCTTCAATTCAGAAACTAGAAGTAGATATTCTTCATTTATCGGAATCATTTCATCTATTCATTTAGCAAAAATTTTCTGAGTGCTTTCTTTGAATGCCAAGTTCTGGGGATTGAAAGATGAAGAAGAGACAGCCTTTGCTGTAACTTCTAAGACATTTCTGACACAAGCAATATAATGTTGTGTTAGTCCGACCTTAAAGGTCATTCACTCCTGGGGAAAATGTCATCCCTAATTTAAATCAACCTTTTCTTGAATCAGTGAACGAATGGACCAACCAACCAACTTGGGATAAAACCTGAATCCAAATGAATACAAGGCCCAGCGAGAGGGGGTTTCCTGTCTGCTTTTTCACCACTGGTCTGGTCCCCAGAGTAGCCACCCCAAGACACTGAAGGCTGAACTTACCGCTTCCTCTATGGGAGTCTCCTCCACATTTAGAGGGATTTTTGACTCAACATCCTCCCACCTGGGAAGGTGATTCGAAGCTGAGGTGTCAGTAACAATGCCACCGTTTTGTATCTTGATACCATTCACTCCCTGGCAGATGGAATGAACGTGGTGGAAAAAAAGGCTCTTCTGTGGCATAGGCAGAAACCAGGCCACGGCGAAAGCCACGGAGACAGAGGTAAGAGAGATGACATTAAGGCTGAACAGGGACCAGCCTGCCACTGAGACGAGGATCTGCCCTACAACAGAGCCTACTGTGAAGCCCAGCAAGGTGGCACTTCGACAGTAGCTTGTGACTTTCTGGTACAGGCTCAGGTCCACCACACTGTACACATAAGAGTAGTAGGCAATTTCAGTGGCCGTGGCAACACCGTAGAAGAATTCCAGGAACTGAATGGCCAGCAGTCCCTGGGCATAGAGCAGCATAAACCATGTCACAATAAGGCTGAGCCCCTGCAGCAGAATCACGGGTTTGTAACGGAGGTAGTCTGTGGCAAGAAACACTGGAAACAGCAGCACCAGGTAAGAATAAGTCCACACTGGATAAATTTCATTGAAGACCTGATAGTAAAAGAAGGATAAAAACCCATTAGTGACATCAGAAGGCCTGGAATATTCATAGCAATTCATTCTTATAAAACGACCTACCAACACTTCAAATACCTCATCCTCATCAAACCAAAGAAATCTCGACAACAATTCTGATAATTGTTTAGAATATACTTCCCCATTTCCACCCCATCCTCTTTTTCTTAAAATCTTCCCCATTCATCAAGGCCTAGTTCAGAGCCTTCCTCTTGCTGGGAGACTGCCAGGCGCAACATTCAAAGCTCCCTTGCCACTGCTCTGTATGCATCAGTCGCCCCAATTACCTCATAGCACCGGTTCTCTTAACCAAGGCTGCACATTTCCCAAGGAGCTTTAAGCATTTTGGATTCCCAGCCATGGACATTTTTAAAAAGCTCCCAGGAGATTTTAATGTGAGCCATAGTTGAGAACCATTGCCTTATAGGTTCTCTGGGGGTGGACTCACCTGCACAACCTAATAGCATACTGTTTAGAAGAAATTTGGATCGATAAACATTGTGGAGTCACAGTCAATTCTTACTTCTAGCCACAGGATAGGGAACCTTGATGCTACTATTTAATTAGGACTGATCTGACTGTTCTGATTTTAAGTTTCATTTCTTTGGGGGTACAGGAATTAGTAAAGGCAGTAAATCTGTCTGCACTTTGACAGCGTAACTACTTGTAGGTGGTAGGATTATAGGCAACTTTGATGTCCTTTTTGCTTTTATTTAATATGAAAAAAAAGAAGTGTTGCTGTTTTCTTTTTAAAGTATTTTTTAAATTGAGATATAGTAGAAATAATATAAGGAAGAAGCAAGAGAACTAAACTGTTAAATCAAGCTACATTCAGACCCTGTAATATGCTGATCAGCGCTGCAGACAGAAGAAAGCAAGCTTTCAGCTGAGATTGCTAACAACCCATTTCCCCACACCAGGAAGGGGAAACAGAGAAAAGCAGCCGCTCAGAAAAACCAGTCTTTAAGTGTCTGCCCTACACAAAATCATTCATTCCCTATGGCTAAAACCGTGGGAACCTGCGGATTAAAGGCTGGGAGCTGCCACCAGACCTTTCACGCTATATAGCCTTCCCTTCCCATGCTACATACTCTTCCCCTTCCTCACTGTGTCCATATCAAAGGAAAACGGGTAAACGCGGTCTTTAAACCGTAACCCACAGGAACTGGAGAATGGTATGGAAACCGAATTCCCCTAGAACACTGGGGGTCCCTCTCAGTGCCTCTACTCTGTCTCTCTGTCCTTGTTCTCTATTGTCTCTGTCCCGTTTTATCTCTCTTAGGCTCTCTCACTCTGCCTCTGAGAGGAGACCTCACTCTGTAGAGTGTTGCCCCTTCTATAATGAACTTTCTCTTTGACTCTTACTTTGATGCGTGTTTGAATTCTTTCTACACTCTCTGCCAAGAACCCTCTTCTCTCTCAGTGCAGGGCTTGGTCTCCTCCCCACTTGGGGGAATCTGCACTGTCCTGCATCAGGAATAATCTTTAAAATAAGCTTTAAACCATTTAAGACCCAAGCTAGAATTTCAGTTCCATCGCTTGCTGTGTGATCCTAGGAAGTTTTCATTCCCTTTAGACTTAATCTCCATTATCAGTAAAAAAAAGGGATAAGACCTATACCATAGGGTTATTTGTTGCAAGGATTGAATAAGAGCATACATGTAAATCATTCCACGTCATTCTTAGGTCTGAAGACTTGAGGACAGAAGCAGATGCACAGACCACTCGGAACAATATGAATTAGCTAAATTAATTAAGCTATCACCCTCATTCTTCTAATAACAATCATTGTAGAAGACTTTTGCCTCCTCTTATACCTGCTTAGTGTCCAGCAAGGTCCTCGGGTGTAAGTCAGTCAGTTTTTAAATGATCATTTTGTGATGGAGCAATGCAATCCTAGACTTTGACAATCTAAATCTGAGGGTGACTTTCCTTTTAACTCTCGTGTATATACTTCAGTTTGCCAATTGTAAAATGGACTAATTGTTTTAAGGTTTTAGAGGAACAATCAAGTAACCTACTGTAAAACCTTTTGCCAATGCAAAGCACACTATAAAAGTAAAACACGATTTGAAACATATTCCAGGCTTGATTTGCTTTTGACTTGCCGAAAACCAAAAGTGATTTGTCTAATAATAGCCTGACCTTCATGAGCTTTGGTCTAATTTGTGTTTGTTAATTATTTAGCAACCTCCACTTAATCAGGAAATGTTCTTGCACATGAATATGTGCATGAAAGAATAATTGAGAACTGTAGAAATGATTCTTATTCAAACCGTGGACACTGTAGCAAATGAAGAACAAAGTGCACTTGGCAGCCGTAACCACAGCGAAAGATGCCTCTCAATAGAAAAACCAGAGGAAAGGGAACCTTGACATGAAGGTCAGAAGAGCGGAGGCTTCTCTGCAGACGGCACAGCGAGGTTCCGTTAACAGCTTCCCGCTCCTTTTTTGCCTAGAGTTTTACAGATATTCTTCGCGGTTCTAAGTTTGAAAGTGCCTCCTCTGACTCACCTTCCCATTTCCCCAACATGTTTTTCCCAACCAAACACCACCACAGAGCTATTAACCGTCACACTTTTCCTTTAAAATACCCTCTGTCACTCCCTCCTTCAATACCCCATCTTCATTTGTTTTCTGCCACAGCCCTCGGACTTCGGCTCACTTCATCGCTGCAGTAACACGGTCTGTTCCGAGACTTGTCCTGTGCCTTTCAATGACGGCTGTCCCAAACGGTGAACCGTCACGTTTTCATCACTAAACTGCGCCCTTTCAATTACCAGTTTAAAATCTTTATGCTTATAGGTCTGTTTCTACTCCTAATACAAAACCACAATTCTGATAATGAAGATGAGGAAAAGTCACATTGCCAGACTTGCAATGCCAAGTAGAAACAAAAATAAAGGCAAGAGGGGGAAAGACCAGAAGAGTTCCTTTTTACTTCTTCTAAGTAAATCAGACTTTTTCCCTGAGAGAGAGCAACCCTAGATGAATGTCCCTCTCACGACATTACCAGCATTATAAGAGCAAATCTCTACTGAGTAGCTGCACACTGTGCTAGTCACCTTACCTGACCTCATTTAATCCAAACGACCCTAAGAGGAAAATGCTTTTATCATCTCTGTTTTACAACTGAGGAAATTTGGCCTTAGAGAAAGGGTAAGTAAATTGTCCAAAGTTATCACAGCTAGTAACTGGCAGAGCTGAACCCAGACATTCTGAATCCACCACACTTAAATGCCTCATTTCTTCAATCAGAAAACTATTATTGATTACATACTATGTTCCAGGATTTTTTGTAATGCTTAGAACAGCTTTTTCAACCAGTACTGAGGTGCTTTTACAGGGTATTCATGAAGAGATAAAGACCACACCATCTCCAGAGCTTGCCACTGGGTCTCCAAAAGATCCCTTCTCTTTATTACCTCCAAGGAGAAGCTGTTACACCTTAAACTGCTTCTTTGATGGATACTTTGAATCTTGAATGCAAAAATGTACGAATTATAGATTCCCTGTTCAGACCCTGGACAACACCTCTTACCTCAGGTAAGATCTGCCATGTGAGCAAAGGGAATTGATTTTAAGGTACCTTTCTACAGCACAGACCAGAGATTGTTTGTGCTTTCCTCTGAGATTCAAAAAGTCAAGGGGAAACAGATGTTCAGTTTTAATTTATAATTCAGATTTAGACTTTTAGAATCAGGTTTCAATTAAACAACTAATTAATAAGCACTTATTTGCACAACACTGTTTTAAAGTTGTATGGAGATTACAAAAAAAAAAAAAGAATAAAATGAAACCTCAGTTCTCCAGGAGTTCTGAACCTAGTGAGAAACATACATACATACATTATTGATCAGTGAGATAGGAAATATGGGGTTGCTTCTGTGAGATGGACCTTGAAGAATGTGAAAGTTAGAGGCCAACAGAAAGATATCAACTGATACGTATGGGAAGATTACTCCAAGCAGAGATCATATCTTCAAGCACAGGCCAACAGATGAGACTGGATATGCTGGACTTGCAGCTGTGAGGTAACGTGGATGGAGCTCGGGCATGTGGAAGGGAAGGGGAAGAAGGATGTAGTTAGTAGGAGACGGGCTGCTATGGAGGTGAGAGCCAAATTCTGTGAGGCTCTGAGTATCAGCCAGAACAAGTGGAATGATTTCTTTAAATCAAAGAAAGGTAGTGAATATCAAATCACATGCTAAAAAAGATGAAAGGATAAAAAAGTTTTTACAAATAGAGCTCTATTTTATTAAAACTATTGGAATGCAGTCAAATTTTAACCTGTTTTCAAACTTTTTAAATGGTACCTAAAACAGGTTAAGGTTTTTCTTGATATCTAAGAAAAAAATCTTTTGAGAGGGGAAAGATGAGGAAATTCCGTCCTTTCTTTCCTCCTTTTGCCTTTGGACAGTTCACAATAGCTCTATTTAAGAAGATCCAACTCGGCCCTTCTAAAGTCTTCTAGGGGGAAATATGAACTTCAACACAAACATCACTGACCATGATTAGACAACTGCTTTGCCTAAAAAATCATGTAATATTTTTTAAATTAACTGTCCGTTGGTGAAAACAAGCACTCAGTAAGGAAGGAGAACAATTGTTCTACTTATTTCGGTTATTAGATATTCAAAAAACCCAGGGTTCTGGGGAGGGTGAACTGAGCCACACTGTGCATAACCAACAAACTCAGCAGTGATTCTGAAGTCCTCAGAGACAAATGAACTCTTTCCAGACACTAGCTTTCTCTTCAAACCCTGCCCGCTTCCTCATCTAATTTGCAATAACAGAAGTGTGCTATGTTTTTGTTACACGATCAGCAAATATTTACTGGGCTTGGCACCCCTGCTTTATTCCTATGGCCCCTGAATGTATTTCACTCACTGTAGAAATCTTTCTTGTAAGGCAAGGCACATGATGGCACATCACAGAGCAACTCTCTGCCCAGGGCACGTGACAAAACAGATCAGCTTTCAAACATCAACACTGGGAGAATGTTTCTCCCCCATGCACTTCTTGTCAGGCAAGGTGCACAAACTGCAGGTCACATGGCAGTTCACATGAAACTTTAATTGTTAGCAGCTCACCAGCATATCGTTTCTGCTGCAGTGGCTACACCTCAGACTCAGTGGTAGTTGTGGGTATACAGGATCATTCACATATTTACTGCAGTAATTTTCTTCTTGTAAAATCATTCTGTTCACAAGAGTTGGATGTTTCCATTTTATTTTTTAACCAATATTAAAATTCAAACAGGTAATGAATAACTGTTATAGTGCCTTGTGGAGTGGTGCATAAGACCGAGAAACAGAAGATCCGAAGTTGGGTAAAAGTGAGTGATGCTTGCTAGAGATGAGACACTATGAGAAACTCAAATGAAACCTTCAATCCAGGATTCAACACTGACTTTCAATTCCCTGTTAAGTCCTTGAAAATGGAGGAGCAGTGTAACAACAAAGTAGGCTAAGAGTAATTATATCCTCCTCTGACCTGTTATGCAGGGATACTGAGTGGCTACTCAAAAGAGGTGACTACTAACCACAGGGAGAAGAGTGAGGTCTAGATGGGAGTATTTCACACCAACAGTGGGGGGTGGGGCGCAGGGTGGGAGAAGCAGGCATAGGAAAAAAGGACCAGCTAACGAGTGCCCACTCAGCTTTCACCCTGTGTAGTGTTCCAGAAAGGAGTACCAGACCTCAGCTCTCATGCTTTGTAGAGTTCAAGGGAGAGGACGTTGAACCTGCTTTATTTTGGTTTTGTGGGAGCACCTTGAGTTTAGTTCTTCAAAAACCAAGTGTTGCGATTGACCGTACACATTTTTAAAGTACACCATGCACTTTTGAAGTATTTTTCTTGCAAACCCCCATCTAGGGAAAATCAGTCAGCAAGTTCTTGACCATGGACTTCGGGCTCTCAATTACTCTGAACATCAGAGGGACAGAGCTTTTGAGAGATCTCACCATGTTGTTGACAAGCAAAACTAACATCTGTGAAGCAACAATTCACAATGCAAAAAAACCTATAATTAAGTGCCAATTCTGCGATATCATCTAAGTATCTGCTTTTATCCTTGGAGGCGGGGTGGGTGCGAGGGGCAGCAGATCCCCGGACACAGCTTCATCCAAATGAAATGAAGACAAATTAAGGTGATGGGTCCTTGTCCTCTACTGTCCTTATTTGAACAGGTCCATGCCGTCAAAGGTAAACGAAGTAACGTAC
>NW_011888975.1:2447965-2456031 GCF_000151845.1 Pteropus vampyrus | reverse complement strand
GGCCCCTTCTGGCTCCTCCGCCAACTGTGGTGCGGTTCAAGCGCTGCCACAGCGCGAGATCCGTCCCTACGCGTGGCGTCCCCTTCTCGCAGGGACAGGCCGTCCAGGTGGCCTACCGGCCTCCTCTGCTCAGATGCCTCACATCTCCACTCTCGACACGAGCTCGAAAAGGAGACACGCCTCGAGGCCCACCCCCCCGCCACCGCCTTCCGGCGTACAGCCAATCACAGCAGACGTCGGCAATGTGGCTTCTCTCCCATTGGTCGGCGGCGGCACGCCAGAGCGCTGACGTCCTCGGGCGCGGGCGCGGAGGACCATGGCAAGACTCAGTCCCTGCGCGGGCTTGTTGCTGCCACCTGGGTCAGTCAGGCGGGCCACCACCGGCTGCGGCCGCCGTGGGCTCGGTGCTGCCGCTCACCTGAGGGGCGTGCGCCCCGTGAGTGTAATCCCCACAGAAAGGAAGGAGCCGTCCCTCACAGAGGCCGTCTCTCATTCTCAGTCACCGTCCCTCCGGGCGTCCATTCAGATTCTCCTTCCCGAGAGACTCAGTGGACAAAGCCGGGCAAAGGTTTAACCTTGGGGCGGGGGGGATGCTTAACCTCTCCTTCAGCAGCTGTCATGTTTGAAGTTGTGTTGAGAGGCCACGGGAAGACACTAGAGGCCTCAGAGCGTTTGCTCAGAGACAACAGAAAGACGCAAAGTACGTAAAATAGAGTGAGAAGAACGAACGAGTTAGTCACTCAGCAGAAGGACCGTAATGGAGTCCTAATTAAAGGGATTTGGCTTTATTTTCTCACTTTTTGCAAGCAGGATAGAAAGAAGAAACACATAACTGAATGAGAGAGCCTGTGTTTAAAAGGAAAGCGGGAAGTTCTAAGCCATTAAAGCAGTCACGAAATACTACCGGATCTCGCCGTTTAAAAAAAAAAAGAGAGAGAGAGAGAACTTGGTATAGTTTTCAAGGGCAAAGCATGACCAGAATCCCCCGGGCTTTCTTTCATCTCTCTTTAAGCCTCTTTCTGTCTGACCCACAGCCTGACTCTCAGTCCAGGCCACGCTGCACATTTAAAGCAATTTTCCCAGTGCAGTATTTGCAGACATCATTACTCTAAAGGCTAAGAGAATGTGTGCTTGTATATTTTTCTGTTTTTGAAAATCTTTCCAGACTTAATTTCTATGTGGCAATTATCAATAGGTATAACTCACAGAAAGTCTTTAGGGTCCTCAAAACAGAAAGCTGTTCGTTATAAGTGGGCTGCTCTTTCTGAGGCCTCTCGAGGTTTTCTTTCTCCTTCCTTCTTTTCTACTAAAACACTGAATGTTAATGCAAAGCAATTGCCAAGAGGACAACTTAAGACTGAAAAGTCAAAACTTCTAATGTTTTGACTTTTCAATGTAGCCATGATGAGGGGACTAGATAATTGTCTAGTCCCCTCATCATGGTTACAGAGAGAACACCAGTGATCCTCTTGGCAATTGCTTTGCATTAACATTCAGTGCTTTAGTAGAAAAGAAGGAAGGAGAAAACCTCGAGAGGCCTCAGAAAGAGCAGCCCACTTATTACGAACAGCTTTCTGTCCCTTCCTGGAGGCTTGGAGTCCAGAGTTATGTTAACCTGTAAATCACTGGTTCTGGAACTTTTCCAGGTATAATCACTTAGGCACCTCAAATCCCCTTTGCAGTGTTGAGCATTAACAAATAATAATTCTTGAATTGGGTAGAAACTGTTTTTTACTGTTTTTCTCTAAGAGGTCAAGGTAGGCAGAATTCTAAGAATGACCTTTGCCCTTGTGTAATCCCCACCCCTTCGCGTGCGGGGTTGAACCCAATTTGATGAAAGAATACAACTGCGAGCATTACATTATGGTGAAAGGGATTATTCAGGTGGGCGCAATCTAATCACACAAGCCCTTTAAAAGCAGTGAATCTTTTCTCCTGGTAGCAGAAGAGGAAGTCGGAGGTGTGTGAAGAATAAGAAAGACTTGACCCTTGACGTGCTGCTGCTGCACGAGGACTGGGTGCCAAGGCTGTGAGCACTCTGCAGCAGTTGAGACTGACTTGGCCGACAGCCAGCAAGGAACCAGGGGTTTCAGTCCTACAACCACAAGGAACTGAATTCTGCTAACAACCTAAAGGAGTTTGGAAGTGAATTCTTCCTCACAGCCTCCAGATAAGAGCCCAGCCCAGCTGACACCTTAATTTCTGCCAGTGAAACTCTAAGCAGAGAACCAGCCAACTTCCTCCCCTCCACCCCCAGACTTCTGATCTACAGAACCGTGAGCTAAATTTTTATAATTTTTTTTATGCCGCTGTGTTTGTGGTGACTTGTCATGCAGCAATAGGAAACTAATACAGAGGTAAATAGAATATATTTTACAAATTGAGGTAATATTTACATAATACGAGATTACCCATTAACTATATTTAAGTGTAGAACTCGGCAGCGTTAGTAACTGTATTTAAGTGTAGAACTCAGCGGCGTTAGTACATTCACAACATTGCGTAACCGTCACCTCTGTCTAGTTCTAAGACATTTCGCCACCCGGAAAGGAAGCTTGTACCTGTTAGGCAATCACTCCCTATTCTCCCCTTCTCCTGGAAAACACTAATGTGCTTTCTGTCTCTATGAGTTTACCTAGGTTGGATAATTCATACAAATGGAATCATGTAATATGTGTCCTTTTTGTGGCTGGCTTCTTTGGTTTATCATAATATTTTTGAGGTTCATTGACATTGTAGTATGTATCAGTACTTCATTCCTTTTTATGGCTGAAGAAAATTCCATTTTATATATATAACATTTTGTTTATGTTTTCATCAATTGATAGACGTTTGGGTTGTTTCTCCTTTTTGGCTATTGTGAATAGTGCTGCTATGAACGTTTGTGTGTAAGTATTTCTTTAAATACCTGATTTCAGATTTTTTTGCGTATGTAGGAGTGGAATTGCCAGATCACTTTATAATTCTATGTCTAACTATTTGAGGAAATGCCAGACTGTTTTGCGTGAGCCTGCACCTTTTAACATGCCCAGCAGCAGTGTGTGGGGGTTCCAGTTCCTCTCCCATCCTTGCTGTAACGCAGGAGCTCCAGGCCAGGTGCCTGCACCTGGAATATTCCAGAAAAACCACCAGGGAGGACTGGAGGGGTGCCACATGCCATTTATTAATCACGGGGCAGGGAATCTTCAGCAGCGGCCTGTTGGAGCTGCAGGAAAAGGCACCTGGCCAAAGGCAGGCAAAGTTTTATGCCTACAAGCAGAGGGAGGGGTTATCTCCCTGGGAGAGAGAAGACGGACAGGAGCAAGATGTGCTGCTTGGTTACAAGTGCAGATTCATGTCCATGGGAGCAGCAGAAAACATCCTTGGGAGCAGGCACTGCCAAAAGCTCTTTGTGTACTGCCTTCCTGGGCTGCTGGCTGGGCAACCAGCAGTCTTCTGAGTATGTGGAGGGGCTGTGTTCTGAATTAACCCCACACTTGTCAATATTTATTTACCTTTTTTAAACAAAATATTCATTCTAGGAAGTGTGAAGTGGTATCTCACTGTGATTTTGATTTGCATTCACCTAATGATTAATGATGTTGAGCACCTTTTCATGTATTTGTTAGCTGCTTGCATATCTTCTTTGGAGAAATGTCTATTGAAGTTTTTTTGCCCACTTATTAATTGGATTTTCTTTCTGTTGCCGAGTTGTTAGAGTTCATTATATATTTGAGATACCAAAGCCTTGTCAGATTCATGATGTGCAAATTTTTTTCCTTAGGGGTAAAGAGAATACTGAGGGACATGTAAACATGTCCCTCAAGGGTAATTCATGGAAACATTTCATGTATTGAGGTTAAGCTCTAATTCTTTCTAATGGTCCATTGTGTGAGTACTATAATTTATTCAACCATTTGCTATTTATAGTCATTCACTCTGTTTTTAGTTTTTGGTCACTGCCAACTGCTAAAATTAACATCCTTGTATCATATATGTCTACAGGTTTTGTTTCATTTTTACGGGATTTAACCTCAGGAGTGGGTTAACTGGATCAAAGAGTGTATACATTTTTTTATTTGGGCATTTTTCAGTCATTTTCTATACAAGCTCTAACTTGCGGTTTTACTAGCAACATATGAGGGTATTCTTTTTGGAGAATATTCTTTTTGTACTGCATCCTTGCCAAAAATAGGTATAATCAGGCTTTAAAATTTTTGCTTAAAAATAAAAAAACTAGATTCGTCTACAGCCATGCCACCCTGAACGTGTCCGATCTCATCTGATCTTGGAAGCTAAGCAGGGTTGGGCCTGGTTAGTACTTGAATGGGCATTAAAAAAAATAAGTAAAATAAAATAAAATAAAATAAAATTTTTGCTAGTTTGATAGGTGGAAATCAGTGGTTCTCAACTTGTAAATGATTTTACTCCCACCTTCCAGCACCCCAGGATGTTTGCCAGAGTTGAGATATTTTCGATTGTCATAACTGTCAATTATTGGGAGTAGGTGCTACCAGTTTCCAGTGGGAAGAGCCAGGGATTCTGCCAAATATCCTGCAATACTCAAGGTAGCTCCCACAACGAAGTTATCCAGCCTAGAATGCCAGTAGTGCCGAGGCTGAGAAACCCTGGTATAAAGTGATACCTCATTTTATCTTCCATTTGAAAATCTTTATGGGTGAATTTGAGCATCTTTCCATATGTTTGTCAGCTATTTGGATTTACTCTTCTGTAAATTGCCCATTCAGGTTCTTTGCTCATTTTTCTTTTGGTTGTCTCTCTCATCAATTTATAAGACCACTTTATATTTTATAAACCCTTTATTTGTCCTCTTCACAGAAAATCTTTTTCAAATATCTTTTATTGACTAGTTTACAGTATCTTTTGCCAAACAGTAAGATGTTATTGAAAAACATAAAACAAAGTCTGAACAAATGGTTAGATGTACTATGTCCTTGGGTAAGAAAACGTTACAAAAATGTTCCTTTCCCCAAAGTTATAACTTTAATGAAATTCCAGTTGGAATCCAATCAATATCCAATTAAGAATCCAGAACTATCTTAATGTTTACATAGAATAATAAATGTACAAAAATAACAAAATTGTGCAAATAAAGACTAGTAAGGGGGTATTTGTCTCACCAGATATCAGAACTTACTTTAAAAGCTCTAGAATCAAATCAACTTGTTGATATAATTGGAATAGACACATATATAAGTGAAACAGACAAGAGAATCCAGAAGCAGGGCTCACAATGTGAAAATTTAATGAATGACAACTATTTTGTTCAATTAAATGAAAAAAGGATGGATAACAATAAATGTTACTGGCAAAACTGTTGCTCTATATAAAGGAAATTAAAATTGGAACAATCTTATACTATAAGATTGTGTTTTAAGCTATGGTATAGTACAGGCAGAAAAGGAGCATTGATTCATATAGAATTGTGTGGCATACAGAATTTTGGAACAAAAGGAAGAATTAAGATCAGCTTGTCTATGGTATTACTTTCCAGAGGAAGACTCTCAGTTACAGAGAAGTTAAGAGACAAGCAATGTGATGAAATTGGAAACATGCCCGGTGGCCCAATTTGAACTTTGTTCTACAAAAGAAATAATGGAATTCAGTAAAGCATAATCATAGATTGTTAATTTTGGAAATAATATTGAAGCTAAGACTAAGAAATGTAATCAGTTTAACAAGATTATCAAGAGAGTTAGAAGCAAACTCAAAATAGTCTTTGGTTGTGTAAACGCACAGTCCAATACTAACCCATGCCATGCAGGCTTTTATCTTCTCTTCTTTCTAGTTGATATTGCTTTTTTTGTTTGTTTATTAATTTATTTTGTTTTTTTAGATTCCACATATGAGTGAAGTCATGCAGTATTTCTTTCTCTGTCTGACTTATTTTAATTAGCATAATATCCTCTAGGTCCATCCATGTTGTCACAAATGGCAAGATTTCATTCTTTTTATGGCTGAATAATATTTCAGCACACACACACACAGACACATATATATACACACACATATATAATATCCATCCTACATTTTCTTTATCTATTTATTTACTGATGGGCATCTAGGTTGCTTCCATATCTTGGCTACTGTGAATAATGCTGTAGTGAACATAGGAGTGCATATATCTTTTCAAATTATTGTTTTGGATTTCTTCAGATAAATACCCAGAAGGGAATTGCTGGATTATAGGGCAGTTCTGTTTTCTGAGGAATCTCTATACTGTTTTCCATAGTCGCTGTATTGATTTACAGTCCCACTGACAGTACACGAGGATTCCCTTTTCCCCACATCCTCACCAATACTTGTTTGTTGATTTATTAATGATAGTTATTCCAACAGTCGTGAGGTGGTATCTCCTTGTGGTTTCGATTTGCATTTCTCTGATTAGTGATGTTAAGTATCTTTTCATGTGTCTCTTGGCTATCTGTACGTCTTCTTGGCAGAAATGTCTATTCAGTTCCTCTGCCCTTTTTTAAATCATGTTGTTTACTTTTTTTTTTTTCATTTATTTCCAGTATCATGTACCACAAAGCAGTTCTCCTGGAACGTAGAGTTTTGAAATTCCTTTCAAATGTATTCACTAGAACTTCTATTCTTACTTTATTCCTAAAAAGTATGATAGGTACAAATAGATATTTTTCTCAGATTATAGGCGGGAACATTAAGAGACAGGGAATCTCAGTCCTTCAAAGTCACATTTATTCCTTAACACGAGTTTATTGAGAGCCTATTGTCCAAGGCTTCGTACTTGGTGCCACAGGGAAACATTTATAAAAAGTCCCCACCTTTGGGGCATTCATATGATCAACCAGTGGTGAGTCAGCCATCCAAGTCCTCCAGGCTGTGCCCCTGAAATGCCCCTGAATTGATGACCTTTGTTACAAACAGAAGCAAATTGTATCCTGACAATCATAGACTGACTACGCTGTGCCATTCAGCAGAAGGCCAACTCAGTTCACAAGTGACTCTCTCCCTGTCTCTGAAATACTTGACCCAGAATTTTGTATGTAGTCATCAAGACATTGCTCCCAGATGAGCTGTGTCATGGAGCAGCCCATTTAAAGGGCTGCCTACTCATCAGCCTGCTCAGCCTGCGTGGGCTGGGACTGTGGCACCATAATGGTGAGGCATTGCCACACCATCAAGGCTCTTTGGAAAAGAGCTCTGGGGTTTTTCCCTGTGGACATTGTGCGGCAGCATTCCTCCATCCTGCCTCTGCCTGTCTTCTGCCATCATTTCACATCTAAATTGGAATGCTGCAATCACTCACCAGTCTTAAAAAATTTCATCCTGTGTGAGTGGTGCACCCTACGAGAACAAATCTGTTGTTGACGATAATTCAGATATTAAACCACTACCTTCATCCTCTGACTTGCATTTATTTGATTGTAGTTTTCTTCCCTCTAGTCTCTCCCTAGCCCAGGCCAGTCTCCATAGAACAGTCAGAGTAATCTTTCTAAAATCGAATATTACTTTGTCCTTACCTCTGATTGTTTAAGAATTTTGGGCGCTTACTGAATAAAGTCGAAACATCTTATTTCTGAATTTTGTTAACCCCTACAGTCTCATTCTCCACTATTGGCTAATCCACCCCCTATTTTCAGCTGTATAGTCCTCACCAATTTCTCAAGGCACTGCTCAGATATCTGCTCTAGCACTACAGCCCTAGCCCAAGCCACCACCATTTCTTCACCGAGATGCTGCACTAGCCCCAAGCTTGTTTTTCTGACCCTAGCCTCCCCCGCTTTAGTCCCCTCATACAGCAGCCGGGGCGGTCTTGCTAAGGCCTAAATCAAACCCTGCCATTCCTCTGCTCAAGCCCTTCCAATGGTGTCCCATTGCATTTGGAATTAAACTCTCCATTTTAACCATGGCCTGTAAGGCTGCCCTGCCTGACCTACTCGCTCCACCTAAGTGTATCTCCCACTTCATCTTCTCTGACTCTCCACTTTCCCACTCTGAGCCAGTCACACTGGCTTCCTTGGGGTTCCTTGTAGGCACTAAGCACCCACCTCAGGACTCTTACACTTGCTGGTCCCTCCGCCTGGAACAGCCTCTTCCTAGAT
>NW_011888975.1:2422685-2446075 GCF_000151845.1 Pteropus vampyrus | reverse complement strand
GTTAAGCAAGTCACGTGAATTTGTTGGTGTCCCAGTGCATATCAAAGTAACTGTAGTCTATTAAGTGTGCGATAGCATTATGTCCAAAAAAAAAAAACAATGCACGTACCTTATACTTCATTGCTAAACAATGTTAACCATCATCTGAGCCTTCAGTAAGTTGTAATCTTTTTGCTGGTGAAGGGTCTTGCTTTGATGTTATTGGTTGCTGACTGATCCCCGGGGTGGTGGTTGCTGAAGGTTGGGTGGTTGTGGCAATTTCTTAAAATAAGGCAACAGTGAAGTTTGCCGCAGCAATTCACTTGTCCTTTAATGAAAGATTTCTCTCTGTTTGAGAGCATTTTACCCACAGCAGAACTGCTTTCAAAACTGGAGTCGGTGCTCGAACCCTGCTGCTGCTTTATCAGCTGAGTTAATGTCATGGTCTAGACTCGTTGCTGTCGCTTCGACCGTCTCCACTTCATCTTCACCTTTAGATGCCATCTCAAGAAACCACTTCTGTTGTTCCCGCATATGAAGCAACTTCTTATCTGTTAAAGTCGTATTGTGAGATGGCAGCAATGGAGCCACATCTTCAGGCTCCACTTCTAGTTGTCTTGCTGTTTCCACCACATGTGCAGTTATTTCCTCCCCCGAAGTCTTGAACTCCTCAAAGTCATCCACGAGGATTGGAATCAACTTCTTCCAAACTCATGTTAATGTCGACATTTTGACTTCTCCCCATGAATGACACATGTTCATAGTGGCATCTAGAATAGTGAATGCTTTCCAAAAGGTTTTCAAGTGACAAATGTGCGACTCTTCGTATCACTTTTAACATAGAGGCCGTTGTAGCATTATTAGCTGGACTAATTTCAATATTGTTGTATCTCAGGGAATAGGAAGGCCCAAGGAGAGAAAGAGAACAACCGGCTGGCGGAGCAGTCAGACCAAATACAGTATTTATCGATTAAGTTTGCCACCTTAGATGGGCACCGTTACTGGTGCCCTAAGACAATTACAATAATAACATCAAAGATCACTGATCACAGATCACTGTAACAGATAAAACAATAATGAAAAAGTTTGAAATATTGTGGGAATTACCAAAATGTGACACAGAGACATGAAGTAAGCAAGTGCTATTGGGAAAATGGTACCAATTGACTTGCTCTACTCAGGGTTGCCACAAACTTTCAGTTTGTAAATGCAATTCCTGTGAAGCACAGTAAAGTGAAGTAGAACAAGGTACGCCTGTATTATAACATCACACTTAGCTATAGCTGAAGGATTCTATGCTTATAGCCCAGTTCTATCTTGGTGTAAAGATCTGATTTAATTTCAAATAAAATCAAACTTTAGAGTCTGTTAAAAAGTCTATCTCTGTATTAGAATATGAATTTCTTTTAAGGAGAGCAATTCATTCATGCTTTTATCTATAGCTCATACCAGTTTGTATTTCTAACTTCACCTCGTCCAGCTCTCTACCTGCATTCCCAGGCAAGAGCTCTTTGTACTTTGAAGTATAGGAGAGGACATGCAGATTCAGGATACTGTGTTTGGTGGTCCACTGTGAACTCTGTGCCTTAATTCATTATTCCGGCAGGGGATAGTTTGTTGGCGGTGCTTTGACGTGCCCCCAGCAGTGAATATAGGGGCCTCACACAGGGTAGAGAAATGCACAAAGCTTGTGAGCAGCTGATTGTTCTGATCTCTTACCTCTCCACTTCTACTCTACTTGAAACCTCATTACCTGGCATATTATATGAAGAGCTTAGAGGGGTGGTGCCTCAGACAGACCTGGGTTTAGGGCACAGCCCCCACTGCACCTCTTGCCAACCTTGGGCAAGATACCATCCCCTTCTGAGGCTCAATTCTCTCAAGTAGAATGTAGATAATGTCTGCTTTGTGGGCAGTTGGGAGGATTACACAAGGATAGATAGGATCAATGCTTTGCACAGTGTTTGGCACAAAATTGATCTAAAAAAATTCTGTTATTTTCTAGGAACTATAGTGGGCCAGCTTCAAAGTACGAGGGAGAAACTCTGGCACACAGGAACTTTCTAAATGCTCGTGTGGGCAGCAGACGCAGATCCCATTTCAAATTTAGCTTTTGTTTATTTTGTCAGAGTTAGAGTGTATGAGGAGAGGAGAAAAGAACAGGAGGGATACCGTTTTTTAAAAATCTTGATTTTATTGAGGTAAAATTTTCGTCAAATAATCATCCATTTTAAGTGTATAGTTCAGTAAGTTTTGGCAAATATATACAATCGTATAACTACCACTATGAGATTCAGGGGTGTTTGAAACAGGCCTCTGAGGTGGGGAAGCTACTGGGATCTGGAACTAAGATGTGCAGCTTGGTCTGGACTAAGAAGGAGCTTCTCTTTTCCCTCAGGGAAGGAGGGGCGGTGGGTGGAAATGTAGATAAATGGGCACTGGATGGGGTAGGAGTAACAGCACTTTCCTGGATGTGTGGTAGGATTGAAAAGATAAACAGGAATGAGACAGGTTCTGCCGTAGAGTATGAACGTTTTAAATAGCTTATTTGGGCAGCGACTGGCAAGGGATGTGTGCAGAGACCACCCGACTCAGCCTGGCTGTGCGCGTGGAGAAACCACAGGTGGGAGTTTCTCTGGGCATACATGAGGGACAGAAAGTCGGAGACCAGAGGATTCTGAGGATTTGCGAGTAACATTGATGAAGCCATGAGGGAGCAGAGAAGCAGGAGCTGATGGAGGGGTTGAGAGAATGGGAGGCCTCGGTGGGCGGGTGGAAGTTGATGAGATCTACGAGGAGTTTCTCTGGCTGGTTGGGTTTAACATTCCACAGGTGGACCTGTCGTGAGAGATGACACAGTTCAGGTCACACTCACGGGAGGTGGCTGCTGAAGTTTGGTGGAATGCAAGTGATCAGCTAACAATTGATCGAAATGCAAAGACAGGATCATTTAGACCATACTGGGCCTTCCAAAAGCACTGCCAGCGTTTCACTGGGAAGATTTTATCCACCGCTTTGGGCGTACAGCTGTTATGATGAAACTGCTCAATCCAGCAGCAGATCTGGTTGGCTTAAAATATGTCTAGAATCCCACCTGTTTTAGCACCTTTATTGCTACCTCCCATTTCTGTGGACATCTGCAGTCATATAAACGGGTCTTCCTGTGACTGTCCATGCTCCGCTGGTCTGTTCTCAGTACAGCAGCCGAAAGAGTCATTTAGAGCAAACTCACATCATAGCACTTTTCTGTATCCATCTCATTCAGCAAAAAAGTCAGGGGCTTTTCCAGGGCTCATTCAGGGGCTTTCCAGACCTGCACTGTCCCGCTCCCCAAACCCACTTTCCTTTCTGATCTCATCTCCACTGTCCTCATCGCTCAGTGGGCTTCAGCCTGCTGGTCTCCTTGCTGTCTCTGCACCACCCCCTGCACACTGTCATTGCCGGGTGTTCGCACTCTCTGTTCTTTCTGCCCAAAGATTTCTTCTCCCATCCACCTGCGTTATTTACTTCCTCACCTCCTTCTGGTCTTCGCTTAAATGTCACCTTTCTCTCTAGGGCCTTCACTGGCCATCCTATTTAGTATTACCGACCTTCTCCCTTCCACAAACACCTCGTTTTCTCCTCTGATTTATTGTCTGGCATCCTATGTGTTTTTCATATTGTTTATTGTCTGTCTCTTTTAACATGCAGTGGGTAAATGCCATTAGAGTAGGGATTTTATCTCTTTTCCTGCCACTTCATGAGCAGTCAATAAAAGAATTGACTGAAGAGATGTTTGCTTATGACAGTAAAGTGAAATTTAATTGAATGCAAGCTTACATGGAGAGACAAAGGAGAAACATGACAAAACGGTCATTTTCTCTAGAAAAGGAAAGAGAGAAAATGAAAAAAGACAGAAGAAAGGAAAAACTAAAAATCTACTAACATTTACTAACAGATCCTTAACGGCCCAAAGGCTGAGGCGTGTCAGAGGTCAGAGATAGAAAATAAGGGGGGAGGGTGAGGATTTAAGAAATCGACCAGCAGCTGCATACTCCCAGCACACAGTCAAGGAAAAGCCTGCAATCCAACTTCATATCCCTCCACATACATACAAATTTAGCTTGTAGAACACTGCACAGCATCAGGAGAAAGGGTGTAAAGTGTGGTGTTAGGTTTAAATAGGCCAGCACTTTAAAGAGGGAGCTAAACGCAGGATGACAAGGTATGTCCTGTAGGCAATAAAAAAGAATACTTTAAAAGAAGTTTTCTTAATATTAAAAAGAGAAAAGAAACTTGCATCTTGTGCGCATTAAAAAGTACAGCGAGTAAAGTGTTAGGGAAACAGGGATGTGTGTTGGAGAAGAGAACGGAGAGAGGTAGTTAAATATAATCTTGGTTTTATTTGTAAAGCTTTAATCTTGATAAATGGCACAGTCTTAAAGCGAACAGCTTGTCCAGGGCCCTCATAACATTTATGTTTCAAAATCCAGGCTATAGTCCAAACGATTTCAAATTCTGAGAGAAACTATTTGTTTAGAGTCCGTTGTCCTGGGTGTTAATATGAAAGCAAACTACAAAATATTAAGAAGAAATTCATATGTAATTGCTCAAACCAGGCCATAATAAGCAGAAATTTGTAAATAAGTCAGTTCTTTGAGGGCTATTCATCTGCCTGCCACTTCTCTGCAGTGCCTAAAATTTCCTTTTCTATAAATGATTAACAATAAATATTTAATTGAATTGAAAGATATCAAACATGTTATATTCATTTTCAGGAAAGGCAATTATTTGAAATGATTAATCTCTACCAAATGAAAAATTATGAGTCAAATTATATAATGTTGCTGTGTTAATAGGTGTTGTTATGTTAGCTGGATTAAAGTTTTCTGCTACCAAAATGGAATGGTTCTCTGCTCCAAAATTACAGTATAAAAAAAGATGAATGGAAATCATTTTCTCAATTTATTTTTTCTCCCATTAATTGTTCTCAAGCATTTGGCTTCTACTGCAATTTGCTCATAATACAATCTGGTGTAAGAACATACACCTTTGCAAAAATTTAGTTGTTATATTTGGAGAGTATTGAGTATAAAATATTGAGCTCATTACCACCAGATGGCTATCAAAAGCATGACTCACAGAAAGTATTTATGATATGAGCTGTTGTCTGAAGGAAAACTACTTTCCTTTAGAGACTGTAAAATCCACCTTTGGCTTAAGCCAGACCAGCAGAGAGACATGCACCATGCACTTGGACCACATAGCACTAGCCTTGGAAGTCCTGTTTTTACTGAACTGTGGTCGGGTGAGAATCCATCAGCCTCTCCTGAGGGATGCATAGGAAACAGCCTTTTAAAATCTGATCTTGTTAAACACGCTCTGCACATTACATGGTGTCCTTTTTGTGGACCTTCGGGAGGTCCACAAAATTATTTTTAATTTCAGTATCCAGAAAAGTGCTTCTTTTGAACATTTTTTAGGGGACACTCTTGTGTAACTAATAAGATTTTTCTTTTTGCATCTGCTAATAAAAAACCTTCCCGTTAAACCCAAGCCCACCCATAGCAAGGTGAACAGCTTTATGGTACGTATTTTCATGTCATCCTCTTTCTTGCTTCCTGTTTATGTTCCTACCTCTGTTTTCTCTTTCTTTTCTACTTCTAACATATGTTATCCAGTAGTATTTTGTGTTCTCTTTTAGGCAACCTTAAGTCTTTTGAGGGAACAAGAAGAGAAATAAATATATTCATTCACATATATATAAAATTTCGTTGTGTTAATATGAGTTTTATTTTTTGCTAAGAGTATGGTGCTTTCCAATTACTTTGCTACCTGAGGATGTATGAGAACCTTTGATTTAGAATGTTAGTTGCTAGGAGGGCAGAGAAGATTCTTTAATACTTGACAAATATCAAACCACAGTATCATCACCAGCCAATCATTTTTAAAGACCTATTTAGTGCATTGAAGAAAAGTATAGTCTTCACAATCTATATGTAAATCTACACTATAATATGTACTATAATCTAGCATGCTGACCATTCTTTCTAGTTTAGATTCTGGCACAATTTATTAACTTCTTCCTGTTTAAAGCCTCCTTAAACCAATTGGCAACTAATTAATTTTCCTTGTTGAGTACATTTCTGCTTAATTCTGTTTTTTTCAATTTGTCTGTGGATAATTTACAATAATTTCTGAATCACATTCTAGATCCGTGGACTCAAGATGTAATGCTAATGTTTACATCTGCTATTAAAAATATTCCAATCCTTACCCCTGAGAAAAACAAAATTAGGTCAGTTAAATCCACCGAAGAAAGTCAATGCAAGCTGTTCAATCTTCGTTCAGCCTGGATAATTTGGGCTTGACCTCTGTGTTCAGGTCTGCAGAACTCTGGCTAGGTATACAGTTAAATCAGACGCGCCACCTACTGGGAAAAGCTTGGAGTCACAGGTAGAAAATAGAGCAACTGTAAAAGGTAATGGAGGCCGCACAGCACTGTAGAAAATAGAGCAACTGTAAAAGGTAATGGAGGCTGCACAGCACTGCGAATGCACCTCGCACCACTGAGCTGTGCCCTTGCAAAACTGACCGTTTCAGCCATTTTTGTTATGTGTATTTTACCACAATTTAAAAAAAGTAATGAGTGGTATAAAAGGCATTCAACGAAGCAGAATTAATAACAGTTGTTCATAATAATATCATCGATATTATAGTATATCACATTTATACTGATGCTGTCATTAATAATGTTAATATTAATAATAATTAATACCCATATAGTGCTTACTATGTGCCAAGGACTATTCTAAGCATCTCATGTAGCAATACAGCCTTCATCGCTATTTCCTTAAAGACGACTCAGAACATGTAAGTTTTACACTGTTTCTCTTCCCTTCAGACTGTCAAGTCTTTCCAGGCAGCTGTTTTTATTTTTTTGACCCTGCAAATACACTGGACTTATGGGCATGGCATGGTGTGGGGTTTGGGGGGTGGAGGGAGGTGGCTGAGTAAGGCAGTGTCACAGGAAGTCAAAAGAATGGATGGCCATGTCAGGGGAGGTTCACAGGGTCCTGAATTTAAGCATAAAGTTCTTAGACTTCTCTGATTTTTTTGACCCTTATCCCAATCCAGTTCTTTGGGGTTCTGCACAGATTGCTTTAATATACGTCTGATGTCTTCAAGGTCCAGGTCTCCAAAAGTCTTCACAGTCTGACTCCATCCCACATGGGTTACTCCTTTGACTGACTTTTCACTGCTCAGTGTGTAATCAGCCCATAGTCTGTATTAGCTGCTTATGCTTCTCTTCTTTATCCAACTAGATAAGTTCGAAGAGCCAGAGCAGTGTCTTTGTTTTCTTTGCGTATTCTCCCCTACAATGCCCATCACAGTACTTTGTTATGTAGATAGAGTAAGCTTACTACATTTAAAAAAAATTAAGATGGTGGTACATTTAGGGGGGGTTAATATTATTAAGTTTTTTCCCATAAACCAAATGCAAAATTACACGTATATCTGTTGGTGAGGACATTTCCTACAGCCTGGAGATATCAAACTTTGAATCTGTAGTCTCTCCCCGCACAGTACCTGGATGTGAGACGCTTTCTTGTTACCTGTGCATTGACAGTGTTAAGTCTCACTCCACACACAGTCATGTCATCTGCCTGTGTCCTACTGCCGAGCTCTAGTCTACAAGAATGTAAGAATTTGAAGGAATTAGGCATTCAGAATTTTCCATGAAATAACTTTCTAGAAGGAAAAAAAGTACAAGGAAAATGGTAGCCTGGAACCCTGATATTTTTAAATGTGTGTTAGGTCCACTGCCTGAGGACATGTGCCAGTTATAGAACCAAAATCCACTGTCCCATGACTTGCTCCTTCTAGGTCCTGAACTCAAAGTGCAGTGATTATTCAAAGTTATTCTAAAAAGTGGCATGAAGTTTGTAATTCCTTTTAACAACTTGAAAAAATCCTGGAGAACTATTTCCATGTTTCCTCTGACCCTCTTGTATTTGTGATACACTCGCAGCCCCGCTTTGCCAACTCTCAGATTAATTAATAACACTTAAATGTTATCTGTCCATTTCTTCTTCCAAGTCACAATTCTATTGTGAGTCATTTCTTTTCTATAGCAACTGGTTATGCCGTAACAAACAGTGGACTATGTTATGTCAGTGGAAGATATACTATATGGCAAAAGTTGTAATTTCATCTAAATGACTTCAAAGAGAAATTAAAAAATATATTTTGATTTCAAAATAAGAGGGGTTATAATATTTCTACACAGATCAGATTTAACCCAAACATCTCATTGATCCACAAACAAGTAATTTTCGGATCAGTTAATTAGTTCTTATTACTATTCATGTCTCCCTGTCTGGAGGGGGATGAATTATAATCAGTATATAATTTCCATTTTATGGAAGAGAAACTAGGCTGAAAGAGAGGCCAGGAGTCTGATCATCTGCTTTCTGTTTTCAGCTCTGACTTGAGCAGAAAGCTCAAGGCCTCAGGCAGGTTGTCAAAACTTTGTGGCCTTCTTTTTTCACCTATCGGATAATCAGGTTGGATCTCGTGCTCCGTGCGTATCCCTTCCCCTGTCTAGCAAGTCCACGTGATTGTCCTGCCCCTGTTGAACCTCCAGAGAGTCCAGATAAGAAGAGATCCTGCCCATTTCGGCCATAGAGGAACCCAGGACTAGTTACAGAATTCGTGGGGCCCATTGCAAAGCAAAAATGTTGGACTGTTTGTTAAAAAATTATTAAGAATTTCAAGAGAGTGACCACAGAACATTAGACCCAGCATGGGGCCACTCTACGAGGGGGCTCTGTGACTAAAATGGTCACATATTCATAAGGTTGGCCCTGGAGAGAACAAAGGCATTTTGGGGTCAGTTCCCTCTGAGAGAAATCCAGAACCTGAGGAACTCCTACATATCCGGAGACTCATATTGAAGTGGGTAGGAGGGACTGAGGCGTACACTCGCCATAAGCCCCACCCTCATCAGAGGGCCTTTCCATCAGAAGGGAATCCTCGAACTCCTAGCTCTCCCTGTGAGGAAAGGGTTTGGGCCAGACAACTAGCACCCCAACTTTTAAGACTGCCACCTGAGGGACAGCCACCTAGCTCAGACTGCCCACGGAGTTTGGCACTCACAAGTCCCACAGACCATGGCAGACAAAGCAGCAGCGGTTAGAGGGGCACGTGGGCACTCGCCACAGCCACACCCTGGGGCTGTGCAATGGGAGCAGGAAAAACTCGCCCTCCCAGTTTCTGCCTGGAAGGCAGCTTGCTGCATGCTTTCCTGCTGCTGCCTGTGGGTCTGGCTTCTAATCAGCTGGCCAGCTAATGGGTCCTCCCTGGAGCCTGAAGGAGCTGGTGGGCACATCCCTGCCATCTCCCCAGCTCACTGCAGCAGGAAAACCAAGTCTTCAGCTTCTCCCCGGAGGGAGATTGTACACACATGTAGTACCCCCAGCGTTACGGCTGCCACACGCGGGACTGGTTCCCAAATCACCTAGCTCTGGGTGCTAAGGAGGCTTGGCAATTATGAGTCCCCCAGGGCCACACAAAACCAAGACGTGGCTCTTGGTGGGAGCACAAGTCCTCCCAGTGACTGTCCCCTCTGGCTCAGCATAGAGCGAGCAGGCAGACGCCCAGCTCCAGGTTTCTCCCCGATGGGGACTGGACGGCACGTCTGATGTCCTGGCTTTCTGACCTGCTGCCCGGAAGTCTTCGGGAGCCGATGGGGCTGGCGGTTATTGTCCTCCTGGAGCCTGAACAGCTCTGTGGGCATTCCTCATGCCTTAGGGACAATGGCAGGTCTTGGCATGCCCTCATTTGCTGGGAACCACTAGGAACAAAGAAAGTGACTTGGACAATCACAGGGGCAACCAGGAGCTCAGGCAGGGCTGACTCATGGGGTTCAGATATGTGAGCCCAGTATGTCAAGACTGGGAGAGGTGGCTGTTTTATTTAATGCACAGAGGCCAAGGCAGAGAATCAAGAAAAGGGAAGAAACAAGGAAATATATTTCAAACAAAGAAACAAGATAAATATCCAGAAACCAACTTAATAAAACAGAGATAAGTGATTTACCCAACAGAGAATTAAAAATGATAGTCATAAAGGTACAATAGGTAACTCTGGTAATTGGTACGTAAAGATGTTCCAGTGAATCATGCCCCATGTGTCCTCCCAGCCTATGCTGCATCCAGGCTGGCCTGTGACTCGCAGTCACGTGCGGCAGAACTGAGATTGTGCCAGTCCCGGGCTTAGCCTTTAACAGGACTGGTGGTGTTGGCTCCCTCCTCTTGACTTGTTTTACGCACCAAGTTCTGGGGTGGTTTGTTCGACAGAAATAGCCTCAGCAGTGACTTTCTATCCCATGTGACTTAAAAGATCCCAGGAGGCTCCCTGGTCTCATGGTGTGCATAGGATCTTTGGATGCCAAGTTCCCAGGGAAGGGAGGGCTGAAAGGGGAAGGTGCTGAGGCAGGGAGAGGAGGGGGCTGGGGCTGTAGAGAGAAGGGCACTTCAACTGCTTGCCAGTTTGGCCAGGGGCCAGTTCTAGCAGAAGTAGCTGCAGTTAGGCCAACAGTTCCAATGCTCCTTTTACAGATTGTGGCTTTCCCTTACGTGAACCTATGTTTTGAAACTGTGTGCCATGTGGTGTCAGCTAGAATGAAGCCAAAGTTCCATGTTCAGTTCTCTCATGGTTATCTTGGCTCTGTCCTAGTCCTAAGGGAGACCAGGCCCGATTCACAGGTCCAACAGGACAATTGAAAATATGCTTACTTGTATCTTTCCTCATGAAGAGTCAGAAAAGTCATTGTCATGTAGGTGAGACAGGGTATTTTAAGCACTCGCTGTTTCATATGGTAAGACTGTTTTTCTTTTTACTGTCAAGAAGTCAACGATTTAAAAATCTCACTTGTTTCCTTTACTCTTAAATCCTAGTTTCTTTAAAGAAAAATGTAGGTGTGAAAGCTATCCAAGTCTAGAAATTGTTTTAAAAAATAATATTTCTTTTATTAATGTGTTTAGGGTTTAAAAGAACTAACAGAAAGCACATTAACTACATGAATATATTACTTTATATAGCATATTTAATCATTGTGAAAGATAAGCCATTTATATTCAAATTAATGCAGAAATAATAGTCATCATTTCACTTACTGGTAGCAAGGAGTTACATTATAAAAGTTTCATATATAAAATTTTATTCTCTGATAGAGAATTTAACATAGCTATAAAACACATTGCCCACTCTAAGTAGTTTGACATCTTTAAGAGTCCTTCTTGTCTCCTTGAATATTCAATTCTAGTAAATATCACAGCCAAAGAGTTCCAGGCGAAGTGCAATACTTTGATTCCATGTTTTCGGAATGATGCGGATAAACCTAGAAATGATTGGTGGGTTGAAAAAGTTCTTCACATGTCCTTTGATATTACTATTTCCTTCGAAAATCTGAAAGCAAAATATGAGAAAATCCTTAATGTTGGTACAATGGGTATAAAAATCTTACAGATAATTTTTTTGTCCTTTAAGTTCAAACTGAGGCCATCGAAGAACATGTATAATATTGTCAAAGAGATGATCCTCAATCAATAATGAAATCACACTCCAGACGGACCTCTTTAGAGATTTCGCCTCGCCAGTGATCAGAGTCAAATTAGAGAAAAATAAAGACAGTTGGTATGATATCACGCAGCAGTTTCAAAACCATCTCTACCCTTAGGTCCTTTGCAGCTAGCTGTGTGACTCTGAGCAAATTACTTAAATTCTCCGATTCTCCATTTCTCATTGGCAAAATGGGGGTAATGAAATTATACCTCATAGAAGTTGTAAGCATTGAAAATGTATGTAAACATATGACAAGTGCCTAGTAAGTGCCAAATAGTGGCGCCAATAAATGCTTAGCTATTACTAACATTTTAAATGAAATGCAACCATGCATTTTCATTTCTCCTTTTCAGGTATGTCCTATATCAGGTAAACTGTGCCCCTCCTCCTTTTTTTTTTTTTTTTTTTGACCTACAGCAAGTTCCCCAGCGTTTACACACAGCAGAAGCTATGTGTAATCACTATTTGTTTATGACAGTGTGCTTACCCTGCTATGCAGACATCATGGTACAAAGAGAAATAAACCAAACCAAAGAAACGGCCAGCCCAGGGGTTTAAAACGAGAGGTTCAAATTCCCTAAGAGCTGAGCCCATAATGAGTGTTGGATAAATGCCCACCCCCTTCTCCTGCGTTGCCCCTCCCGTTAGCTTCAACTCAATTCCCACTCCTGTGATTTAGCTCATCTGGCTTTGCCTCTTGTGGCACTTCAAAGCCACATAACTGGGAACTGAAGAGTATAGAGGAGTAATTCATCTTGTAGGGCATTAGTCTCCTAGTCAGTAAAGATAATTCCTTTCTGCTCAGCCACAAAGACACAGAAAGTTTTATGGCCATGGGTATTTGATCAGTGGTGAGTAACAAGTATTTCCAAGGCAATGATAATGTGGTGTTATTCCAGACCTTTACAGCAGAATATTTTCTAGACTCCTGTTATGGACTGCACGTTTGTGTCTTCCCCAAATTCATATATAAAATTTGATAGATCATATAAATGGGATGCTATTAAGAGATGAGGCCTTTGAGAGGTAATTACACTTATACAAAGAGGAAGAGACAGGGATCTCTCTCTGTGTGTATGTGTGCACACATCAAGGAAGGCCCTATGAGGACCTAACCAGGGAGTGGGCTCTCGCCAAGAACTCGACTGTGCTGGCACGCCGATCTAGGACCCACCCAGTCTACGGTAGTTTGTTACAGCAGCCCAAGCAGACGGAGGCAACCCCTTCCCCATCTTTCTCAGTCGGGGCTAGCGAAGCCTCCCACCACCCCTTAGTGTTTCGTTCTCGCTGTTTCGCAGGTGGCTCAGTCAAAGCTGAAAGCTGCGGGGCCCCTGTCCCCAACCCAGGAGCCTGCGGCGTTAGCGTGCAGAAGACTTAAAGAAGCGATGCGTGGGCGCGCACGCGGTGTGGAGAGCTACTGGGAGGCGCAAGGTGCTTTTGTCACCCCGCAAGTTTCCCGGTTGCTTTCCTTTGCCCAGAGGGCACCCTGTACCTTGTCCACCATGGAGGACTTCTGCCTGTAAGGTTTCCATTCCACTCCCTGGTCACTGTAGTGGATGGCATAGCTCTTCACATACATTTCAGAGGACAGAGACTTGCAACCCTGTGTTATGATGGCAGTTATCTTCTTGACTTTGAGCAGATCAATTTGTAACCACTGTTTGTTGTTGTTTGCCTATGAAAATGGTAAGAACACATGGGTAAGACAGACGTTAAAACCCTTGCTTTTTTTAGACACTCAGAAATGCACAGAGCTCAGAGGGTTTGTTTTGTTCCATCCCTTAGGCTTCCTTCTCTCCTTGAAGCCTTCCCTGTTCCTTTTCATTTGTTGTCATAGCGCGTGTATGAGCTTCTGCTGGAGTGTTTCACACATTTTACACTCATTGCATATTTGTTTATTTACCCACTTTTTGTATCTCTTACTCTTTGAGGACAGGGACCGCCTTAGTTTTGTTTCCAGGTATTTAGCACAATGCATGGCACACAGTTGGTGTTCAGTAAATATTTGGTGAGTAAACAAAAGAAATTTACTTGAGGAAAAAATATTAAATTGGTAAATTACTTGTAAATGTTATTCTCAAGTGAGTTTGTTTAAATGCTGTGATGATATTACTGATATTACTGAAGGATTATCTGGAAAAGAATTGGATAGTATCCTTTATTTTAGAAGAGCCTCACTTTTCTTTTCATTGCTAATGTCAAATAGGAGAAATAGTCTAGTTTCTTCTTTCCTGATATTTCAAATAAATATGTTTGAGAAACCCGATAAAGCTATACCTTGGGCTTGAAATGACATAGCAATTGTTCTGTCTCTGGCCTAACACAATGCCTAATTACATGGTTGGCAATATGCACTAGGAGAAAGATGATCAGAAGGACTAACTGAGTTTTAGAGTAACTTGAGATGAATTTTCAACTTTAGGAGAGTTATCATGCCCCATACTCTCAGCGAACTCTGTATGAGATAATGAATACTGTATTTTCTCAACATCACTCATGTGCATGTCTGTATGTGTACATATGTATACACATATGTATGTTACACAAAGTCACATGCTTCATGAATTTTTAAAGAAAATTCATTGAATTAAAATTAGATAATTTTTTTGTTAATTTTGTAACACCCTCTAGTGAGATTTGGTGGTGTTTTAGTGTGTCTTCAAATCAAGATTGTACTAGCGATACAGAACATAGGTAGCTAGAGGAGTTTTGTAGGCAGAAATGATTTTTTGTAGGCATAAATGTGGTAGAGACCCTTCAGTCTGCATGTGTGCTTGCATATGTCTAGTTTAGATTTTCAGTCTCCCTAAAGAGACCCTATAAAGACATTTCATGCTAATAGGTTAAGTGAAACAAATAGTTATGACCTAAAATTCCAGATTTAAAATGACAGCATTAAAAATTAAAATTAGCACTTCACCTTTGGAGCCTGTATTACTTCACAAAGACTAAAAGCAAATCATTTATGGAGCAAATTCTTTTTCAATGCTGTAAAATGGGGGGCGGGGTGACGAGGTTATACCATAAACAGGTCTAAAGGGGCACCTGGGAAAGAATTCAAAGACACCCTTTCTCTAACTTCTTACTTTCTTTTTAAAATTACTTTATTTTTAAAAATTATATAAATATAATGTAACATTACTTTTATTATTTTAGCTTTTTGGGTCTCAGATTCTCCTGCAGAATTGCAGTGAGGAGTTTGGGGTGCTTTAAATGGTGGAAGGAGCACTGGTCTGTTTATTGGGAGAATGGGATTCCGATTCTGCCACTAGACTAAGCCAAAATTATTTACTATCCTTTGTGTTTAGACTTCAGATGAAAATTCTGGACCAGAGGCTGTGTAGAATCCCTTTCTGTTCTAACAGTCTGCGATTCTATGATGGTCTAGAATGAGTTTCAAGGCGTAGACATTGGCTGATCCCTAAGACCACCTGTATGGGGTCCAGGCTTTTTTATTTGTTCCGCTAGTTCCACAGTTACCTTTTCTTCCTGGTGACCTACTTTCAGGATAGGATGTGGAAACCCATAGCGAGTCCAGGGACTCGGAATGTAGGTATCTTAAAGGAGGGAGTTAGGAGGATAGAAGATGGGGATCTTGGATTAAGTTGGATTGTTCTGATTTCAGCCTCCATTCTGATTTCTCAGGTCAGTTGAAGAGTGAAATAAAGTGAGTCAATTATTAAGAATTACCCTAAAACGAAGTCACCTGTACTACTCAATGGGCTAATATCAGGGGCAATATAACTCTCTGGAATATGTTTCTTCAATTTAGATCACTGATTTATAACCCTGGTTTTGTAGTGTTTTACCATGCTGTCAATTGTCTAAAGGAATGTTGCAGAATTCTCAAAAAACGGGAACAAAACATGGCACTCTTAAGAAAATGAAAAGTATTACTAAATTGTATGTGGGGGAGGGAGGGAAGATGTTGCAAATCTAAATCATTTATCATTAATGTAAGTTGTCTCAAAAGGGGTTTGTAAACTATAGCCCAAGGCCAAATCCAGCCCTCTGCTTGTTTCTGTAAGTAAAGTTTTATTGGAACACAGTCGTGAGCATTCATTTACATAATGTTTATGGCTACTTTCCTGCTACAGTGGCAAAGTTGAGTAATTATGACAGGGAATGTATGGCTTGTGAAGCCTAAAATATTAATTATCTGTATCTCTGCAGAAAAACTTTGCCCATCCCTGGTCTAAATCAAGATGAGACAAAGAACCACAGTGATGATAAATGACTTCTCTGTGAGCCAAAGTTAGAGCTGAGACTATCAATTCAACAGGATCCAAGATTCTCAGCCTAGGGTCATAATCTGCAGAAACAGATGATTATCTGGCTTTCCAGGCCCCATGTTCCCTGTAGTGAGAGCCTTTGTTTTTTTTCTGGAAGGCTGAGTGAACTCTGTTCACAGGGGACAACGATAATTCACCTTGGCTTGCCAGGCATTCACACGACCCTGGGCGTTCAGGCGGGCACGGAAGGGTTCCCAGTAATCTCCCCACCAAGACTTTTTAAATGAAGAGGCTGTGATTTGCGTGTTTTCTATCTTTCCACTTTCCATACCAAGCGGGGTGGAGCATCCTGTTGAGAGAGAGTGATGTGATTAAATATGCACCACCAATATTCCCTGCACAGTGTTTTGTACTGCAAAGGACATAAGGAATAATGTTACTAAGTTACAACGGAAGCAACCATCACAACAATCAACACTTGTTGTCCAAGTACCAAATCCTGTTTTTAGGCTTCATATGTATTATTACTTAATGCTCCCAATTATCTTCATTTTACGAAGAAGAAAAACACAGCAAGAAAAAGTAACTTGCTTCATAGAACACTGCTAGAAGAATCAGAAACTAAATTTGAGCCCAGGCACTCTGACATCAAATACCTAAGTGTTCTAAATGTCTAAACTTGTTTCCTTCCTTCACAGAGTTATAGAACTTAGGTTTTTGCTTTGAGATAGTAGACAATACTCTTATCTATGTATATAAAAAAAAACTATTCTAACAAAAGCTACAAAGAAGAGGATGTAGTGGACAATTGGTAGTCACATTTAGTGTTTTACTTTCATCCCCTTGAGGGTGATTCATATTATATGTAAGAACCATAGCTAGTGAATGAGCTCGGCTGACTGCCCATGACCATCATCTTGGTGACATTTTGTTCTTGCTAGTAAATTATGCAGGCATATTCTTGCAGTGATACCTCACTTTCTCCATGGGGGAAAAAAATAGTCTTAAAAAGAAAACCTATTGCTAAAACAGTTGAATGTCCCATTTTAGTATAGCTTGACTCTATGATCTGAACAAACAACCATTTACATTATATACCATATGGAAAGAAAAAAACAATGATATATAGAGCCGTTTTAAGGAATGTTCCTGCCTGTACCAAATTTTCACTTTGTGGGGAGATGTTTCGTACCACTACTATCTGGGCACTGGCACAATGCCCGTATCTGTATGCCTCATGAGTATCAGAGTGTACTGCAACGTCATCTGCTTTGATAAGAAATTGATTCAGCTACTTTCTCCACTGTGAGTGGTGGCTCTTCCTTCCACTCTGAGAGAAGGTACTGTAGCTCCCCAATGAGTGTGTCGAAGCAAGTTTCTGGTGCACAATCTCCTTGCCCCCTCAGCCCTGAGTGGTCAGCCAGGTGCTGTCTGGATCAGCCAAGCCCTGGGTTACCTACTTTGTTCTTTTACCTAAGACTGCTAGACAAATATTATTTTCTGTATGTGCTATGCAGTGAAAAATTTTGTAAAGTCCTACTTTGAGAATCAGAGAAGGAAAATGGTAGATAAGACTCTTAAAGATCTTTATTATATATAGTAGGATTTTATTATGGCCATTTATGGTTACCTGGATTTATTTATGCCACAGGTTATGCAGTGTATCCCCTGAAAAATAGCAGCTTACATGGAAAAGGCTTGGGTGCCTACAGAGGATGTGAAACAGACTGCAGAGCCCAGTCAAGGTTTCGGGAAGTTGGGAAGCAGACTTAGACTTCCAAAACATTCGTCCAACACCAGTGTCCAGGAGTGCTGCTAGGTCCTGTTGTTATTAAAGTCTGAGTGACCTGAAAGACTTCGGAAGAGTGGGGCCTAGTTTGAATCAATTGAAAATGAGCTGACTGAGGTCATTCTAAGCTGGGGCCCTTCGCCAGAGGGTCAGGGTGGTGTCCGTGTCCTCCAGGTGCTATTCAGAGAGATGCTGCCTGCCGTCTGGCTGGTAGAACCGGGGCGAGTCTAGGTCACAAGGAGAGTTTAGTTCCTGGGTGGAACTTCTACTTCACCAAGGTTTTTCTAGGAGCCTAAGTGATCGAAAACTAAAAATTCTGCCCCTTCTCCCATACCCCTGAATCCTGATTCTCTGAGTGGTGGTGAGATGATAATGCATCTTTTTTCCTTACCATTAATCTCACAGCCTTGCAGTTCCAACCGAAGGGCAGGTTTGTTATAGAATCTAGTTGGATAGATCCTAATATATCTAGCCGTGATAGGTGGATCAAACCGATTTTCTTTTATTGTAGAGGCGTCTGAATTGCCATCAAAATACTAGAAGAAAAGAGAAAAGCTCAATTATATAAAAATTCTCTATAAATTGATTTTATAGTAAAATTTTGGTCTCATTTAATATTGTAATGTTCAGTTTTCATGTGGCCAAAACCAAATTAATTTGATCTTAAAAAATAATTGGGGATACTTCTACTTCAGGAATATGGAATAGACCTACTTGCCCTATTCTTCCTGTTAAGTACAACTGAAAACCTAAGACTCTGAGAGGTGGCGAGAAGAAAGGACACTGGCCAGGATCCTGGGATCCGAGGAGTTACGTGGCCCTGGGTTCCTTGGGTTTCCTTTTTGCCTCATATCCTAGACTTGGAGATGAATAAGCCAGAAACCAGGAAATACCCATGGGTACAGACAGAACAGCCCCAGCCAAAACCTGCTTTCTCTAGCTTCAAAACCAAGGAAGGGCAGCCTGGCAAGACAAAATTTTCAGACAGTAATTGCTCTACTTCAAGTTAAACACCGTAGAGACAACTGTGGCCCCTCTTCACCCAGCAGCCACAAAGGCCACGGAGACCTTGATGTGCAGGTCACAGGACTGTGATGAGGCTTCTCAGCACATTCACAGGGGCTGTGTCAGAGGACCACTCAGGGACCCAGGACTTTTGGCCTCACCAGCTGCTCACAAGGCCTCCACCCCTGCAGTGTCCCGTCCCCACACCACAGCAAAGGGGCAGCCAGCCCCCTCAGCTGGGGAACCTGGACTTTGACCTGGCCTGGCAGTAATGAGGCTGCATCTCACCCACTTCCCCTGACAGAGCAATGTCAGAAAGACCAGCCAAACAGAAGAGCAGGCTAAGTCCATAACTAAGTAAGACAGAAAACAGAAAACAATAGACAAAAGTAATGAAACAAAGAGCCAGTTCTTTGAAAAGGCAAAAAAAAAAAAAAAAAAAATCGGCAACTCTAGCAAGACTAACAAAGCAAAAAGACACGAAATAGGCAATATCACAACAGACCCTGTGGACATAAGAAGGATAATAAGGGAATACTATAAATACTCTATAGACATAAACTTAAGAACTTTAGAGGAAAGGGGCCAATTTATTGAAAAACACAGACTATCTCAACTTACCCAGTGTGAAATAGATCATTTGAATAGCCTGTAACTGTTAAAGAAATTGAATTTGTAATTTAAAAACTCCCAGAAAACAAATCGCCAGGCTGGTTTCGCTGGTGAATTCTACTAAATGTTTAAAGAATTAACACCAATTCTAGACAATCTCTTCCAGAAAATAGAATAAAAGAGCATGCTTCTCAGTTTATTTTATAAAACTAGTATTACTCTGATATTAAAACCAGAAAAGACAGTACAAGAAAATAAAACTACATACCAATATCCCTCATGAATATAGACACAAAAATCTTTAAGCTATAGATTCTAACTGTAATCTGTGTTCTCTCTCCAATACGGATTAGTAAGAGCCATAAATCAAGATTTTTCTTATCTGTCTTAAGGTATAGTGCAAATAATTATTACTGTAAATAGCTAAGTGATAACATACAAAATTAGGTGTAGATAATATAGAAAGTTAGTAGAATCAAAACTCTCGGTGGCATATTTTTAATGTGGACTCCTTCAGGCATAAGACCAGATATCCTGCACTGCTGCACACCATCTGCCAATCTGAGAAGTCTGGGTATTTAGTTCGATGACAAAGTGATTTTTTAAAAAAGTTTTGTGGAGTTTTGAAGTGTCAGAAGTCAGGCCTATCCCTTTAATGTGTAATATACAGACTCATCATTTTACCACTTTCATTCATAAGGCCGGAGGAAAGCCATTCATATTTCTGGTGCCCAGAAAGGTATTTTTTAAAAAGAAAGTGTCGTGGGCAGGGTCGCAGTCTGGAGGCGAGCGCGTAGACGCTAGAGGAGCAGTGGGCACAGACCATCACGTTCTTGGTGCTGTTCCCTTTGAAGATCTGCCAGTTGGTCTGGTCGGAGCTGTAAGCCACACGGAACTCAGTGGTGTAGTAGGACTTCAGGTAGTGTTTGGCACCTTGGGACTGGATCCCTGTGACCAGGATTTCTCTTTGCATGTCCACCTGCATTATAGCAAAGCCATTAAACAGAATCGTCCTTGTCAACAAGTCACTGCCTTAATTCACTGTGCAACCAGCTTTCTTTAGCACTAAAGAACCAGCATCCAAGGTCTTAGTAAACTAATAAAATGGCTAAATGCAATTTGTGTTTGAGCACAAAGTACCTGCACTTGAATCCCAGCTCAACCACTAACTAGCTGTGTGTGACAGGGAAATTAGTTAATCCCTCAATGTCTTAGTTTTTTTCATATCTAAAATGGGATATTACTAGAATTAACCTCATAAGGTTCATTTTGAGTATGTTTTGTACTTAGAATAATGCCTAGCACGTAGTAATCGCTCTTTCCCCTAACAACATTGCAAGAAAACAAGAAAAAATTATTAAGTTAGTGTTATTTTTATTATTACAATAGCAGTAAATATAATCAGATTAATAAGTCATACCTGGATCCAAGGTTTAGAGTCAAATTCTGTTGATGTTTTTTCTGTTATCCAAGCATTATATGATCCACCATTGTTTAATCTTGCTAATTTGGGCTCCCAATAACCTAAATCCAAAGGAAGAAAAAAATTCATTCTGAATTAAAAAAAAAATACAATTAGCAATTTCTCAAGTGAGGTCAGCCCCAAAGGACAGTTTTATGCAGTTAGGAGACCAGACAGTTGATGCAGGCCTCAGCTACTGTCGTAGTCCATGATGATGAAATCTTGGCTTCGGGTCTGTGCTTGGTCAGCTGTCAACTACCACCCCCTTCTTGCATCCAGATCACGTTTATCTTTCCTCAGTTATGTTGATGTGGTTGCTGCTGAGTGTCCCTGCTTAACAGGGAGGATTTATGGGAGCCTCAGACCCTTTGCAGTTGACCTTTTGATCTTGGAAAACAGTGAGCTTACTTGGAGCAGAGTGAGGAAAATTAGGAGTTCCTGACTCACAGTGAGTGAGCAAGAGTTTCTTGAATAGATGAATGGTCGGCACAGCAAAGGGCCCTATTAATGGCGACCCTAACACATGGCTGATAAGACCCTGGGAGTCTGGCTGGAATATTACATGTGTGATCAAACTCAGAATGGGAATAAATGGGGAGAGATTTGGAAAAGGGCACACGGTCATACAAGCAAGCTGTCTGTTCTTGCCCAATCTGCTGAGAGGTTGGGCTGCCTGTGCAGAGTTACCAAGCACTCCTAGCTCGTGGTCTTCCCTGAGAGAGACTTTCTGGGAACATTATACACTAGAGGGGATGTAAGTGATATGGGGGTGTCGATTAGTTTTTAGCTCTTGCATAGTGCTCTTTGCTCTACCAGATAGGCACCTCAAATGGAGCTGTTCTACTACATTGTGGTAGGGAAGAGCCTGGAGAGGAACAGGGCCCATAGAATCAACAGGTGGGTGGTTTGGCACGCTGCGCACTCACAGTTGTAGGTGGTGGCTTTCACAGTCTACGATGCTGCTACTCACCCGAAAACTCAGACGCCTTGATCTGCGAATCAGCTATGATGCCAGTGCTTAGTCCCATTGGCATCTTACATTCTACAAAAAAACAGAGCAATGAATAATTTTTGCTTAGAAAATACATTTAACAAGATAAAAGCTCCGTGGCTAGAGATTATACCTCTGGTAGGTAGTAATTAGATACTGTCACCTACCTTGTGTAGCACTGACTTCAATATATCTGATCATAAAGTGGTAAATGCACTAATAAAGACTGGTGCTTTAATAGAAATAGTGACACCCTAGAGGAAAACAACTGAAATCCTGAAATCAAATTAGTTTTTAAACCGATTTCCATCTGTTTCTATCTTTAAGCCATTTTGCAACATCAAGTCGTAGCCCTCAAAAGACTATGTTCTAAAAAATTCACCTGAAAGTTATAGGGTTATTTACATGATTATGGAAGGGCATCCAGCTACTGAACTATCTGGATATTGGCACAGTGCTTGGTACTCATTGGATGCTTAATAAATGCTGGCTGGTTGGCTAAACAGACAAGTGGATACTGTTTCTCAAATACTTAGGTGCCAAGTTCAGCGACTGTCTTGGTTATTGTTGAATTCCTGCTATCTTTTCCCTCTTCTGTGCTAGGCATCTCGAGGATTTCTTACATGCACTTTCCCGTGGATCACAAATCATGAAGGCGGATACTTTATGTTGGTTCCAATTGAGAGGAACGCCTTTGGGCCGAACCGTTCGGGTTACGTTTCCTAGATGACTGACATATGCAGTATAATTAGACCATGGCCAGAATGAAATCATTTCTTGCTACAGACTGTGTCTTTGTCATATCAGAGTTCTGAGTTGAATATTTCCCGTCTACAGTTGGTAATATTCTAGCGACAGGACGCTCCTGCTCCATATATCAGGTGGCTCTGAGCTGATACCTCTGTCTATGATGAGGAATGGCGTTTGCATCCCCGCTCTCTGGTTTTCTCCAACCTCTGTGTCTAGGAGCCACCAGCCAGGTTTTGATGCCTTCATTTCAAGAGTTTTAAATGAACCTAAAATAGAGAGTGAAGGACATTACATACTCAAAGATTAACAAGTCGCTATTAGTTGACAGCTAGGAAAGAATCGTAATCATTGCATCACAAGAAGCTTTAGAATAAGACCTTAAGAGTTATCCATTTCTCTTTAGGTGGGCCCAGAGGCGTAACAAACAGATCGAAACAACAACAGCAACAGCAAAGCAACAGCAGCCACAGCCACAACAACCACAACCACCACCACCACAACAAATAAATTGCCCCAGGACTTTGAACAACCTCCAACATCCCTTACTAGAAAGAAGCTTTCACTTATCTCAATAGTTACAAGTTAACCCACACATAACATAGCTTCGTAGTCTTAAGTATCAAAGCGACTTTGAATGACCTATCATTGGGCTCAGAAATAATGTTCATGTTTCCTTTCTCTCCCTTCATTTCACTAGTTTTCTTTTTTATATAAGAAAATTAAAATAAAACATCTTTCTCCCCTGTTTCAAATTTTCAATAGTTTATGCATTTGGATAGAGATGTACATAAATTGTTTCAGAACATAACTGAAAAAATGAATTTCTGAAACCTCTGATTATCTATTCTGGTATTGAATATTACCCACTGCCAATTAATACTTAAATTATGCTGACTGTCATTTGTGACCGTTTCCCAGATTGTGAGTAAAAATTAATAGCTGATGGTCATCCTTCTCAAACGC
>NW_011888975.1:2394685-2421805 GCF_000151845.1 Pteropus vampyrus | reverse complement strand
CGTAACAAACAGATCGAAACAACAACAGCAACAGCAAAGCAACAGCAGCCACAGCCACAACAACCACAACCACCACCACCACAACAAATAAATTGTGCCAGGACTTTGAACAACCTCCAACACCCCTTACTAGAAAGAAGCTTTCACTTATCTCAATAGTTACAAGTTAACCCACACATAACATAGCTTCTTAAGTATCAAAGCGACTTTGAATGACCTATCATTGGGCTCAGAAATAATGTTCATGTTTCCTTTCTCTCTCTTCATTTCACTAGTTTTCTTTTTTATATAAGAAAATTAAAATAAAACATCCTTCTCCCCTGTTTCAAATTATCAATAGTTTATGCATTTGGATAGAGATGTACATAAATTGTTTCAGAACATAACTGAAAAAATGAATTTCTGAAACCTCTGATTATCCATTCTGGTATTGAATATTACCCACTGCCAGTTAATACTTAAATTATGCTGACTGTAATTTGTGACCGTTTCCCAGATTGTGAGTAAAAATTAATAGCTGATGGTCATCCTTCTCAAACGCTAAAAAAGGTCTCAGGCCTTCCCCTCTCCAACACAGACACAGAGATTTGAAGGTTTAGGTGTCCCAGCCAATCTCAGCTACTCAGTGCTTCTCGCAGGCGTGGAGAGGCTGACTGTTCTGGTGTCCTTGATTTGAATAGAATGGATCTTTGTAGCTTTATTAGTGAGTCACTGGCACGTTTAAAACAAACAAGAACCAAGCCTATTTGGATTTCTGTGCCTCTATCCGAGGCTGACTCACACAGCAGCTTCTTGCCCAAAGTCCTGTAAAGGGACTGCCTTCGCTAGCTTCTCAGTGTGGAAGGTAGGCTGCTTGTTAAAAATGCAGACTCCTGGGCCCCTGCCCAAGAGAGCAACATCTCTGCCTTAGCATCTGCCTTTAGCCGGCTTCCTGGGCTTTTGTTATATCCAGTACAGTTTGAGGACCAGTGGTAGCTACCACTCACACGCTACCTACACACCTAGGACAGAGATACATTTAAAGCAACCCATTGGCACATAACGATCCTTTTAGATGGCTGTAGTTTGTTTAAACTTTATCATTATTTTGCACATGAAGAGCTCTAAATACGCTTGTTAATCTTTTGCTTTTACAGTCATTAAAAAAAGAATCTTCTTTCCTCCCAAACAGCCTCACGAGTCAGTTTAAGATTAGGATTCCTGTCATCACCTTTCTGAAGATATCAGGGTGATAGAGTGGGGAGTAGAAGTCAAGAAATCAAGAATCCCCCAAACCCTAGTAAGTGTCTAATCTCCCCCTCCACAGGAAGCTTTGGCTGCCTGGGACCTGTGGGACTCATTCTGTACTCTGCTTAAGACCTGGCCTGCGTGACATACAGTGGCTTGGAAGAACCTCATTAGACGTAGCATCTCTGGAGAGCCAGTTGGGCTGCACACTCAGCCTGCACGGCACTGCAAAACGGCATACACTAGCTGGCGTTTTCATACTCTGCATGCAGCTTTGCCATGTGGCTTTGCCCAGGATCCAGGCCAGAACACATGCTTGACCGCTCAGAAGTAAATGCACAAGGAGGAAATGAGGGTAACAGGTGCTAAGATAGCCTTCCGTCGTCATTATTTTAGTGGGGGTCTCTTTTTATGACCCAGATCTTTACCAGGCAGAAGGGGCCAGACCCCTAACTGGTGCTGTTGAGTGCCGTTTTCCAGCAAGGTCTGGCCATGGATGTGAACCACGTGAATGTCTTGGGAGCCACCCAGGTTCAGCAGGTGCAGCCTCACCCACTCTTGCTCGTACATTCTCAGGCCAGGCAAGTTGTAGATCATCCCGTTAATGGCTGAAAGGACAGAGAATTACAATCAATTAAACAGAGAGGCTGGTAAGGACATAGGAGGGTCCCACTCACCACGCAGCTTCCTTATGATGCCACATGCCGGGCCCACCCAGGGCCCCCATGTGTCATAACATCAGTGAGAACCACCAGCTCCTCCTCACACCAGCCTGCGGCAGAAAGCTCCCTTTCCTGGCAGTTTACCACTCTTTTCCCCAGGGTTTCCACTGCTCCTGCTCTGTGCTTTACCTATTATTCTTTCCATTTATAGTACGAATTTCCCTTTGCTACAAAAAGATAAAGACTAATATGAGCCAGATAAGGGAAAAGAGAGCAAGTAAGGGGATATGCAGCATGTCACCCTAAAGGCCTCCTAAATTCAGAGGTAGTTCCAGGCAAAATTAGGAGGTTGGACTTCATCTTCGTTGTGCCTACAGCCATCTTGATTCGTGTTTGTTCTGTCATTCATGGGATAGCTGCTCTGCCCCTTACCAGCTTGGATGTCAAGGGTTCTTTGACCTTATCCACTCTCCCTTCAGAACTGTGTGTATGTGTGTTTAAAGCACCTGGTAAATTTGATCACCTTGAAAAATACAAAATTTTAATGATAAAGCTTAGTGCTACCATGCATTTAACCGGGAGACTGAAGTGAGGGAAGTTTTGTTGTTTATTATTCTCAAATTAAAGGATCTGCTGTGGAATATCAGGAACCAAGCAAGTGAATTTTTGGGAGGAGAGGAGTTGAGATCATTCTGGCTACCCATTTTATTCTCATATGCTTTTGGTTCCACCTTGGAATTGCTGAAAGCTAAAACTGTTACAGTCATTCCTCTTTTAGAAAGTATACATGGGTAATCACTTCGATAGAAATAATTTTCCTTTAGAGGTCAAGAAACAGGTTTATTAACTACTTGAATTGCAGAATAATGCTAATTCCTTTTCAATTTATGTGTAACTACAGCACGCTGGCTTTTTGTAGTTGTTGGTTTGTTTGGGTTCGTTTTGCAGCAGCCTCTGTGTCTTTCAGACTTTCTCTTCTCTCCTTCACCTGCAGTGTCACCCGCTGGGTTCCATCAGCCCTCTGAGACATTTAAGGACCTAGTTTGAGTTATAGTTCCTATTTTCTCAGAAGCATCTCATGTCTAATCTTGTGGAGACCTAAGGGCAGACACCTCTGTAACCCGGCGTGGTTTAGTTCAGAGATTATATTAAAGTCAGAGGAACATACCATGAAACTCATGAGACTGTTTTACTTCCAAGGACACACGTCTCCAAGACCTCTGGGGCTTCTTTTCATAGTACCAGCTCTTCTTTTCATCAAAGACCATGAAGAGCAGGACAAATTCTCGCATGTCCACAGGCATGTTGCTCTCCTTATGCAGTGTACCTCTCCGGCAGATCAGAAGGGGGCCTATCAAGCCCGAATGGATGTCCCTGACCTGGGAGAGAGGAGGGGCCAAGTGCACATGTTCATTCTTAGAATTTTCTTTGCCTTTCTGACAATCTCTGATCACATAGAAAAGGAACCCTTCTTAGAAGCTCTCAATATGAAAATTATAAATGAGTAGCTTAAGAAGGCTAGACATTTATCATCTCATTTTATGGCATTCATATTTCCTTTCTCTGATTAATCGTTTATCTCAACATGGGAGTACTGATAATGATGAAAATAATATTGATAGTATAACAAATACTATTGAGCAGCTACTACTATATTAAATATTTTGCCTATAGCTTCTTATTTAATACCAACAATCCCACATGGTAAAAAAGAATTCATTTAGTAAACAAATATTACCAAGTGCCTACTATGTGCTATATACTGTTGTTATCTCATTTTTAACTTTAGAAACTGAGGCCAAGAGTGGTCCAATAACTTTCCTAGGGCCACATGGTAAGTGACAGGATAGGAATTAAAATCGATGTTTGTACTCTCCCTACTACGCTTGAAATGACAGAGTCTTAATTTTGCAGTTCTTTCACAGAGAAAGAGCAGAAGAAAGCTAATACTTGAATAAAGAAAGTACAGATAAATGTCTTTCTCTGTAAAGGTGGTCACTGTAACTCAAGCCAGCTGTTTCAGTAATCTTTACTCATGTCACTGAACAAACGTTTCTCTCTCACTGTCATTTGTAGACCTGCAGCGAGAGTCCCTGGCTGTGGTCGCTGCAGACGGTTGACCACCGTCCTTACACATTCCTCATGGATGACAAGACAGACATTTAACAAGAAACAATCTTGACCCTTCCACTTGGTGGAAACTTGGGATGGCTGTACCTACCGGGTTCACTGCTGAGTAGTAGGCCCAGGCCCGACAGGCGGAGCCAGGGTTTTCTGGCCCTGACCGGCCAGTGGCGTGCCACACGTATGTGTAACTGCCGTTTGGCTGAATGGCGTTGTCTTCTTTAAACCATTCAGGAGAGTCATCTTCATAAGTCTTTCCCTCTGATGATTTTTCATAGGAAAGCCCATGGGCATGAAGAGAATATGGTCTGGATGCCAAATTTTTAAACCGAACCTAGAAAAATCAATAATCTACAAATGTCCTTAAGCTCAACAAAAATCCAAACTAAAAAATGTCAGCATTAAAGTCCAGAGTGAAGGGCTGTTAAATGAGACCCGAGATAGAGCGAATGCCTACAATTGCATAGTTACTTATGTATGTTATTCCATCCCATTTTTACCACCGTCCTGTAAGATAGGACCCAAATAGCTTTCCCCAGAAACACCAAAACATGTTTGTTCTTAGCCCCAAAGCAAAAGTACTGACATGATCTACAAATCAATTGACAATGGTAAGTGCTGCAGTTCTGAAGGTGCATCGGGCTTGGGTCTTGTTCATGACAAGCTTTCAACCTGCTGCTGACAAGGGACATGTACACGTGAACTCAGGGTGAAAATCTGGAGACAAAAGGTGCTGTAAACCGAGCGTGAGCGGGGTTAGATGGGCGAGCCTGGGGTGGCGGGGCAATTGGCTGAATGTTTAGGAGACACTTGGGATGTCAAAGAAAGTTTCTTAGGGGAAATGGAATTGGCCCTTATAGAATGAGCGAGAGCTTAGCAGAGGGAGAAATAAAACTACGAGATCATTTTTTTTTCTTGAAGATTGCCAAATTACTTGGCAAGCAATCTTTGAGAAGAATTTTTTAAAATTATTTTTAAGTTTGGAAAATAAATAAATCACCTATAGCTCTCTCTTGCCACCTTGACCTTTACCACCCCATGGTGCTTGTGGGAATTCCTCTGCCGATCTCACCAGTGCCGAGGGGATGCTTACTTGGATAACATCGTCCACTTCAGCTCTAATAACAGGACCAAGAATGCCAAGATGCTCTTCATACTCCCCCCGGGGGTCACGTCTGGTAAAAGTGCTATCAAGGTACTGTCGAAACACCACTTTCTTGTACACGGTGTCCTTTGGAACAGTGCTGTCTTCGTCGTCCAGTTCACTGAAACGATAATAATAGTATCTGTTCAAAAGAACAAGTTAAAGATTATTCAATTTAGGAAATTATCTGAACAGTGTTTCCTGAATATAGCATCTAGCATAGAGAAGATCTTTAATAAATATTTGATGAAAAAAATGAATGAAAATATAAATGACTAAAAATACAAGCTAGTAAATATCTTCCAACTCCCAGCTCACATTATCATTTCTTAAGTACCTCCTCTGATCCCTTAGACTAGGTCAGATCTCTCTATAGCTTTCCTGCTTTTCTACAGTATTACCGTATATGTATGTATATATGCACATTTATATATATACATACACATATAAATGTATATACGTAAACATATATGTATAGTAAATTCCCATAGTAGTCTTATAGTATTTCTAGAGTAAATGTAGTAAGTTATGTGTCATTTATTTGTGAGATTATTTATTAATAACTGACTCTGCCACTAGAGTGAAAGCCCTGTAAAATTGGGGATTGCGTAAAATTTGCTCGTAATTGTATTCTCAGGGCCTATCAGGTTATCTGGTACATAGCAGGCACTTAATAAATTTTTGTTTAATGCATTAATGAGTAAGCAAATATAATCAGACATTAACATAGCAGATTTTAATATCAAAGCAGACAGAGCCATGCAGTGGGACAGTGGCAGAGCTTGGGGCTGCTAGGCGACAATGGACAGCTGACTTAAACCAGCCCTGTGAAGGCCACCGGACGGATGGGTATTTTCTACTCTGAAAATAGCCACCCTTCTCACATTTCCTTTTGCTGAATCACATTATTCCTCATGTAGTTCACCAGCTGCTCAGTCTGGGGCCAGAGTGTGTCAGAGTTTCCCACTGACTCCTAAATTTCCCAAGCCTATGGAAACAGGCCAAAAGCTCATCCATCAATCTCTTAGCATTTGCTATACGCCACAAGCCAGCAACAGAGAATCCCATTCTGCCTGCTTTCCAATCTTTCTACCGTACTATCCTCATCCTTCCAGACTCGAAGCATAACATACTGTCTCACAGAACACGAGAATAAATGCCACTTGACTGTCATAAAAGTAGGTTGCATATCTGGAACAGGACACAGACTTGAAGGAGCTAGTCCCATCCCTTTCCACTCTGGAAGGGCCCTAAGTCTTAACTCCCTTAGGGCTTTGCTCAGAAATCCTCAGATTAACTAATTATTTTTATGTTGCAGTGGGTGCCGCATTTAAATAGGAAGTCATGGGAGAAAGTGTTTTAAATAGAGTTCTAATGTGGAAATGTCAGGCATTAGATTAATAAAATAATTTCTGTGAGTCATACCATGCAGCGTGTTTGCTTACACTAATTACACTTTGGTTTTTAATTTATTAGTGTAACAGTTAGCTTTCATAAAAGCTGTCGACTGTATTTCGACAGTTTAAGCATGGTCATCACATTATGTCCCTGAGAATCTATAGTTGACTAAGCCTTGTTCCATATCCCCCTTCTTTCTCAATATTGTCATCCCAGAATACAGAGCCCAGCCCAATATGGCTTTCCACCCTTAAGCAAAATGAATTGAACATTATCTTTTAAAAATGCAGATGGGTCCCTCAGAGATTCTCTGTTATGAGTCAGGCCACTTACAAAATTGTATCAAATCTTTCAACTCTATGGTGAAGAGTGGCTGGAACTCTAAAACGTTAGAGCTGAAGAGGATCTCGAGGGTGTAACTCATTTACAAGGTGAAGGTAATAAGATCCAGGAAGGGAGCCAGTGTATTCCCATGAGCTAGGAAAGGCTTAAAGCTTTTGAAGGGTTTGTCATCGCCATTTGAAGAAACACCAAAATCCTTCCCATGGCCTATGAAGCCTGGTGTGATCTGGTCTCTTCCAAGCTAGCCAACTACTTTCTCACCACCCGCCCTCTTCCTGAGCTCCAGCTGCCCCACTTTTCGCTGAAGAGCTTCCTCCTTCCCCGGGGACTTGATCACGCTGTTCTCTGTCTAAAATCCACTCCTGACCAGGTCGGTCCTACTCGTCTTCAGATCTCAACTCAAGTGTCAGATTCCCTGATCCTCATATCCTCATGTATCTACCTTTCCTTCTTGGTCTTTATCATGGGTACATTTTACACTTTTATGTGGTGATTTATTCATATCTACCCTCCCAACTAGACATGAGGGCAGGAGTCATGTGTGTTTATATTCTCTTATAGTCCCAGCACTTAGCACAGTGTCCAGGAGAGAATAAGTACTCATCAAAGAGTTATTAAATGAGTGACTATAAACCAAGTTAAAAATCAAGAATCAATCAAGGCAAATCATTATCTGATGACTACCTTGGTTCAGGGTATAAACTTGCTTTTTGTTTCTAAGCTAATTTACATCCTTTTGCCTCTGCTACTGGAATCTCATGGAATTTAAGTTAAACTTCCCAAGGATGCTGTGTACTTTATAATGATCAGCAAACAATTTGAAAATGTATTTGGTAAACAAGTAAATGCAAAAGGAGATTTCTACATCACAGACTTGAATCTCAAGCTAACTTCAGTGAAATCATATTGCTTAGCGGATGGCTATGGGGAGGTTGGGTGCTATACTGGAGCGAGAGGCAGGAGCAGGAACGTTTGTCCTGAGAAGAGAGAGGCGAGGGCGTATTTGATTACGGACTGTCACAGACGTCTTACACCGGCTGTTTCTGTATTGTCCAGATGCCCTCTAAAGTAGAGATGCATATTTTGGAACTGACAAAGGAAACAGTGTAGACCAAGTTGCAGTTAGGGGAACTAAATCATACTTAGCATAATTTGCCCAGAATTGTCTCCTCGAACTGTTGTAATTAGTTAGTTTGTTTATTTGTTCTTAAGCAGTAGTGGAAAATGAGAATATAAAAAGGAGAAAACTAGCCAAACCTTTGTGCAAATTTTGCGTAATCCCAGGATATTTCTTCGGCAGCAATGTAATAATTTTTTCTGTTCCCGTTGTTGCTGCGGAGGTACCACGCTGCAATGTTGTCAGGGTTTCTGGAGGAGTTGATGTCTGTCCTAATATCAGTTTTGTAAGGGTCATCATAGGCCACGTAATCAACTTCAAAATAGTCTTCTTCGCTGCTGTCTTCCTTCTCCCTTGGTATGATCTCAGTGTAATCTCCATCATCATCGCTGAAGCCGAGCACAACCAGTGGATTAAGCTCCCTTGGTAGAAACGTGCTATTTAGTGTAGGAGACAGCGGAGTAGATGGCCTCTGACCAAGGTCAGGGTAAGGGAAAATCGGATCAAATTCTGGAAGAGGCAATGACTGACTGGATTCAGAAGCATGAGGTGTCTGATCAGGGTCTGGAGGGGGTGATGTCTGCCCGAGATGAGGAGGAAGAGTCATCTGACTGCGGTCTGGAGAGAGAGTCTCCTGGCCGAGGTCAGGGGAGAGGGGCAACTGACCAAAGTCAGGGGAACGAATCGTCTGGGTGAGGTCTGGAGAGAGAGTCTCCTGGCCGAGGTCAGGGGAGAGGGGCAACTGACCAAGGTCAGGGGAACGGGTCGTCTGGGTGAGGTCTGGAGAGAGAGTCTCCTGGCCGAGGTCTGGAGAGAGAGTCTCCTGGCCGAGGTCAGGGGAGAGGGGCAACTGACCAAGGTCAGGGGAACGGGTCGTCTGGGTGAGGTCTGGAGAGAGAGTCTCCTGGCCGAGGTCTGGAGAGAGAGTCTCCTGGCCGAGGTCTGGAGAGAGGGGCAACTGACCAAGGTCAGGGGAACGGGTCGTCTGGGTGAGGTCTGGAGAGAGAGTCTCCTGGCCGAGGTCAGGGGAGAGGGGCAACTGACCAAGGTCAGGGGAACGGGTCGTCTGGGTGAGGTCTTGAGAGAGAGTCTCCTGGCCGAGGTCTGGAGAGAGAGTCTCCTGGCCGAGGTCTGGAGAGAGAGTCTCCTGGCCGAGGTCAGGGGCGAGGGGCAACTGACCAAGGTCAGGGGAATGGGTCGTCTGGGTGAGGTCTGGAGAGAGAGTCTCCTGGCCGAGGTCAGGGGAGAGGGTTGTCTGATGGAGTTCTGGGGAGAGGGATGGGTGACTGAGGTCTGGAGACATGGTTGTCTGCCAGACTTCAAGTTCTAAGGAAGGGGGCATTTTTCCCATGTCACTAGGGAAGGACTCATTTCTTAGGCCATAGTCGAGTGTCTGGCCAGGCCCTGGAGAAGATCTGTGACTGGGGTCTGTAGTGAAGCGCACGTGGTCAGAGTCTCGAATAGGGAACGTTTGATGATGCTCTTCTGGGGGCATCATCTGATAGGAATCTGGAGGGGAGCTTGTGTGGTTGGTGTCGTTTGCGGGGTTCTGGTTATGGTCAGGAAGTGAGGCTGCCAGGCTAAGATTCGCAGAGGGCAATGTGTGATTGTGGTTGGTGGGGAAAGGTGTCTCACTGGACTCGTGAAGTAAGTCTGAAAATGTGACGTTGGCCTCTCCTCTTAGAGGACGAAAGCCCCTTGGAGAAAAAGGAACGTAGTGTGCGAGCTTCTCTTCCTTTTTCTTTTTTCGTGTCCTAATGAAAAAAGTGCCATTCTTCAACCCACTGTTTCCTCCATCCTGTCTTACTTGTGGAAATTTATATCTAAATCTAGAAGACTTCGGGTGGCCGCCCCGATGCCCAGGCTTGTCTGTAAGAGGGGTGCCTTCTCCCCAGGCCCTGGAGGCGTTCCATGGGCCGCTTGGCACCTCATTACCAGCCACGTCTCCATCAGCCTCCTGGATTATCTCATAACTCCCTTTTTCAGAAACCAAATGCCATTTCCCATTCAGAATCCTAGATGGTGTCTTTTGTTTTAGGAGTAACAGGCCACTGGGAGGGGCCTTCCAGGGCCCCATTCGGGGAGGAGAAGAGTTGCCTTGGCTTAAATGGCGCCCAGTTACGTGCGCTGGGAATTCCAGCGGGGAGGACCTGTGCTTTGCCGCTTGTTCTCTCCCTACCTTGAATCTCTCATGTTTAGCATGTTCTTGACTTCTGAACCCTTCTGCGCCTGGTGGAAGTAAGCTTATCTCCGTGACATTCGACTGCAGAGGATCCTCTATAGGGTCTTCAGAATAGGGGCTGGAAAGCTCTTCTGTGGAAAGGTTGAGAACTGAGTTCTTTTCTAAGTTAATGTGTCCCACGTGGGGACCAGCTGTGGTGGCTTCTGGGTGAGGAGGGGTCATGTGAGGTTCTGCAATGTTATTGGCAGTGAGCCTGCTAACGTTATGTGGAGAAGAAGAATTTGAACCAATGGCCGTATCAGTATTTGGAGGGATGAATTCAGAGCTGTTCTCCAGGGCTAGAGCAGTAAGATTCAACTCATCTTCCTCCTGATTCAATGATGAATTTCTGAATGACCTAATTCCTAGCGACAAAGCCAGTATGTCCTGGTAATCATATTCAGCATCATCCCCATTATCTCGGATTTCTGAAGAGTTACGCATTTTCCTTGTAGTCATGGCCGTAGACGCTGAAGGTTCGTATATCTCATACAGGTCTTCATCATCGTTCCGGATACACTTCACATCCCTGAATCTCAGCCGTAGGTTTTTGCTTCTTGGATTGGAATTCATGGTAGTTAACATCCAGGTTCCTATACAAGAGAGACAGAGAATAGAGAGCTCTAGGTCCAGAAAAAGATATAAAACACTCTAGCATCCATTGTGGTGGATAACTTCCAGCAGACTTCAGTCAGAGACACTCTGGTGAGGCCTGTGGACCACTGCTGGTCTGTGAACTGTCGTTTACTGTTCCACAGCAACACGAGAAGAACCGAGAGTAGAGTGTTCAGGTAACTTTAAAGCAATTTGATGTTGCTGTGACATCCAAGCATGTGATCAGTGCACTTATCTCATTTAACAGAATATAGACCAAAAGTATTGGTCAGTGGAGATTAGGGAGGACTCAGCACAGATAGTTTGAGAGTTACTGCTTCCGAATATATTTTAAAAGGGATGAATTGAGAATAAAATGAACTTTGAGAATTATAAACATCTTGTTTGAGGATTGGAGTTAGGAGCAGGTGGTGACGTCTACTCCCAGAAATAAAAGACATTTAGATATTTCTAAGTAATAAGTAATTCAGGTGGGCCCAGGACAGTTTCGAATCTCTTTGAAATGGTATGATTTGTTGGCACACTGAAGACTTCCTGGGAGTTCACCGATCATTGCCACTTGCCGCGTGTCTACTGAGTGCTAGGCACTTGGCACGTATTACGATTAATGGTCAAAACAACTCTGTAAGGTGTTGTTCTGTTTTTCAGATTAATAAAATGAGGCTCAGTGAGGTCAAATTCTGCTCCGCCACTCAATATCTGTATACAGTGGCGGAGCAGAATTTGAATCCAGGTCTGATGAATTCCAAAGCCCACGTGCTTCTGACGACACTGTGCTGTGTCTGATGCCAGCCTCTAAAGCACCATATCTGATGATCGTTAAAAAAAACAGAAAAGGACATTTTGGAAAAAGAAACTTTCTTTTGTGACTGAATGTTCATGCTTCTTCCTCAAAGCTATGCCTTATGTTGCTGCGGACGTGTGTCCGTGCTTCTCACTTAGCCCAGAGAAGGATAAATGGGTCCCACATTAAAGGACTGGCCTGTTGAAGGGATTAATGCCCCAAATAGAAATCATGAGGAGTGTTGAAAGCCTGCGAGGACTAGCGAGCTGTGGGTGTCTGGCAAGCTGCACCAGACCTTGAGAGGCCAGAGATGCCCTCGGCGTCTGGGCCCTTACCAACATTGTCCATCGTGACGGTCACAGATTCCCCACGCATGGGAAAGAGGGTCAGCGTGTCCTCATGCCTCTTTCCATAGATGAATGAGTGCCCAGTGAAGTGAATGGTCAAAATGTCATCTTGGGTTCCCACACTGCAAAAGTGCCACTGGACAGTGTCATCGAAACAGAAACCCAGGGTGGGTATGCTCTCCGGCACATAGCCATTGATAGCTGAAAGAGTAAAGTCTGTTAAAACGCCAGGCCTATCAACAAGGGCAGTATCTAGTTATACAGAAAATGAACGTCCCAAGGCAATGACTACGAAATGAGCTTTACCAGGTCTGACATGTGACTGGAGGATCAAACTCAGGCTTCCCCCCAGCATTGGCTCTGGACCCTTAGCTTAAGCCCGCAGCAAACGCCTCAGCCGGGGCTCGGGTGATCCCTTCTGTCCCGAAATTCTTAGCGAGCCCTAAACCTCTTGGCGGACAGACGTTCCAACACCCCCGGCTCCCCATCCGCATTGACCTTCTTAGTCTGATTTGGCAGTCCAGCCCCGGGTTACCTACCGAGCTGCTGCCCTGGCCTAAGGAGTTCGCCTTGCACCGAGACAGATTCCCAGACACCATCCACCACGTCCTGCAGCCCTTCGCTCGCCACCCGCGTCCCCTGCTCCGTGCCTCCCTGCCCAGAACATGCGCGTGCGCGCGCGCGCGCGCACACACACACACACGCACACACACGCACACACGCTGGGAGCAGGAAACCAGAAGACTTGTAAAGATAACAAGCTTTTGACCTCTTGCTGTAAAAGGGTTGCTGTAATGTCCCCCAGTAATTTCACCACCAGATCCCCGGGCGGAAGTGGGCGTGAGAGGTGCGTGGGTGCTAGTCCACGTCTCTGCCTCTAGGCACAGCCATGCTTCAACCACAGCAGCGAGAAGCTGATGGACAGACGCAGTGCTCCGACTTACTGCTCATGAGGTTTGATTCATAAAACTTGGGGTCATCGCGGTTCACCTTGTCAGGATTTTCACAAAACTTGTGGATGTTGTCCTCAATGTACCAGCTCTTGTTCTCGTCGAACACAGCAAACACGGCCTGCTGCTCGATGTCTGCTGCCCTCTGGCGGGTAAAAGTGGCACGTTCGTTAATCGCTATCCCGCTGGTCGTCCACAGCGCTGCGTCCCTCTCTGAAACCCACCAGCACAGTCCTCGCGACCCCCGAAGCCACGGCGCAGGCATTTATGAGAGCCCATGTGTCCACACCCCTTGTAAGAAACCATGGGTCCACACCCCTTGTAAGAGCCAAAGGTGTTAGCAAAAGCCAACAGAGCAGATCGAAGTTCAGAGACTGAACTATGCTAATAGAGAAGTCCCGTTTTACCATGGCAACTGTAATTCTGCTTCTCTCTCAACCTGAATGATTGCATGTGCTCCTAGATTTGCAAAGGACAAAACAGGAGGTGGCAACAGAAAAGCTTTATACTGTTTTCTTTCTGAGCTCAATAAATTAGGTCTTCCAAATGTCCGTTTCTGATTTTTCTAGGCGTATATTTATTTTGTATGCCTTGGGCTGAGACTTTTTTTGATTATAGCTTAGCCTAATTGTGAATTTTAAGTTAATAATATGCAACTATTATTCTTCAGTGAACATTAAGGCAGAAGATCCATATCTTTGTTCACATTCTTCTGTATAATTTAGTCTCACTAGAGAGGGACATTGTTTAGGCCCCATCTCACTAGAAGCTATGTCTCCAGTATCTCTCTCTGTTCTCTCTCCAGTGTAGATATCTAAAGGCAGCAAGGGTTTCTACAGAACTTTACACTTCTACCAGGTGGTGTCTCACCGAGCCCCAAAACAACCCTATACAATTTTTAGGACGGATTTTACCCATTTGATAAAAGAAAGAAATTCAGAGAGGCCAAATGATCTGCTTCTCACATAGCCAATGTCAACAGACCTGGAATTAGAAACTATACCAAAATAGTTTCACACTGTAGACTTGCCTTCTGCAGTGAGAGTCTACAACAAGGCTAAGAAGTAACCAAAGGAATAAACGTTATCACATTCATGCTAAAGAGGACTACTTAATATTTTCTGTTCTCTAGAAAAGCCGCATTGTTTAGCAAGGAGACCTAATCTGTTCCAGCCAGAAGAAATTCTCAGAAATTTCTGGAAGGTTTCATCAAGGACAAGATACCTGTATGCCTCGCTTGTCCAGGGACCTGCTCTTACAAATTAGAAGTAGCCCTATCAGCCCAGAGGCAGTGTCCCTCGTGATGTCCACATTGCTGTAGTAGGGTCTCGTTAAGCACTGGGCATCATTCTCTGTGGGCTCATCTGACTCCAGGATGTTCCACTTGTAAGTATAAGTTTCCCCTGGTTGAACTGCTCTGATCATGGTGTTACTGCCTGAAAGAAAACACAGTCAGAATTGTTTTAATTTGCAAAATTATTTTTGTGAAAATGAATGAGTGAGTGAATGAATGAATAATTGAGCCCTCATTACAACCAGTTAATATTGGGAAAGGAATATTCTTTTTATATTAAGCTCCACTTAATAGAACCCTGGATCCCATGTAGTCATCAGCTATTGCTCCACTAGAGGCCGCTATGGCACTACCAGACGATATTGTATTTTGTCACCAGCAGGGTAAACAAACCCTGGAAGTGAGCAGCTTCGAGTTGTGACTTTTAGGGCACCCTCCACGTGTACTACCTGACCGCACACGCTATCTACTAAGCAAGAAGGATGGTAGAAAGATATAGTGGCCTCTCAGAGGTCAGTAGTTTCCAGTAGAAGTGAAAAATTCAAACCTGAGGAGAAGGAAGAGTTGACTTCATCTTCAAAAGGAGAGAAGGTCACTCCGTGAGGGTAAATGCTGTAGACACGGCTGGCCATATTTTTGAACACGATCTACAAAGTTAACTCAAATTCATTATTTCAGAATTTAAGGTCGATCATGAGAATTAATAGAGGATGCCAACTTTGCACATTCGCTTGTTGGGTGGTGTGTGTGTGTGCGGATGGGCACGCATGCAAACTAGTTGTTTGTCTGAGCAGCAACCTCTGCCATCACCTGAAAGCAGCATTTGAGAGTATTTCACTCACACAGTAAGGCAGAAAATGGAAAGAGAAGTCTGATCTTGGAAATGACAGTTTCCTCACAGTGTATCACCTTCTCTAAACTGGTCCTCGTCCCCTTTCCCCTCCTTTCAGCTTGGACCGCATATGCCTTCAGATCTGCTCCTTCTGCCTAGACCATGATCCCCTCCCCCAGCCAGCCACATCTCCTAGGACCAGTGTCTTTGAAGCCATTTCTTGAAAGGCATGGAAAAGAGCCAGATCCTAAATTTCCAGTGATGTATATTTATAGTCACTCAGAGTACCTAAAGGGGATCTGAAATGGGGGAAGGGGGAGAGTGGCAGAGAGAGGCTGCTTTCTGTCCTTTGGGTATTTTCAAATGAACAGGACTGACCTTGTCTGTGGATATCCTCTTAGTTCACCCCATGCAGGGGTGAAGGGAGGAGCATTATTCACACAGGAGTCCTAGTTAGGCTCCTTAATCTTCAAAAGAGAATCTTAATCTTATCTTCTACTTGGCTGATTGCCAAAGCACTTGGATCATCCTTTATCTGTAGATTAACTGCATTCTAGAATCTCACCAAAGATCGGAACTTTCAGTTATCTGTGCCCCAGTTCTTATAAAAAGCTTGATGTTGTGATATAACATTTAGAGAAAACTGTCTGAAGAACACTCAGTGTTCTTGCTACATATCTAAATTTGCCTTCATCAGGGAATAATCTTCAGAGACCTGTATACCTGGACCCCAGTGAAGAATCGTTTTTACTCACCTGTGTTTACTGCGATGTTCTCAGCTCTAATGAAAAATATTATTTTAAAAGGCTATGCATAATTATTTTCAAAGGCTATGCATAATTTATTGGGATTTTATCAAGGATTTCCTCCACTGTGTCATCCCACATCTTTTTTTTTTTTATTTTAGAAAGGATCCATGGCAGAAATTCTTCTCTAGTCTCTGTGCTTCTTTTATGACTACTGTAAATCTTGCCCTGACTCATTTCCCTTTTTACTTTGGCTGCTAGAAAGCTCAGGACAAAATTTGCAGACAACTTTATAGAAGCATATGATATGTGTTTCAATATACTTAACCTTGGTTTTAATTTTTGGCCCATATTCTCCACCCCAACTACATTGACTCTTTGTTTCATTCTCTTTAATTTGATAAACTGTCTCATTCTTCGTACTATGAGGTAGGCTATAAATAAGTGCAAATAGTAAATAAAAATTACAAGTTTCATTTGAATTAAAAATTATATGGACACCTTTTCTTTTAAAAATAAACCAATGCTTATAATCTCTTTCACTCTTTAATGTGTTCAGATGGTTCTATATTTCCGTTACTTACTTTGAGTGTGTCTCTGACTTGAGCTCTGATAATTGGGCCCAAGATCCCATTTTCTTTGATATTGGGATCCTCCAGGCGTTTGGTGAAGGACTCATCTTGGTACTGTTTGTAGACAACCTTCTTATAGTGTTTTCCAATTTGGTTTGAGAAATTATCCAAATGCAGAGATCTGTATTTTCTTAAAGTGAAATAAAAGTTTTAAAAAATTAAATCATTTTCTCAAGTAGAGATCCCAGTAGGGTGGGGGGGAACTCTTGTATGTAGAAAGAAGTTCTGCTCTTGGATGAGCTAAAAAGCTGGTTTTCTAAAAAAAACTCTTAATACGATTTGCAAAGTCCTGATATCTTCTCTCTAGTTGGAGAACTGGAAACTTCTGATCTGTCTCCTCAACCACAGATAAAGCTGGAGTCACGGTGAGAAGAAACCACTTAGATCTGGCCCTCTGGTTGCTAGAGTAGACCTGAGCTGTCTCTGGGCAAAGGTCTACATAGATGAAAGGGTGGGACACACTAAGACTTTTTCTTAAGTCTTTTCTGTCATTTAATTTATGGTAACTTTATTGGCTTTCCAGTTATTTCTCAATTTCTGAAAGCACTTTTACAGTCCAGGAAGCTTTCACTTTGGCAGACATCGTTCTGTGCTACTGATCTACTCTGCCTACCATCTACCCCGATCCTGTGCCAACTGGGAAGCAACCGCCCTCCCCCGTCTTCTGCGATACGTGATTTGGAGGCAGCAACAAAGACCACTTTCCCCTTGGTCCTCTTTATTACCTTCGTTTGCAAAAGCAGAAACTCCTTGGTAGAATGTATCCACTTCATGCCTTCACTGTGCATAATAAAAAGCACTGAGTGTTGCCAGAGAGGCCTGAGTTTCTATCTCAGTTCTGTCAGTCGTTATATGATCTTGAGCAATTCCTTTTTTACTCATTTTCTCAGTTAAAATTTTTAAATGTAAATTAAAATATTTTGGTTAGTGAAAACTCTCATGTACTAGATCCCCTCACCCCGCCTTCTCTAACCATCCCTGCATTTTCTAAGTATTCGCTTGTATTAATTTCATGTGTATGATTCCAGAGCATCTATGCAAATATAACTTGCAAATGTAAATATTCTTATCCTCTCACTTTTCAACAAAAGGCAGCTATTTATATACTCTGCTACAACTTGACTTTTTTTTTTTTTGCATTTTTTCCAGCTTTACTGAGGTGTATATATGTCAGGTATACAACATGATGATTTATGTGTTTTTACCACACAAGTTAATTAACTCTTGCACCACCTCACATAGTTACTATTTCTTTTTGTGTGTGGTTAGAAAACTTCAGATTTACTGTCTTAACAAATTTCAAGTATACAATATAGTATTATTAACTATAGTCACTACCGTGTATATTAGGTTTCAGATGATTTGTTACTACTCAGTATCTTAGCATCTTTTCATATCAACCTGAAGAACCCTTGTTAGCATTTATTATAAGGCAGGTCTAGTAATGTTGAACTCCCTCAGCTTTTCTTTGTCAAGGAGAATGTATCTCTCTCCTCACTTCTTCAGGACAGTTTTGAGGAGTAAGATATCGTTATCTTTGGTTGGCAGTTTTTTCTTCTTTCAACACTTTGAATATGTATCATCTCACACTCTCCCAGCCTCCAAGGTTTCTGCTAAGAAATCTGCTAATAGCCTTACGGAGGTTCCTTTGTATATGACAAGTTGCTTATCTCTTGTTGTGTTCAGAATTCGCTCTCTTTGACTTTTGACAATTTGATTACAGTATCTTGGGGGGTAATTTTCTTTGGGTTGATCTTGCTTTGGGTAGCTCTTTTGAGCTTCATGAGTCTGTATATCCATATCCCTCCCAAGATTTGGGAAGTTTTCAGCCATTATGTTTAAATAAGCTTTCTGCCCTTTTCTCTCCTCTTTTTCCTTCAGACTCTTACAATGCATATATTAGTTCTCTTGATAATACCCCATAATTCCTGTAAGCTTTCTTCATTCTTTTTCATTCATTTTTCTTCTTGTTCATGTAACCGGATAATTTCAAATGACCTGTCTTTGAGTTTGCTGAATCTTTCTTCTGCATTATTGAGTCGGGTATTAAAGCCCTTTATTGAATTTTTCAGTTCTGTCATTGTATTCTTCAGCTCCAGGATTTCTGCTTGGTTATTTTTTTACGGTTTCTATTTCTTTATTAAACTTCTCATTTTGTTCGTGCAGTGTTTTCCTGGTTTTGTTTAGTTGCCTATCTGTGTTCTCTTGCGCCTCATTGAGCTTCTTTAAGATACTTATTTTGAATTATTTGTCAGGCAATTCGTAGATCTCCACTTCTTTCATGTCAGTTACTGAAGTTTTATTAGTTTCTTTGATGGTATCATATTCGCCTGATTCTTTGTGATTTGTGTAGCTTTGTATTGGTGTCTCTGTGTTTGAAGAAGCAAACACCCTCTTCCAGCCTTTGCAGACTGATTTTGGCAGGTAAAGACCTTCTTCTGTCAGGCCTCTGGGATTACAGTTGGGTGAGGCTGGAATCAAGCCACATGGCTGCTGGTGGGCCCACAGTGGCATCTGTAGTTGGCAAGCTTTTACCAAGGGCTAAGGTGGGCATGGATCCTGTCTGGTCCCTGGGAAGATGGGACTGCCTCCAGGACCTTGGTTGGTAGCTGGCACTGCAACAATGGTCCACTTCAAGGTCCTCAGTTGAGTTTGCAAATGGTGGGCCTGTTACCAGGTGTGTAGATGGGTATGGCTCCCATCTGGTCCTTGGGAGGGCTACCACCAGGTCACTGGGTAGGTCCCTGGGTGGGCAGTACTATTTCTGGACAGCAGTTGGGAGGGTTGGAGCTGGGTTACTTCAAGATCTGCAGTGGGACCAAGGTCTGCAGGCCAGCCTTCAGGGTCATGGACAGATGTGACTCTTGGGTCCCTTATCAAATGGTGTTGTAGCAGAACCAAGGCCAAGTGGGGCTGTAGCAGAATCTATAAGGGAATGAGGCTGTTTCTAGTTTTGTAACTGGAACCACAGTCAGGAAACCTACTGCCTGAGCATGGACTTGCTTCTCAAAACAGGCCTCCTTGGTCTTGGCTTTCATTGGGATTTTGCAAGTTCCTGCCTGGATTCCAAAGCTCTCACAAACACACTTTCATTTGCGGACGGCTGCCAAATTATTATTGCTGTGGGGGATACGAGTTGGGGACCTCTTATCCTGCTGTCTGACTCCCTTGACTTTTAATTTAATAATATATTGGAGAACTTTTCATATTAGTACATAGAGCATGTTTGCATCCTTTTTTAAACAGATGCACACTATTCCATATATGAATATACCATAATTAAACCAGTTTCCTATTGATGGACATTTTGGGTTGTTTCCAGTCTTTTGCCACTTCTAACAGTACAGCATTGAGTATCTTGTACGTACATAATTTCACCTGCGAACAAGTAGATTCCCAGGGTGAGGTTGCTGGGTCAAAGGGTATAGGCATTTATAATTTTGATAGTGCCACATTATCCTTTAGACAGGCTCTTCCTGTTTACTCTTCCATCAGCAATACATGAGAGCACCTGTTCCTCACAGCCTCGCCAACAGATCAGTAACATACTCACCCAGATGGTGAGTATGCTAGGTGAAAATCAGTGTTTCAGAGAGGTTTAATTTGCGTTTCTCTTACTGTGAGCGAGCTTGAGTATTTTTCATGTGTTTAAGATCAATCTGAATTTTCAAATTTCTTAATCTCTTTGACCCATTTACTAACCTACAAAATAGACAAGAGCTATTTCTAACTTTGGAGTTAAAGTGAAGCTCTTACAAAGGGGTTAGCACAATGCTTGGCAGCAGCAAGCATTTACCAAGTGGCAGCTGCTGCTGCTGCTGCTGCTACTACTATTATCATTATTATTATTAATTTCCCTTGGTGAGTTTGGGGTAATTACAGATTGATTTCAACAAGAAGACCTGAATGGAATTCAAAACACATATTCCCTTGAGAGTTGTCAACTCATGACATTTCACTTCACACATACGGGACCCTATGGAACATGTCCTAAACCTTTGCACAGTGGTAAGAACCCCGAAACTCACTTGTCCATGGTCGCTGGTATTACAGGTGCGTAGTCCCAGATGACTTCCTCCGCTGCGATGAAGTATTCCCACCTCTTCATGTGCCGCCTCTGCTCGCGAGTTAGCGTCTTAAGATTCCTGGTTTTCTTTGCGCAGTTTTTAATGTCTATGTAAGCCTGCATCCCAGCTGAGTTAGAACATAAAGACAGTGAAAGCATTTGAGAGAAGAAATTAAGGCTGATTAAAAGTGTATCTTTTAAGTAAATTTGTAGAAGCGTTAAATAATAACATCGAAAGTAAAGCCCAGGCAAGTGTTGCACATTTCGGTTTGCAGCTCTTTCAGTGCAGTGGAGACGGGGCATGGGTGAAAAGCAAGGGGGAGAGAGGCTGGGTTAGGGAGAGTATTTAGAAACATTTCCGCTGCTTCTTCCGGAGCGGGAGCATTTGTCATTTCCAGACCCTTAAAACCTTATCACTTAGGTCTTGTCGATTTCTCATCTTTCCTGTCAGCTGTCCTTTTAGTTGTAAAATGAAAATAAGAATAGTAAATACTGTATGAAACTGTCATTAAAAATTAAATAAGTTAATACGAAAAGGACTTGAGTTCGATAATGTTTATTTATTGGTGTTATTTTTATTATTATTTGGAACTCTCCTTCCAGGGATATTGTGACAATTTTGTTACTTCAAATATAATTTTGACTGCTCAGCGTGAAAAGAAAATGAAAAGATCCTGTGAGGTCAATCTTTCCTATGGCTTTTGCTTATATATATTATTTTGGTAACATTTCCTACAGCAATATCATTGACTTACATTTTGGTCTGTTTACAACAGTCTTAAAGCACCAATGTATAGTAGAACAGTGGTTATTTTGTTTATGTGGTACCACATAATAACGTGGGCTGACAATTCAGCAATGTTCTCAGAAGCCCGCTGCTCAGCTGTGGGGTTTTTGTGTTTGACCCATTCAGTTCACATCCATTGGGTTGCCTTTTATGCCAATCTTTGTGCTCATCTTGCTATAGAAGATAATCTTTTCATGTTACAACTGATATTTTCTATAACTTGGTACTTCTGTAAATTTGCAGATGTTTGTCTTGTTCTAACATTCAGGTCTTTTCCTTTAGCTACGTATTAAATACCCTAAGAAAGAATAGCTATATGTATGTATTAGTTTCCTTCCTCCTTTTTCCTTTCAAGGAAGTAGAGACCTCTTCAGCTTTTGCTTCATTTTTAAAAATCTTTGTCAATTCCTCCACTTCCTCCATCCCCGACTAGATTATGAATCTAAAAGAGGAGAATCTAAATTCTGTTCTCGGGGACCAAGGCATGAGTATCTGGAATGTGGGTGGCTTGAAAGGGCACAGGAGAAGGAGAGAGTTAGTGCCTGGGAAGAAAGGATCCTGTGTTCATAAGCAAGACTGTCGGAAGAGTTTCTTGCCTTGAAAATGTTTTGGGATGAGAGAAGATATTGTCCACTTCCCCTCTGGGCTCACAGTCATGTTTGCGGTGGTGGACGTAGCACTGACGAGGGTGATGGCTGAGATCTTATGATGGTTCTGCTCCAGGACCTGGCCATTGAAATGAATGGAGAACAGTTCTGGTCCAGAGCTCATTCCAATCAGATGCCAGCTGATGTGGTCATGGGCACAAACTGTTATATCTGAGAGAAAGGAAGAGATAGGGCCAAAACAGGCAGTTAGCGCTCAGATACGTGCTGAGTGCCTGCTATGCATGAGCCATTGTGCAGGGTTCTGAAGTCTAGACACTCTGATTGTGGTTCCCACCCTAGAAAGGCAGATATCTAAGTGATGGGCCAACGAGTCGTCATGATTTATTGCAGTAAGAGGTACCACGGAGGTAAGAATAGAGCCCAGAGATGGGGGATGTTGGGTCAGAAACGAATTGCTCGGGGATCAGGCCGACGAGGGAATGAAGTAGGTGGCCAGGCATCCTGGCTTACCAGGGACTGAGGTGTTTCCCAGGATGTAGGATTTTCAGTGTTGGAACTCGGACAGTCCTGGGCAAGCCTGGGAAGCTGGTCACTCTAGAACCAATCTGGCCTCAGCTGGAGGGGGTCGCCAGAGCCCGCAGTAGGGCAGAGTTCAAGAGCCCAATCCTGTCAGCTAGATAGAGGTCAGAGCTCTGCCTAAAAGGAAGGAGATGTGAAGATAATTTAAGGATTTTATATTGCTTCTGTACCCACTCGTTGGTTGTTTTAATGACAAGGCAATTAGTTACTTTGTGGGTTATAGGCTTTTCTTAAAATTGCAGTGGACGGTTCCTCGTTAGCTGGGCCACTGGGAGCATCTCATGGTTGGAGTAAGGAGAACAGCACAGAAGCTGAGTTTTGCTCCTTCTTTGTTCCTGCAGTGACTGGAGAAACGCTCATTTGTTCTGTGGGAGCTTCCAGTCCTGGCTTCTTCCCTTGGCATGGGTTTTACATTTCAGATCCATGATCACTAGATACCAGACCATGGGGCTGAGTTTCAGTGCCCACAGAGGGGCTGAGGGCTTAGTCTTTTTCAGTAGGCCACTGTAGCAAGGCAGGGGTTCCTGGTATCACGGGTGAGAACAAAAAGCTAGAACCTGAGAATGAGTAGCTAGACAGGAGGCTGTGGTGGAAGCATCTAGCCATCCCAAATGGATGCTCAAATTGAGTCGAGCATTTAATATATCTGTATCAGCATTTATTACATTGATTCAGTAAGGCTGTTTTACAAGCACTAACTTCTCTCAGTTTCTACTCTGCCCCTCTTAACCCCAACTGTTCTGTCTTTTTCAACCATAAATTCATATACTCTATGCCCTGGTCAAGTTATTAATTTTTATTTTTTGTGCATATGGTTTGCTTTTTGAACTTCCATGTATTTACACAGATGATTCTGTCTGCCGGGACACAGATACAATTTGACCACTTTTGACCACTTCCTTCTAAGTCTCTTAGCACTGGACATGCTACTTTCTATGTTTAAAAAAAATTATTAACCCCGCCCCCCCGTACCAGTGTTGATGGTTAATCCATTTTTGTAAGTTAGCACAGAGAGATAACTACTTGCCAAGGACGACCCTAAGGCAGAGAGATGAGCAGGGTTTGAACTTAGGTCTCTTAAGGTAGATGCCAGTTTAAGTTTTGGACCTCTGAATCAAAGCCTAGAGTCATCTGAGTGTGTGTAATAATAGGTGGGAAGAGGAGTCAAATGAAAGAGAATACAATTTAAAAGCAATGTCAAAACCTCAACTCTTGCCAAATTTTGTTTTTCAGTAAGTGAAACCATTTGTGATTTTCAGATATAGAGAATGATCTCTGAGAAGCTTAGTGTTTTGAATGTTTTATTTCATAAAGTAATATTTTAATTTTTCTACTTTTCCCCTCAGAATCTTTGGTTCTAAAGCATTTTTAGCAGATAGAAATGGTTTGATTGGAAGCCAGTTTTTTTCTCTTTATAGTTGCGATGATTTTGCTTTTTTGAAAGAGTCGACGTGCAAATGGAAAGAGAAAACATCCTACATGCCTTTGGATATTACTCATCTGTCACCTTTTGAAATGTCAATAGTATTTTTATTTGTTGGCTATTTCTCCTAATCTTCTGTTCATCTCCAGTGTATCTTTATTGAATTCTTCCTGTTGACTCTTTCTGCTAGGGGTTGACCTTGAACTTCTGCCCTATAAAGCTTCCACTGCGGAAGAAGGCATGACTCACTGAAAGAGATTGAGCTGATATCCTAGAAGTCTTCCAGGAGATGCAGGTCAAGGTGAAACCTACTCAGAGCACTACTTCTAATAAGGCCGCATACCCCTTCACTTACGTAGTTTCCAATTTATCAGTTGTACTTGCTCGTTAGAAGAAGAGATGAGAAAACCTTGAGAACCACTGAGCTAGATTATATTACCTTTCTGATTAAGAGCTGAAAAACTGAGTGTGGTCAGCTTCCCAAGTGCCGTGAGGAAAATGGCAGGGCCCGAGACACCGATGCTGCTACTGCTCTCGGGCAGCGCACAGCCCACGCGTTACCTGGCATCGTCCCGTTCACGTAGCCGTTGACCGTGTACATTAGCGATGGCGACCGGCTCCAGCTCTTGCTTTCATCGAACACAGCGAACATCAGCACGTGCTGCTTGTCAAACATCTTCTGAATCCCATCCTCAGTTAGGGTGCCTGCGAAAGGAGAGACATACCTGTCAGTAGCGTCCCAGGTAGAAGACTCTCATTTGCTATTCCCAGATAACAAAGGGTTTAAGGCCAACAGCCAATCATAATGGTATCAACGTGAAAAAGTTCTTACTTTTAAAAAATAGCATCTTTATCAAGTAATGATGATTGGGGGATTATCAAAATCTTGGTGCCACACTGCATGTTTTCGTTGGCCCCTCATAGCCTTGAGGATCGGGGCTTTAAAGGTAAATGTGATGTGGCACAGAGGGAACACTTGGTGGCTGTCAAGGCTTTAGTAGAAGTATCCATGTCCTCCAGTGTCAGTAGGCCGGTACATAGGTACCAAGCTCAGTTGGGAAAAGCATCACACTCCAAGTTTGATACAGCCATCCTGTGTGTACATGGCATGGCACACTAGAGAACTGGTTGCAAGGGTCAAGGTTAGTCCATTCTCATATGAGGAAAAAATGCAGCTGAAATAAAGCTTTTTATAAGTTTTCATTTCTTTTAGTGCAATCACAACATCCTCTCTGTACCAGGCAATGAAAACACGTATATGTGTAGTGACTCGATGAGTTAGGGACTCATGCGCGTGCATCAGAGAGATGATGGGTCCATCACATTTTTTTCTACAGCGCAGTTCATTGTGGTTGTTTGTTTGTTTTAATGAAAGATGAGCTGAATTCCTCTGAGGTACAATGAAAATCCAAGCTTGCTCCTAAGAAGCCCAGCTAATGAAATTTCTTAAAAAGTCAGTTGGATGTGTTTGTACCCTACCACCCAAAGGGTTGTTCTCTTTTACAAGAAAAGAAGCTAGAGTTTTGTGTGTGTGTAGACCAGATCACCAGCCCAAACCTCTGATGTCAGTCACAACTCTTTCCAAGCACTCCCATCAGGGCACAGGCTGCTGTACACTTTCAAAGTGACGTGGCCTCGAGGTGAACATTACAGATGCTGCAGGCGTGGCAACAGGACAGGGACCTACTCGAGAGAGGCTCCAGGACTGAGATGAAGGAGGGATTGATTGTAAGAGACAGGAGGATTCCGAACCCTCAGATGCCAATGTCCTGCAGTGGTCTGGCGTCCACACCCCTCTCCCTCTGCCTGGACTACAGAAAGGCTCCAAGGGTGTCTCGAGCCTCATTCCCTTAGAGTACTCCTTAGCACCCCAACTCCTTTGCTGTCGTTCATGTTTTTGTTTATTTGTTTGTTTGTACGTTTTTTTACCTTTCTTACAAATAAGCAGAGGTCCGATCAGCCCAGAGTTGAAGTCCTGTACCAGATTTTCGTAAGAGTAGTAGATGTATGTGAGACATGGCGGGTCGTCGTGTGTGGGCCCGCTGTCCTCACTGATAACCCACTCGTAGGTGTACTCTCGGCCTGGGGCAACGGCATCATCCATCTTCTCTGCAGGGGATGTGTGGTCAGTGTAGGAAGCACCTGGAGAAGTAAAAGTTATCAAAACATCCGGACAGATTGTGAGGGCTGCCTGGTCATCACTTTCAAATCTAGGGGAATGTAAGATCTCTGTAGAGGCATGTGCGCCTCTTCATAGTGACCCTCCGTTGTTGGGAAAGAGTCACATTATATCCACTCCTATGTCCATGTAATTATAAAGGCTTTGAGTCCTTGGTCATCTAAGTGAATAGGAAGTGTTACTAGTACATTATTAGAACTTTAGATGTCTTACTTTGGTCCTTCGTGTACCCCAAACCCCACCATTAACACTTTCATGTGTGCTCATCTTTCTCTGCGAGCAGGAGAGGGGGAGGGTGTAGAAATTGGTCTTCCTTATTGGAAAGACGGAACTGAGATTCTGAAGATTAAAAGAAGGCAGAGGGTTGGGTGCAGCTTTCAACAACAAAAGGAAGATGTGGCTAGTGATGGAGCAAGTGAGGTCGGGAAGGGGAGAGACCAGTGTCATAGATAGCCAGCTGGAGGCGGCGGGCAGCTTCCCCTGTCTGAGGCAGTCCTCATTTAATTGGGTGAGAGTTTCACTTATCAACTGGTGCCAGAATTTCTCTTTGGGATAAAATTATTTTTATTTGGTACAACAGCTTGATAAATTCCTTGAGGTGAAGTTGAGACCATCAGAGTGTGGATGCAGGCAAACAATAAGGATTAAAAACAACCTAAAATGCTTTACATGATGGAATAAAGGTCCAGAGGGAACTAACTATTCTTACTTAAGTGACTATACTTTTAGAAACAGAAATGCTTAATTTTTTCTTTCCCTTTTCCTTCCTTTTCTTCTCTTTATTTCTCTCTCTCTCTCTCTCTCTTTCTCTCTCTCTCTCTCCCTCCCTCCCTCCCTCCCTCTCTCTGTATAAATTACACACAATAAAACTTACCAATTTTACATATACTATTTGTCGAGATATGACAAATGTGTACAGCCCTGTAGCTATTATCACAAACAAGGTGCGGAACAGCTCCCTTGCTCCAAAATGTCCACCACTTGTGCCATTCGTAGGCAGTACCTCCCCCTCTAGGCTCAGACGACCACTGATCTGCTCTCTG
>NW_011888975.1:2391054-2393355 GCF_000151845.1 Pteropus vampyrus | reverse complement strand
GGAACAGCTCCCTTGCTCCAAAATGTCCACCACTTGTGCCATTCGTAGGCAGTACCTCCCCCTCTAGGCTCAGACGACCACTGATCTGCTCTCTGTCACTATATGTTGTTTTCCTGTAATGTCATAGAAATGGGATGATATATACCCCCTCGTGTTTGATTAGTGCTGTGGTATATCTTTTTTTAACCTTTACTTTTTACTTCTCTTCTCTTTAATTTAAGGTATATTTATGTTGCTAGTATAGCATACAGTCGATTTTTATCCAGCCTTACAATCTGTCTTAGTTATAGTTTCTTCTCATTTGCTGTTAATATACTTATTGATATGGTTGGGTTCGAATCATGCTGCTGTTGTTTTCTATTTGTCCATCTGGGTTTTGCTCCTTTCTCTCTTCTTTCCTGCCTTCTTCTGGATTGCATATTTTTTATGATTCCTTTTTATCTCCACTGTTGGCTTATTAGCCTTGCTTTGTTTCCCACCCTGGAGACAGAATGATCCCTTAAAACCCCAGATCTTCTTTTGCCACGTTCCTGCTTAAAATCCTGACAATGGCTTCTTATATCATAAAATCCTTAACATGGACCACCACAGCCCATGGGTGATCTACCCCCACTTCTCTCTCCATGCTCATCATGTGTAGCCCTTTCCCTGTATACTATGTATCAGTCACTCAGGCCCCCATTGGGTTCCCCGTGCACGCCAAGTTCCATCTTACCTCAGGGCCTTTGCACACACTGTTCCCTTTGTCTGTGTGCTTTTCCTCCCTTTCTTCCTTTGGATAAATGTGTGCCCAACCTTCAGATGACAACCTAAATGTAAGCTTATTGCTTCCCCGATCGCTGAATGTGCTATGCACTCATCACAATGTGTAATCAAATATGTGTGGTATCAGATGATGAGCTCCGCTTCGTCCTGCTAGATAATACTTGTTCGCATCCTGCACATAATGTGACCAGAGTGTGAACTCCCCAAAGGCAGTGCTGGGCTGTGTGTCTTAGTATCTCTGGTGCCTCTCATAGTACCTGGCATGGGCAAGATGCTCAATGAATGTTTATGGAAACCCTAAGATCTAAGGTCCTGTGGGCCAGAGCCAAGGTCATCAAGTCTTAGCCCATGGGTGTGTTTTGTTAAGATTGCATGATATTAAAACAAATTTAATGCCAACATTAACAACACAGAAATATTATATAGGAATCTAGATTGCTGGTTTCTCTTAAAAAACGAACAAACAAAACCTGGAGGTCTGGTGACACTGGACCAAACTCCTGCATAGAATTTGGCTGAGTCCTGACTGACCCCTTCAGGAAGGTCACTGGCTCTCTGATCACCAGTCCCCACTGCACTTACATTTTTCATTGAATTACCCTCCTGGTTACTGCAGGTATCTGAGTTTGTGACCCTTGTGCTAGTAAAAAGCTTAACATGGGATTCTGTTGTATCTATTTTTCCCCAAAAAGGTAGTTTGATATTAATAACCAATATTTACTATGGGCTGGACTTTCACTCTATTGATAAACAAGGTTTGAGTGTTAAAATTATCAGGACTTGAAAAATATTAAAAGCTTAAATAACTTCCTGTAAGTAATAATATTCCAGTCTAAATCAACAAGAAGGAAGCGTTTATGAGAAAGAGTCTCTGCTAATAAACAGGAAGGATTATCTCTGCAAAGTTGCAAAATAGCTTTTGTGGCAAAGCATGAACAGGACTGATAAGGACAGTCACCCTCTCGGGTCAAACCTTGTCTGTTGACAGGAACTTGCATGGTCAGTCGTTGACTAGGCCTGTCCTGACTCGAGCATGCCGGCCCTTAGTCATGGCTTCGTGCTTTGTGGCCTCTAAAGTTAAAAAATGATGTTTCTGGACACAATACTTCTACTGCTCCAGGTGTTAAAACAGCACAGGGGATCCCTATAGCAGAAAACGGCATTCTCTCCATCGCCTTCACGAGTCTCCAAAGGACGAAACGTGATTACTCTTTGTAGAGTGAGAGAGGACTTTTAAAGTTCTTCCTCTCTTTGGATAAAGGTGTGATCATCCTTCAGATATCAGCTTAAATGTCAGCTTACTCATTCCCTGATCTCTGATTATATATATCACAGTATAGAGATGTAAATGTATGCATATCATCTATGTATATATGTATAGATACACATATATAACAGCATTCGTCACAGTTTTCATTAAATATTTGATATTATACAATTCATGATACTTTCTCCTGCTAGAATGTGGGAGAAAGCACATGAGGTTTGGGGTCAGAACTGAAATTTCTTAGTTGTACCACTTGCTAACTGTGTGGA
>NW_011888975.1:2379075-2391004 GCF_000151845.1 Pteropus vampyrus | reverse complement strand
TGAGTCCTGACTGACCCCTTCAGGAAGGTCACTGGCTCTCTGATCACCAGTCCCCACTGCACTTACATTTTTCATTGAATTACCCTCCTGGTTACTGCAGGTATCTGAGTTTGTGACCCTTGTGCTAGTAAAAAGCTTAACATGGGATTCTGTTGTATCTATTTTTCCCCAAAAAGGTAGTTTGATATTAATAACCAATATTTACTATGGGCTGGACTTTCACTCTATTGATAAACAAGGTTTGAGTGTTAAAATTATCAGGACTTGAAAAATATTAAAAGCTTAAATAACTTCCTGTAAGTAATAATATTCCAGTCTAAATCAACAAGAAGGAAGCGTTTATGAGAAAGAGTCTCTGCTAATAAACAGGAAGGATTATCTCTGCAAAGTTGCAAAATAGCTTTTGTGGCAAAGCATGAACAGGACTGATAAGGACAGTCACCCTCTCGGGTCAAACCTTGTCTGTTGACAGGAACTTGCATGGTCAGTCGTTGACTAGGCCTGTCCTGACTCGAGCATGCCGGCCCTTAGTCATGGCTTCGTGCTTTGTGGCCTCTAAAGTTAAAAAATGATGTTTCTGGACACAATACTTCTACTGCTCCAGGTGTTAAAACAGCACAGGGGATCCCTATAGCAGAAAACGGCATTCTCTCCATCGCCTTCACGAGTCTCCAAAGGACGAAACGTGATTACTCTTTGTAGAGTGAGAGAGGACTTTTAAAGTTCTTCCTCTCTTTGGATAAAGGTGTGATCATCCTTCAGATATCAGCTTAAATGTCAGCTTACTCATTCCCTGATCTCTGATTATATATATCACAGTATAGAGATGTAAATGTATGCATATCATCTATGTATATATGTATAGATACACATATATAACAGCATTCGTCACAGTTTTCATTAAATATTTGATATTATACAATTCATGATACTTTCTCCTGCTAGAATGTGGGAGAAAGCACATGAGGTTTGGGGTCAGAACTGAAATTTCTTAGTTGTACCACTTGCTAACTGTGTGGATTTAGGAAAGTTTCTTAACCTCCCTCTTAGCCTCAGTTTTCTCATTCATAACTTAATATAATCCCCTTTCTAGGAATAATATTACCCTTTTTTTTGGTTATGAAGACCAGAAAGAATTTGCAAAATGGCACCTAACCAGTGTTATGGCGGCCTGTGGTAATACACTTCAGTATTGGGGTTATTACTTTCCAGCCATTTTGCAGTTGATACAGCCTCTTTCTGTATATTTTACTTCTAGTAAGATGTATCTTAAGTGTTCCTGAGTTCTCTTAGCAAATGCGAGAGAGATTGAGGTGGCGATCTATTCTAAAGGTGTTAAAACCTGCTCATAAGCTTAGGTAACTGCTTACAATCACCAGTAAAATTAATAAATTTCAGAGCAAGGGGAAAGTAACATGCAGTCTCTACTTCCAGTCCTCAGTCCCTTGGTTTAGTTCAGTAATCATCATCACCATTATCATTATCATCATCACCATCATCACTGCCGTCACCATTGCCATCACCATCATCACTGCCGTCACCATTGCCATCACCATCATCACCATCATCACCATTATCATCACCACCATCACCATCATCACTATTGCCATTGCCATTGCCGTCACCATCACCATCATTATCATCATCTGTGTTCCAGACTGTATGCTAGTCACCAGAGCACAAATGTAAAAAAGAAATAGCCTGAGACCCTGAGGGGCTCACAGCCCAGTTAACAGTAGGGTACATGCTGGTGCCCTAGTTGTGGTAGATTTCACCTCTAGATTTCTTCTAGGACCACTTTAGTGGAGATGCCACAATTAGAACACATTGTTCATCTGTGAGAACCAACCAATATAACTATCTAAGAATCACCTAACAGGCTATGACACATGCTACATATAGCAGCATAACTGATTTTCTAATGATGTCAAATTTATTTTTAAATGGTCAGGGTTTCACATCCAGGTTTACTTGAACAAATAGTAGTTTTTAAATGTCCATCTAGTTAACCAAAGTAAATTACTGAGAATTTCACATTCATATATTAAAAATAAGATAAATTCCAAATGATCGAATGAATGATTTAATTACATTTACTATACTACTAAAAGGTGAATCATGGGCATCTTGAAACAAATAGAGATTTGTACATGGGGTTAGATCCTGTAGTTATACTTAGTGAGGATTACTAATGAGATAGTTTGGGGATGACTTTATCAATGCTTTTTCTTTTTTCACTTCAAAGGATTTTATTTAACCTTTAGTCTAGAAAAAAACAGGCATGTCGTGTCTTTGATTTTGCAACCTACATAATTAAGGTGTGAAATATAAACAGCTATTTAGGGGAAGCAGGTGTGAAATGCATTTTCGGTAAATCTAAGTTTGACTTTGCAATCCAAACAAGTTAAAACTCAACTAAAAAGAGGAGAAATGGACAGGAAAGACTTTTATGCTGGTGCACAAAGAGTCCTTGTTCTGCTTCTCGATAGAATAAATTCTATCGCTTCTCGGCCTTTTGGCCAAGATCAAGTGCAGACTAAATTCTTTGCAGGAGGGCAGCCCTTCATTTTATGTTTTCTCAGTTCTGTCCACTTCCTGCTCAATCCACAGTCAGCTTTGTAATTGGTTTACTCTTGTCTTGATGAACTAATTACTTGCCAAAAGGCTCTCAGTATTTTTTTTTTTTTTTTCAAATGTAAAATGATGGGGACCAGCTTTGGGAAAGAGAAATTACATAAAGAGCCACTTCGGTCACTCATCTGAGTGCTCATTCATGGAATCCTCCCTTGTTATTTTTTTGAACAGCTCTTTTCCTCTCCATTTAATAAACTTAGTGAATGCTTCAGTGTGCATTTAAAGATTCAGAACATTCTTTTAGATGTTCTAATTTAGATAATGAGCAAATTAGAATGTCGATGTTTATAAAGAGCCTGGTACCATTGCACAGGGCATACAATCTCTTGAAGAGAAGTTCACATTTTTCAGATTAATGAGAATTGTAATAGTAGCCATAACTGTTTGTTTTACGTATTTATCATATACTCAAAGAAGTTTCTATATGAGGCCAAAATATTCAGATGAAAAGTGAAAAATGTAATTGCCTACATTATGTCAAACATTGGAATGCTTTGAGAAAAACGAGAAGACTGTTTTCGCATAGAGAATTTGGCAACACTTAGATGCAAAGAACAATCTCTGGTGGAAATTTTATTTTTTTATTTTTTATTGGGAGAGTTAGCTTACCAGCAGATAGTTGAATATTACAGAACCAATTTTCTGGTGTAATGCTTATAATGCAACTCAGATACTTAAAATGAGAATATAAATCAAATAAAAGGATATTAAGATTCACTCTGAAACAAGTTTTTAAAGGTAATTGCACAAAGAACTTCAGAGATCTTAATGGACAACAGAATTTGCTCGAAGTTTCCGCATTACAGTCAGTGAATGTTAGTTACAGGGTTCTTGAAATTTATCTTCAAATCAAAATTCTTTTAGTGATAGAAAGTTTTAAAATGATTAGGTATGGTTGCGGCTGCAGTTTAAAACATATTCCTATTAAATACATCTCTAAAGGAAACGTCCTTGTAAGCACTTTTACAAATCACGATTTGTCTGTCCTGTTAGCAGGGTTACTCGTCCCTGCCCTATGTACCCTTGAGGTTTCTCTGGAGAGGGCGTGCGGCTGGGGGTGGTTGGGAAACACCAAGCTGTTTATGTCAGATGCTGCAAGTTTATGGATGAAAGGCCAGCGTGAGACTTCCACACTAAGTACAGTAACGACTTCCTGGCCAGAACTCAGATTTCCAACCGTCTGAACTAAAGCATAGCCAAGAGTTCAAAAAGCAACAAGGCTCCTGGGTAACTCTGGTTAGAAAACGATGTGCAGAATCCAAGAATGGAAGCTCGGCGTCTTTACCTGTAAATCATGCCATAGACAATGGAGGCTTTCATTTCGAGTCTGTTTACTCTTAGACTGCATGCAGTGTGAACGTTTTGTGGCTATCTGTAAAATCTCACAGGAGACTGGAAGTAATGGTTTAAAAAGAAATTAGAATTTTGCTTCTCATTCTCTGTTTTAAAAGGGTGTGGAGAAGTACAACATTTAGAAAAATTCGTACCCGAAGTGATTAAAAGACAATATCTTAGACACTTAAAGAAGTAAACCTGAAACTATCTGGAAAGTGTAATTATTCGAAATGACTCATTCCTTATGTGCTCTGGATAACTGAGATTTTCTGTGCAAGTTTAATTCATTCTGATATCTAAATTCGATGGGAGAATTTTCATTTGAGTAGACATATAGTGATGAGCACTATCCAAGGCCAAGGCCTTCATTCAGTGTAGGCTTCTGGGCACAAAATGTAATGCCTGCACTATAAATAACCACGAAATAACCCCGGCAACAACAGCTATCGTTATTGTGTGCCATTTATGTGCCTAGAACTTTCCTTATATTGTGACTGATCCGGGCGATAACTTTAGATAGGAGGCATTGCTGTCCCCATTTTAAAGATAAAAAACTGAAGGTTAGTGGTAAAGAAAATTGCCAAAGTTTATTTAGGATTCAAATCGAGGACATTCTGTCTCTAAAGCCAGCATTCCTTCCACAGCTATCTTTTCCTTCTGGCTGATGAGAGCAGGTCTCCAGGTCCCTGGTGGGGCTCGAGGATCAAGTCCTAGATAAGGAGATTGCTGTCTAGGTTGGCTCCTCTGCTTCTTAGATCCAGCAGCCGCACAGGCGAGCACTGAGTTATCTCTCGGGCCTATTATTGTCTTAACCTCCCGGCATCTATCTCTCAAATATCTCCCCCTGAGGTAAAGAAGTCTGGATTCTCATGTAGCTGGCTCAGCATGTAGTTAATCTCCACTCCTAAAAATATCATTCAAACCACCGAGGGAGGCTCGAGGTGAAGGTGAGCCAGACACGAAGGAGATGTTTTATTGTAACTCAGAAGACACAGTAAAATGAACAGAGGCTTGTCGTTGGCCATGAAGAATACTCTCTCTCTTTACTAGATTTGCATCTCATTTCCAAGACAGACTTTGTCCCCACCAATCTGTAATTACCTTTCTCAGATTCATGCAATCAGGGGCCAGTGGAAGTGGTGGGAGTCCTGTGAAGGACTGGTCATGACTGACTGCTGGCTGCGGGGGAGCGTAGGGCCAGGTCAGCAGTAAAGGGAGGGGGACAGTGTGGCAAGGTTCACTTCCTGTGCAAACGGCCCCGCTTGAATGCAAAGTCCGTGGCACTCACCTCCCACATTTGGAATGGAACCTGCATGGGACATTCTGAGGGTTCTTCTATCTGGCATTATGGTGCTGAGGTCCTGACACAGTCATCTGGAAGGCTCATCGTAGGTGAAGTGCTTGCTCTACGTCACTGTACGATTTTAGGAACGTACGAGAGACCCCTGTGCATGCCACCTCACCCAGAGTCCGGCCAGATGGCCTTCTTAAGATGCCTGCAGTTTCACAGTTAATGCCTCATTGCTTTTCCTCAAGGCAAAGTTTAGGCGCTAAGGCAAATACTCCTGGGGAGGGTAGTTCGTTGACCTAGTCTCAGTCCTTTTACCGTAGTCAGAATGAGTTTGACAGTAATTTACACAGGAAATAATACATGTAAAAGTCACTTTCTAATTCATAAATTGTTAGCCAAATATTAAATTATTTGAATATTCAAATTTTTAATTGAGATGTAACTGACATATAACATTATAATTTGAACACATTTTGATGGAAGAATCACTTTTATCATTATAGCTAATATTGATCAAATACTTATAGTGCCAGCATTGTCTAAGACTTCATGATAACAAACCAATACGAGGTATGTATTATCATTCCCATTTTGCAGATGAGGAAGCTGAGGCACAGAGAGGTTAAGTAACTTTCCAAAAGTCACACAATTAGTAAGTATCTGAGCCAGGATTTGCAGCAGGCTCAGGATTTCTAGCTCCAGAAACACTCTCCTACTCAGTCACTCTCTGCAAAGGTGCGGCGGCTGGAACACATGGGGGAAAGACTTGTGAATCATGAAAGGTCTAAAGTTATTTTTAAATGTTATTATACTAACATCTGTTACAATACGGATACAATTTTCTTATATCAGTTCCCAACAGAACTCTGCTCTGCTTCTGGTGGTCTGGACACCAGCATAACAGAAATAATCAGAACAGTATCAACAACAGATGCTTACTAGCCTGTGGCCGGTGTGGTCACTTTCATCACCATCATGTTCATGATCTTCACTGTCATTGTCATCATTATCCTCATCGCCGTCATCTATTGAGGGCTTACTAGGTTCCAGGAACCATGCTTAGGACACTACCTAAATGATTTTATTTATTCCCAAAGCAATGTTATGGAGTGCGTATAACCATTCTCATTTTATAGATGAGAAAACTGTGGCTCAGGGATGCTAAGGTCATAGAATCAGAAATGATACAGCTGGAATTTGAACCCAACTCTGCTTTCAAAGCTTATGTTCTTAAGCACTTCATGATGTCCAAAATTTGAAAACTACTTGCTGCCGCCACCACCACCACCACAAAATACTACTTATTTAGTGTTATCTATATGCCTGGCTATCCTTCTGTCTGTCACTATTTCAAACTGTGGCTCATGAGCCAAGCCCAGCTAGCTCCCTTTTCTTTGTAAGTAAAGTTTTATTGCAATGCAGCCATGCTCATTCACTTACACGTGTATTGCCTATGGCTGATTTCGTACTAAGAGGTGGAGTTGAGTAGCTGTAACAGAGATCTCATGGCCCACAAAGCAAAAAATATTTACTCTCCAGCCCTTCCAAGAAAAGTCTGTGGACCCCTGCCTCAAACCATCTTGCAACGTATCTGTGATTATTCTTATTTTACAGATGAACGTATTGGAATTCAGAAAGATTAGGTAACTTGCCCATCCAACAGTTAAAGAACAGGAACCTAGCGAAAAACTGAGGTCTAGATAACTCTAGAACTTTTTCATTTTCCTCTCGGAAACTTACAAAGACAACAATTTTCATAATTACCAGTTGCAGGAAAGGAGAGTTCTTTGACATGTTAACAATGGTGCTGTAGAGTTGTACCTTTTTCGTTGTCAGAGGGATATGAGGTTCCTCTTACCTTCTGAGGCTTTGCTGTATGTAACCCCTTGAGGATGGATGCTTAAGGGCTTGCCTGCCTTATTCTTAAAGTGAACTCTCATGGTGTCTCCAACTTCGGCGTATAAAGTGGGCCCAAGGAGTCCTACGGAAGCAAGAAATTAAAATATGTCTGTGTTCAGGATTACCAAAGACACGGCTGCTATGCAGAAACCGACCGACCGACCTACCGACGGTGCAGAAAGCCCGTGACGGATTGCTGTCATCCCTCCAGGCCCTGAGGTTGACATGCTCGTCTTAATCTAGAAGGCTTTGCCAGCTCATTACCTCTATATTACATGCAATCAGATAAAGACAGGAGGGTAGAAAAACTTGCCTTGGGCCGAAAGCAAGTCAAGAGAGTAGGAGAAACAGTTCTGACCATGTCCACCCCATTGTGACCCAGTGTCATTCCTTAGAGACTGCCGCCGTCTTTGGTCAAGAAAAGAAAGATGTTTGTGATCACTTGTGCAGGGTGATGCGAGGGTGGGCAACTGGCTGCTTGAGATCTCTCTGAGGTGGGAGACCTCTGGTCCTCCAGTGAAGTAAGGGCGAATCACACAGTTCTCTGGCCCAGAGGCAAGTTCGGAGTCCCTGAGGCAGGAGTGAGCTGGATGCTTCCAAAGGACACTAAGAAACACGGCTGGGCAGAGTGAGAAGGCTCGGGGTAGGGGCGGGTGGCACGAGGCCCTCTGGGCCACAGGAGGGACTTTGGGTCTTCTCAGTGACACAGGAAATCATGAGGACTTTGTGCAGCACAGAGACATGTTTTAAAAGTTCATCCTAAAAAAAAAAAGACGAAAAGTTCATCCTGGCTGCTGTGGGGTGACAGGAGTGGAAGCAGGAGACCAGGTGGCGTAGAAAAGAGCAGTACACTGGGTTGGCGAAGTGGCGAGGAGAGGTAGGATTCTGGATGTCCCGAAGGCAGAGCCTGCAGGGGCTGCTGACAGGTCGGACGTGGCATGTGAGAGACACTAGTCAAGGATGGCCCCAAGGTTTTAGATGTGAGCAACTGGGCAAATAACGTTATCAGTTACTTCAGTGGGAAACACAGTGGGGACAGTGGGTTCGGGGTACAGAAACTAAGACTAAGATTTCACTTACTACATGCCAGGCACTGTGCTAGGTCCTGGGGCCACATGGGTAAATAAGACACAGTTCTTGTCCTCGAGCTCACAAGGTAGTTGGCAGTGGTGATGATAATTATAAGAGGCCTCCCACTTATTGACTCCTTAATATGTTTGAGCACTGTGAGTCCTTATGTTGATCCTCCCAACAAATCTTTAAGGTAGATATTAAGATCCCCATTTTATATATGAGGAAACTGGGCCTCGGAGCATTTAAATATCTCGCCCAATATTCTACAGCGAATTAGAGGCAGACCCATGACTGAAACTTCAGTCAGTCTGACTCTAGACCCTGAGCTTCTAACCACCTCTTTATATTGCTCCCCGTCACCTCTTAGTCATTCATTTATTCATTCAATGAATATTAATTGGGTTGCCACATTATCCTAGGGGACAGAATTGCAATGGTGAGTGAAATCGATGGCTTCATAGAGCCCCTGAAGGGAGCAGGGAAGGTGGCTTGCCCAAGGTCAGTTGGTGAGTGGTGGTGGCATTGCTGGGACTGGAATTCAGGTCTGTGGACTCCTGAACCAAAGCTTTCTCTACCACCTTCCACAGGGCAGGTCAGACGCCCACTTTCCTGGAATGGTCCCAATGTCTACACCATTTGTGACGCCTGGCCACATCTGACTCCCCTGGCTGACCCCTCTCTTCTGGCTGCTATGCTCGGTCCTCTCTCTCACTGGCCACTCCCACCTGCCCAGATGCCCAGGAGCCCAATAGGGTGCCGACTCTGCTGTCACATTGTGCTCTGCACTTTGCTGCCATGTTCATCTTGCTTCGTTGATTTGTTTGTTGGCATCACATGGCTGCAAATGCCAGATGCCCAAAATAAGTCTTCCCAGTTATTTGAGCTAATAAGACTTCTTACTTCAGTGAATGGTTTGGGGTATTTATTTAGCCTCCCTTTCCATTTCTTCAGAATTAAAGCATAACAAAGGAATGTTTTCATAAATGCAAATCAAATGCCATCATGCATGAAAGCAAACACATGGCTGAATGTTTGAGCTGCTGTTCAGCTTCTCCAACAGCCAGGTGTCCTAAGACCTTTCCTCCTCTCTCCTCAGTGCTCAGAGCCAAATTGGGGGAAGGAGTGGCCTATCCTGGATTACCAGGAGGGTAGCACAGCATGTCCCCAATTTCATGCGCTTTTAGAGTTGGAAAGGACTACAGGAGGCCCGCTAATCCAGTCCCCCTGCTCAGGTGAATAATGCATTACAGAAAACGGGGCAGCCCATTGTTGCGGCTTTTTAAAACCCCTTCAGGGACAAACGTTTTATAATCTTCCTTGAAAAGATGCAGACACTCAAAACAAACCATTTTAAAGCCCAAATTCATTTTCAAGAATTCTACCTGTCCACACATCCTCAAGCCTTGCTGGATGGGCATCTGTCTTCAGACCTCCAGTCCTGCAGCTTTGTCTCCATTGCAGCCACGGGAAGGCCTGGGCTCACGCTGCCCAAGTGGGCACATGGCTTGCTCAGGCTCAGCTAGAATCGTGTACACCAGATGAGTGGAGCGGGAAATAGGGGACGACGGTACAGTGACACAGAACGAGGCCGGGGATGAGGAAGGCCACATTCAGTGGCAGTGCTCCCATTCGACACTGAGGCTTTTCCTTTCCACTAGATGTTCCACCTTGTGTCATCTACTCTCGGGACACAAAGATGATTACAAAATCATCCCTGCCCCCCAGCGATTCATACTTAAGCAACTTTGGGAGTTTAGGAAGAAGCTGCGTAAAAATGTATGTAAAAAGCCTCTGAGTTCATATAAAACAACTCTCTAATGAGATACACAGGGGTTGACCGAAAGATAATGTTTTGAGTGCACAGGGCATAAACATAAATCAACTGTCAAAGTTTACTTCTAATTAATGAGGTCGAATCAGGAAATCACTACAAAAGTTAGTCATCTCCAAGGATTTTGATCACAGTACACTCTTCAAAAACTACCACTGCCTCCTTGTTGCTTAAAAGACCGTCTCTAGCCTGGCGCTGGTCCTTTCTGTCACTATGGCACTCAGCACAATGGCTTACACAGCAGACATTCAAATTCAGTTAACTTGGCAAGAGCCGCAAAGGCAGGGCTCCAAATATGGGCCAAATTCCTCTTTCCCAGGCCTGATGAATATGTTAATTGGCTCATTTTCCCTTTTCCCACCTACGATTTAATTTAATTTAATAGTTCTTAAGTACCTATTGTATGTACTAAGCTTGGAGCAGGAGCTATGAAAATGAATAGACTGTGATAGAGGATGGTGGATCTTTTAACTTCCTGCCCACACCGATAAACTTAATTTTACTAGTAAGCTCACTGCCTCATCCCCTCGCCCAGCCTGATGAAGGTAGAGTCTCTTCTATGTTGGGTTTGAATCCCATCACTTCCCGTTTCCTCCGACTATGGCTCCGTCAATTCTCTCTCAGGTGTTTTGACCCTCTCCTTTCCTACTGGATCCTTCCCTTAGATATTTTAAGTCACTGTATTCTTTTTCTGTAAAAACTTCAAAATATCCTTGAACCTCTTATTCCCTTCCAGAACTACTCTGTCTCTCCTCCCATTTGGAGCCAAGCTTCAGGAAAGAGTTATCTATAAGTTTCTCCTGCTTCTACTTCCTTATCTTCCACTGACTGCCATTCCACTTCTGTTTGCCAGGGGAAGCAGCGCCAGTGAAAGCAGGTGAAGAGAGGGTTTCAAGAAGGGGAGCATTAAACGTGCTGAGTTGGGAAAGACCTGGCTGTGGAAAAGTTGGAAAAGAAACCACTGGCTGTGGCATCGAAGCAGTCACAGGTGTCCTTGTTAGAGAGTAAGCTCAGTGGACTCGTATCAGAGCGGATCAGGGAGGGAAGTAAGGAGAGGGAATGATTTGGGAGGGAATGAAGTGGACCGTTCACGTGGAAATGGGTAGGGAAGGAAAGGGAAAGGCAAACAGAGTCGAGGCCAGTTTTTTCCTAGATAGAGGTCAACCGGGACACAGTTGTGTTTTGTTTTATTGTTGATGATTTTTGACTGGAGGGAAGGCTCCAATCAAGGAAAGATCAAAAAGAAAGGGAAATCAGAGGAGACAGGAAAGAATGGGCTGAATAGAGAGGTAGAAGAATGAGTCTGGGACAGGTATCAGGTCTTCACCTGGTTTGGGGGAAGGATGAGTGAATTATTGACAATGGGACCAATTGGAGGAAATTCTCTCTTAATGGCCTCCCTCTATCATTCCTGTGACATATGGTACCATATTGAAGATCCCAGAAACTCATTCAACCTACTTTTCTTAATTAAAGAAGAGATGATGAGAAAAGATTTTTCTTTACAAGTGATAGCTATTGTATGTATCATACAAAAACAAACAAACAAACAAACAAAAAACAAACAAAACAAGAGAAGAGATGGGAAAGATAGATGCAAAAGAATCAACCATACACAGCTCCTTTGAATGGGTCTAGGGAGCCAGACAGAAGCAACAGAGCATCTGTTGAGGCTCATGCGCACTCATCAGCCTGACCATGAGCTCCAAGAAAGCAGGCCATGAGAATGTCTGATCTGCTGTGGCATCTGCAGCACCTAGTTCAAGGCCCCGCCTGTAGCATGAACTCAATAATAGCTTGTTAGATGAATGAATAAAAATTCAAACACTTAGAAATTCTTTTTAGCCTTTCAATCATGACTAAAA
>NW_011888975.1:2367072-2379025 GCF_000151845.1 Pteropus vampyrus | reverse complement strand
CTTAATTAAAGAAGAGATGATGAGAAAAGATTTTTCTTTACAAGTGATAGCTATTGTATGTATCATACAAAAACAAACAAACAAACAAACAAAAAACAAACAAAACAAGAGAAGAGATGGGAAAGATAGATGCAAAAGAATCAACCATACACAGCTCCTTTGAATGGGTCTAGGGAGCCAGACAGAAGCAACAGAGCATCTGTTGAGGCTCATGCGCACTCATCAGCCTGACCATGAGCTCCAAGAAAGCAGGCCATGAGAATGTCTGATCTGCTGTGGCATCTGCAGCACCTAGTTCAAGGCCCCGCCTGTAGCATGAACTCAATAATAGCTTGTTAGATGAATGAATAAAAATTCAAACACTTAGAAATTCTTTTTAGCCTTTCAATCATGACTAAAAACAGCCAGCTTCATGGGCATGTGACCTGTGCCATTGACTGGGCCCCGTGCTTGGCTTAATGCTTTGCTGTCACTGTTTTGAAAGTCTCAATAATATGAATAAGGGGTCCCTCATTTTCATATTTCACTGGGCCCCACAAATGATGTAGCCTGTACTGGTTAAAAATGATAACAACGTACATTTCTATGAAATGTCACTAAATAGATATTAGATTTATGTGAATAGCAAATTATCAATATTTATCTTTGTTAAAAAATATATTTCAAGCTTACCTGAAGTCCTGGATCGTGGTTTTTCTTTTTGAAAATATGCTTCATACTCTCTGTAGACAATTTTCTTAAAGGAAGTTGCAAAAGGATCCAAACTGGAAATAAAATACAAAAATTAATTTGAAAGGCATGTATGACATCTACTTCTCAATTACAAAAAAAAGACCTCTCAGGTCCTCAGTCTTATACTAACTACAACTAACAGTATTTTAAATTGTATCCCATGGTTTTATAAATATGAAGTTATCAAAATAGTTGTTGGCCTCGTCAAGAATATTCTGTCGTGATAACCATTCTTGCACAAGTTAAGTCTGCCCTAACTAATCCTGTTACTCAGAATCAATTTCCTAAAAAAGAACCCAAGATCATAGTGTGAACTCAAACTTTAGGTTTAGATTTTAAGCGATTAAAAATGTGATCAAATCTTTTATGAATAAATATGTGGGCTATTTTTCAACTGATCAATCGAATACAGTGTTAAGCTACAGGGGAACGTTGTAAAGAACTGTCAATTTGGTGTATTTGGTGGACCCCATTTCTAGTTGAGAAGTTGAATATGACTAATGGAGTAAAAGCCCGTGTATTCATTTTGGAAACAAGCAAATGGAAAAACTAAGTCTTAGAAAGTTTAAGTAACTTGCTCAAGGAGAGATAGTTGATAAATGGCAGAGCCAAGATTCAAAAGGTGAAACCATTGTATTCATGGTAAAGAATTCAGAGAGGGAGCAGGGAGTGAACGGGGGTCATTTCCAGGCTCTTTCTTCTGTGTCTCTAAAGATGGGCACATCATTCCCATCCTTGTCTAAACTCAAAGATAAAGGTAACAGGGTAGGGAAGTGGGGGACATTTCTTACAAATGCCTAAAACTGTTGTCTAGATGACTTTGTTAAACTTCTGAATCCAGAGAGAGTGGCCCAGCCATCATCAGGGCATAACAAGAGTGGGATACCAAGCCCAATCTCCACGACTTCTGTAGAGCACAGTGGCTGGGGGACAACTGGGGGATTCCGAGTGTATGCGTGTCAGTCCCCTCTCTACCCCTTATTGACTGTCTGATCTGGAAAAGCTTACTAAATCCATGTGTGCCTCAATCTCTACAATTGTGAGATGGGAATAATAGTGAGGTCTCTCTCACAGAATTGTTACAGGTATTCAGTAAGTTAAAACCTGCAAAGAGCTTAGAGCTGACATGTTGTAAATTATTCAATCCAGTGTTAGCTGGTATATTTGAAAAGTGTAATAAAAGTTGGTGTTCAGTCTTCAGAAGGCAGAAAAAATCTGTAACTAAGATAATCCTCATAATTTTTTAAACATAAGATACAAGAACTGTGTTGATGTTTGGGGCAGAAAGAAAGCACAAGGAAGTACTTTCGGAATAGCTAGTGACGGGAGTGGTGGCTTCTCAGTCATGGAAGCATTCGGGTCTAGAAACTAGATGACTGCGTGGTAGGGTAGGGTGCGGGAAAAGTAGAAGGCTAAAGCATGGATGTCGAAAAGAGATTAAACAGCCTCTTAGAGTTCTTAGAGCCTAGGCTTCTATGTGTTGTTTTCGTCCCTAATGAGGGATTCCATTTTCGTTCATTCATTCATTTATTTATTTATTTTCAGAGTAAAATTGAAAATTACCCCTCTTCTCCTACTTCAGACCTTTAAACACAGGAATGTAGATAATGATGTAAAAGCTTTACTAAGAAAAGTCAGTCTTTTATGTGGAGTAATTTTAATAGAGGTGTGTTTCCTAACATATTCCGGTGTATATATAGTATGTACATGCTGAGGTATAGCTGTTTTGATTTTGAACAGTTGAATTGCTATTGGAAAATAATCTGTCTGAACAGGAAGTTAAAGATGATACAAATTCAAACAATATGCATGATAAATTTTCTATTTGGGAGGATTCCTTTAAAATGACTTATTCGTGGTAAAAATCATAATGCTAGAACCCATAAGGAAAAATAACCATGTATTTTTTTCAACATCTATTACTACACACATGTGATCAAATAAGTTTCTCTAGGGAAATTTTCAAAAACATTACTTTGGACCTGGAGCAAGAATAATAGGTACTTCAGCTCTAAAAGGCATTGTTCTACTAACAGTAGATATAATAAGAGGAAAGACCTTTGCTTTGTGCTAAAATACACTTTGGCAAAGGATGGAAATGTCATGTTGATTTTTTTTTTATAGTGACTTTGTTTAACTCTAGGTGTAGGACAAATTTGGAACAAGTTCTTAATTTAAGCAGCCAGATATACCGGTTAGATTTTTCATACAAAAATGCTAGAGAGAAATAACATTGTTTGAGGCCCAAAAATATTGAGAGTTGGTCTGGGTTACCATTCTGTGGTTTTGACTCAATAATCGATGCCAGAGGAATGACTCTTCCTTGAATTCTGGAAACTGAGACACGCAGCGAGAGGATAGGATGACCAGTCATGGCTCCCTATGGACTCACCGTATGAATCAGGCTTTTGACTTAGGTGGTTATGCCTCCAGTTTTCTGGGTGTTATTTTCAGCGTTAACCGTGGAGGAAAGACCAAACTTCCCAGCAGAAGCAGGCAGGCCACAGGGAAGCCAGCAACCAAGTTAGTGGGGAAGATTAGTGTTGGAAAGACTTTTGTTTTCCTTGGGGTTTTAGTTAATGGCAGTTCCCTAACAGTGTGGGTGTGACCTAGGTTATCACCTTGAGAAGCAATATTTAAAATGACTTATTTAAAGAGGGATTTCTTATTATTACAAGACCAAGAAAGCATGTAATGCTCTCTAAAATAACTCAGTTACAAAGAAAATTTTAAAAGGTTTAATGTTATACACTAAAAGGCTGTCACAATATTGCAGTATTTCTTGGCAGATCGCTTTGTAATTGTAAAAGAGGAACACATCTTTCACAATCATTTAAAGTGCAATGTTAAGTTTTTAAAAAATTGAGTCACATTAAGAGGTTTACCCTTAAAACTAGTAAAAATGTAACCAACTGAAAATATTGAGTAGATCCTATAATTTGTCTAATTTCTGAGAAGGCTTAGTTTTAGTCTTTCAATTAGGGAAAATAGTTGACCCCTCAAAGATAGAATTTTATTATTTAAACCTCCTCCCAGTTACATACGCCTTTTAATAGTGACCTGACCAAAATAGCCACGACAGACCGTAGCCCAGGGAGTGATCAAGAATGGAAGAAGGATAGAGAGTCACGTGAAGCAGAAAAAGGTGGAAGAACAAAAATGTTACATTTTTATGGATAATGACGTTTTGAAAGTCCTCTATGAGAAAACAACAAAATGATGGCAATAGTTATTGAATAATCTGCTTATAATAAAGTACAAGGTGTATGTCTTTCGGTTTAGAAGACGAAGTTAGGTACAAAATGGGATAAATAATATGTAACTTAGAAGTTTCATAAAAATGGTAGACTACTAAAGATCTCGAACAGGAGTTTGCAGAAGGGCTAATGAGGGAGTGTGTGCCTGGTGCTTTTGGATCAATCGATATATTAAACCAACAATCAACCATACTAACAAAACTGTGTTAACAAATTCTTGAAAGCAGCATCTGACCAATCAGAGTATTTTCTATATTTTCAGAATGATAAACTGCATTAATGTAGGCAAAATTAGCATCTACCAAGTTTATTTCATTTATTATCCTTTTCTATTAATTGTATTTACTTAGCTGAAGTTAAAAACAATGCCATGGCATTGCAAAGGGAATGCTTTCCAAAAGGAATGGCGTGCACTCCTTGGAGAAGCCCGCAGGGTGCCACACCTGCCTTACCTCTGGTTTGTGGGCTCAGGGCGGTAGTTCCAGCTGATGCCCTGGGCGGCTACGTAGAACTGCCGTAGCCTTGCTGCTTCGGCCCCGGGGCTCCCCGAGCCCGCCCAGCTGGAGCCCAGGACCACCAGGATCCAGAGGCGAGGGCAGCCTGGGAACATGGTTCCTTTCCAGCGCCTGCCCGCCACCTCCACCCCAGGACCTGGGTAGGGGTCCCCTCAGCTGCGGATCGCACCCGCACCCTCGGTCCGTTGTCCCAGCTGCTGTGAGCTCCTGGAGGCTGAGGGTGGCAGTGTTCTCCTTCCCTGTGGCTTCCCCAGGCACTGCCGCTGCAGCAGCCTCGGGCGGTCCCCGCCTCCAGAGCCTTTCCAGGCTTTGGGTTGGCTCGGTCACTGCCCCAAGTGACAACAGGTGTTTGGAAGAGGAAGCTGGCAAGTGGCTCTTTTACTGCAGGTGAAGAAAGGGCAGAGCACCGAGGCTCTGACAGGTGGGTGGTGCCCGAGGAGTCAGACACCATGGGGAAACTGTGTCCCTGTCCTTCTACCTGCTAAGCCAAGGGGCTGTCGCTCCTCGCCACCCTCCCTAAAAACCACCTGGGACAAAGTCACACTTGCCAGACCCTCCGCAATTCCCAGTGCAGTGAGACCCAAGACCTTGAACCACACCGCTCTCCTGAGCTGAGGGACAGGGCGTTGTGCGCTGTTACTGGGCACAGAAATACTGTGTTTTCGGGTAGTGGGGACGCAAGGGGATGAGCACAGGACCCGGGCCTGTCAGCCTGGACTGCTGGCCATGCGCAGTTGTGTCTTGGTAAGGGCCGGTGGCCAGGCGCGGCAGCAACAGAGCAGGGGCCTTAGGGAGTGTGGCTGAGAGACTCAGCGGACCAGGTTTCAATCCCACTCACAGCTGTGTCGTCCTGGGTGAGGGACTCAGCCTCTCTGGAGCTCAGTTTTGCCATCTGCACAATAGGGATGCTGCAGTTTTCCTTGGTAGGGTTGTTGGGAAGATAAAATAATACTGTAAAGTGTATAAGTCCCAGCAGCTTGAAAACTCTGAGCTGGTGGTGTTCGTTACTATGATTGTTTGTCCTGCCTCCAGGGCCCCTTACGTTTCGTGGAGGACCTGACTGTTGCACACTGCCTTAAGATCTTGTTTTGCTATTGATAGAGAATCTGAGAATTATTTTGTCTGAAGCATCATGATCACTCGTCCTGGGGCCTCAATGTACGTGCCTCCAAGTTTCTGTTTTAGGATTTGTCTCAAATAAATTGTAATCTGGCACCTCCATGAGGTCACAGTGATGTGAGACTCCTCTCCAGCTTCCTTCCTCCTATACACAATCTTATCTTTGTGCCTTTGCTGGTATTATTCCAAAACGTTAGAATGCCCATTCTCTTCCTCGTTGCTGCCCACACCTTAAAGTCCAGTCAGAGTTCTACCCATCTCCTGGATCTGGGCTCATATGGACTTTTCCATTTTGTAACCTCCTATAACACTGTTCAAATGATATACTCACGTCGGTTACCCTCTATTACTTTGGGCGGGGGTCCCTCATGTCCCCAGCTTGATATGAGCTATTCAGGAGCAGGACAGCACTGTGCTCCTCTGGATCGATGGTATCAGCGGTTCGCAAGGCTGGTAAACCATACGAATACCCTGGGGAGCTTTTACCAAATGCAGATTCTGACTCAGGAGATGGGGCTGATACTCATCGTCCTGTAGTGCCCAGCCTAGGAGTCGGCAGTCCGAGATGCTAGAGACAGTATTCCAGAGAAACCTTTTAAAAGCGCTGTGTCCCTAAATCCCAAGGTTACTACCAAATTCTTGCAAAACTCTTGTGACCTTTAGTTAGACTGTTTCACCATTTTTATTTGCATGTTTACCTATGTGTCATTCAGTCTGTGTGACACATTTATTGCCTAACATTTCAGAGACAAGACAGCTATATTGTTTGGTTCTCTATTTTTGCATTAGTTCCAGATAACTACTGTGGAGCTTTCAACAACCTATTTCTGAAACATGTGATTTAAAGAATATGTAAAACACATCTGTTCTTCCCTGTAGAATATCCAGGTGATAAAGACTCTCTGGCTCTCTGGTTTTCTCCTGTGGGAAAGTGCTACGGTATGCATTTGCTGACTGGTGGCAAAAGGCAGAGCTGTAATTGGGACAGTAGCGATGGTGCATTCCATGGCTGTAAACCCAGGGATGGATGCAGACCCGATTAAATCAAACATCAGGTAGTACAACATGCCATTTGGGGGGGATCCTTTTAATTACACATTTGAATACTGGTCTTGGAGTTCTTTGGGGGAGAGTGACTGTGGAGGGAATATCTGCAGAGACATGTCTTGATCTTTGGTCTTCTGCAGCCTCAGTGCCATCCAGTGGCCTCTCTGGAAGCTTCCACAACAGAGGTCTAAGAGGCTTCATAAACAGCAGCACTGGAGACCCCAGAGATCTTACAGAAATTCCCTCAAGTCAGAGACACAGCCTGCCTTCCCGCAAAGTAGTGGACGTCTGTCTCCAGTCCAAAAACAAAGAGGCATTTTTATTTCTTCTCAGTCTGGTCTTCTAGTGAGTCAGACATCCCAGTCTCTGGCTAATTAGTATTTCAAGTGACAGCCAGGGCAGAGCCCACAGACCACCGCAGAAATGTTCGCTCCTGGCTGCTGAGGCTTGTGTTGGAGGCAGAGGCGAGGCGGAACAGGAAGGGATGGTGGGTGGGGAGTTGGATCTTGTGGCGTGATCCTTCTGCCCTGGTTCAGATCTAATCTAAAGGAAATTCCTTTTATTCACAAGTATTGCCATGAAACTGCAGCAAATGTGCTCCAGTTAAAGTCAAGTCTAGCAGGAAGCCTGATATTCAACAATAGAATCCGTGAAGTTGCGTGAGGTGACCCAGAGCAGGACAGGTCTCTGCAAATGAGCCAAAATGAAATGATTATATTCCCTTAAAAAAACAAGAGAGAGAGGGCTCTCATCATACCCGTCCCTTCAGGCATAGTATAATTTCTTTCTGTATTCCAGATATTCTGGCACCTAGGCCACTTTTATTTAGACACTCAACTACTCACTGAGCTTTTTGGGAGAGAAAAAGTGTCAGGTTATTTTTGTTTTCCCAGCAGGCCACATAGCTCCAGCAGTCATGACCTCTGGTTAGCAAGCCTCAGTGTCAATACTGCCTAGCAGCCATTAATGGCACTGTCAAACGTCCTGAAATAGGTTAGGTCTCCTTAGAATGTTTCTACTCTGGAGGAAATGGAAATCCTCATGCGAACTCACTTTCTGTTGTCACTCTAGTGCCGCATCTGTCCCCTACACCAACACAATTTCCTTCATGGCTTGAAATTTTAATTCATGCTTAAAATCTAACTCATAAAAGTCAAGCTTCATATCTTCTCCCTTTCCCCTGCCGTTCTATTTCCTTTAAAAATATCTTTATAAGTACCTTACCTTAAGGGCTCGGGTCAAATGCAGCATTTGTAAAAACTCCATATGTTCCCAGGTGGCTAAAGAACAGAAATACAAAGATGACCTGCCATTTAGTACTTAATTCTTGGCCACAGCCCAGGACATAGCTCCTCCAGAGACCAAGGATTACTACCCACCCCCGAATTCTGCTTTGAAAGGGAGAGAAGACATGCCGAAGACATTTTCTAGATCCCACTTAACAGCTCTGGGAAATTTGCACTGCGCTTTATACCCATGTGCAGTTACTGCTGATGCTTTAGTACTGGATGCCTGCTGCGCCCTTATGGGGCTGCACCCTCTTCTTGGTGGGAGGCAATCCTTACAAAATTCCCAGCCTTGGTACTTACTTGATCATCTGGCAAGTTTTCAAAGAGTGGTAGTACCGCCCCCTACAGGCGTATTTTGGTCTTCAGAATGCTGCAGAGTTCCTTTGATGTTTATGGGCGGGGCCAGGGGTGGTGGATGTCCTAACTGGAAGGCATGCAAGGAATTGCCCTACACTCTAGACAACTCTAGACCAAATCTACGCAAAATTCACGTCGGTGAAAAGTCTCTGAGTCTGGAACTTCAGTGCTTTACATATAAATATTAAGGGTGGTTTTTTGTTGTTGTTGTTCGTCTTCTAAAATGCAGCTGCTGCATGAATTGAGGGAAGATTATAACAGGTTTCCCAGCTTTTAACCAGAGTCGTTTATCATTTTAAAAAAGCAGGTTGGCAACACCTCTGATGCCGGTTTAGTCACTACGACCTTATTCCCTTCGGGCAGCTTCTAAGCTGTTGCCTTTGCAGTGGTTCTACCCCAAGGCGCAGGGCTGTGATGGGCTCACCGCATCCGCTGGGCTGGCGCCCCAGCTCTAGCATTTGATTTCTATTACAGATCACTTTCCTTTCTATTTCTCCTTTATACTATAAGTAGGGTACTTATTGATTTTTAAAAATATTATGCGTAGCTAGGACATATTATCTGTCTATTTTCAGAATTAGTAAAGGGGACACTGCAAAAGTTTTGCTGCAAAAGGGGGCATTATGTATAATCATTCTGGCATGTTACAGTGAATTAAAAAGTCAGAATAGAAAAATTCACTCAATCACAAAACGTTTTCATCTTACCTTTGAGGGTTCAAAGGGCTTTCCCCATCATCTGAAAAAACAAGAAGACACAAACGATTGGTTTAAAAGAAAAAATGAGATGGAGAAAGGTCATCCATGATATGAATTATTGGAGGAAGCTGGTGGACTGATTTTCAGCGGGGCTCGTTATAAGGGGTATACTGGGAACAATCTCTCCTTGAGAGGCAGGACCTGTTTAAGGCTCAACGAAACATTCAACAGTGTATAATTCCAAATCCTCTCATCCTCCTTCTTTTCCCTTTCAGTAACAGCCTCCTCCTACATCTGGTCTCTGCCTTCAGCCTTTTGGGTGTTTTTGGTTGTCGTTGAGATCACTGGTTCTCAAAACCCATTTCTTTGGCACTTGAGGTCCCCTACTGTTTCATCCCGTGTCACACTCCCTCAGCCATCAGTTGGGCGAGCTAATCGCATAAACAAATCCATACCAACATAACACTTATGTTTTGCCTCTCTGGGAACATACGTGATCAGGGGCCTCCTGTCTTAATCCAAACCATAGACTCTGATAGTAGAAACTTTAAAAATGGCAGCAGTCCTGTCAATCAAAGTGACTCCTGGCTTAAGAAAGTTTTAAAATATTAGGTCAAATGATATGAACAAGTATATTTATTATAGGGCTTTATTGAGCCTTTAATGTGATAAGGATTGTGCATTTTGAATTTCTAGTAAAGGGACATAGTAGGCAGCATTTTTCTATTATTTGACCACAGACTCCTAGAAAGTTTAAAATTATATTGGGACAGGTCAAGGGAAAATTAACCATCCTCACAAATGAATTTATTTATGATTAAAGATATTGGAGGATGAGTGGCTGCTGGTCCCTCATCATATTTCAGAGGGTTCCCTAGAAATATCTTAAAACTAAAGAGGGAACTTTGAGAAATGCAGGAATAGTGTGATTCCTGTGTGGTTATGGACATGGAGGGACAGGTCTCAGGAGCTCTTGCCTCTGCCTTCTAGATTCAGTTAAGCAACCACAAATGTCGCACGGAGAGACTGGCGTGGCCTTTGGGCTTTTAAACAGAGTGTGACTCTTGGTTATTGTCCTACTCAGCCACTCACAGGAGAGCACATGAGGGCACTTAGAAAACCAGCCTTAGTGCAATGGTGGCTTTGTGGCTGGAGAGAGCATAGAGCAGGGAACAAGTGCTTCTGCCCTGAGCAGTTAAGAATAGGTGTCAAAACTCCTCAACTCCACGAGAACTCCATCAGGAACTGTGACAGAGCCACTGTCAGTGTTCTGGATTTCAGCATCCCTGACCCCTCTGATGGCCCTGGTCACTCTCCAAGAGGAGTGACGAAGAGCCCCATTAGTGTAGAAAGGGAGGTTTCTGAGCTTATGGGCAGGCTAAGCGTCTGGGGCAGACAGGAAAAGGAGGTTCCAGCTCTGAGGAAGTGGTTCCTGGGCCAGAGTCCTTTGGGGTGAACAGTCTGATAAACAAAGTCTCCCTCACAGGGTCTTCATCCATCTTGGTTACTTCTCTGCTGAAATCCCACATTAGCTCCAGAGTTCACGGGTGCACACACATCTCTCAGCTTTCCATGCCAAGTCGTTCATAAAGCAGCCGCTCGTTGCACCTCTGGCTTCATGTCCTGATTCCCCCACAAGCCCTTCCTGGTTCAGATGTACTGAATCGCTGAACATGGCACTTTCCCAGCCGTTTCACCCTTTTAGGTCTTTGCACACATCATTCTCTCTGCTGGAACTATTTCTGCTTTTTTTCCCCCCTTGGCAAAATCCCTCTTATTCTTCAAATTGAAGCATAAAAGACTCTTTCTGACCTATCAGACTGGTGCGGACACCTCTATTTTGAGTTCCAGTAATACTCAGGTTGTATTTTTGTCCCAATACAGTATTACATGTCAGTATTAGCATTGATTTCGCTTGTGTGTCTCCCATGCTGGATTATACCCCCCTTGATATGAGGGGCTGCCATTCCGGATCCCAGTGTCTGACACAGTTGATCAGGAAGTGACGGATGCACGAAAGCATGGTGGAGGGAAGCATGAAGGAGAGAAGCGTACCACTGTTTTAATTCGTTTCAGTGATAACTAAGGGGAGTTGAAAAATTCAGGTTTCGAGGCCTATCTCCAGATCTCCCTAAAAAAGCATCTGTATTTTATCAAGTTTTGTATTTTTGTGAAGGTGATTCTCGTGAGCAGTCAGTTCTCAAGATCATTTCTCATGGCCCATCTCCAGATCTCCCTAAATGAGCATCTGTATTTTATCAAGTTTTGTATTTTTGTAAAGGTGATTCTCATGAGCAGTTAGTTCTCAAGATCATTTCTTTCCTTCTAATGCAAATATTTTCAAACGTGAACTGCTGAAGTGTGGTTTCACTGCCCCATCCCAAATCACATGAAAGAAGAAAATGAGGAGAAGACTCTTTCCTGTCTACCTTTTCGTTTGAAACGCTTTCTTAGCAGAGCCAGGAGTGTCCAGCCCATCGCCAAACCTGTCAGAGAGGCCACTGCTCCACCAAAGTATGTCAGGGCTTCCTGGACAGTCAGTGGTCCCGCTGCAAAGCAAACAGACACACGTGCCAGAATTAGAAGTGTGTTGTGCAAAAGACCATCATTCTTTCAGGAATTCTAAGGTGAGATCAAGTAGGGTCACCAAAGATCCTGGCCGCATTGACAACCTGGCATGAGAGAAGAGCCGGAAGTCACAAAATCATTTTATCCCTAACGCTTAAATATCACATGTGATTTCCAGACGAGTTAGAGTAAGGACATAATAAAAGGAATTAAACGATTAAATGGTAGAGACAAGAAATGGAAGGTTGGGCAAATAAAATACACTATGAGTATTTTTTTTTTTTTTGCAATCAAAGATATAGTTATAAAACAAAAAGTAGTTATGACAAGCTGTAGAGAAAACATTTTTTAAAAAGAAAAGAAAAATAGAA
>NW_011888975.1:2357643-2366312 GCF_000151845.1 Pteropus vampyrus | reverse complement strand
GCCTATGGAAATACTATTTATAAGATTTCACTTCTTAAAAATACGATTCTGAATGTTGTTATTACTGTAGTTAGCAATCAGCTGGCATGCCAACATGTTTATTAAAATATTTAGTAAGTGTTCAGCATAACCGGTCTCTGGAAGTTCGAACGAAGTAGAGGCCACCACCTTCTTTAAACTATTTTTCAGAGAACTTTGGGTTATTCTGCACAGGAAAACTAAAACACAGGAAATTAAATTTAATTCAAATAAACATTATTAGGCAATAGTGACATTCGCAAAGCAATGTGCTGTGCTTCATGGGGAATAAAAAGTGGAAAGAGACATAGTCTTCATGTATAAGGTGATAGCGCTTCAGGAGGCATCACACATGGTTTATCTCTTCATTTAGGTTCCAATTATTAAAACATGGAATGTTTACACTGTCCCATAATTAATAGAATTGCAACTTGTTTTTCATAACTCATGCAGCTTGTTTTATGTTTAGCATGCCTGTTGTTCTAGCACATTTTTGGGCATTTACAAATGTTTCCTGTTTTAGGTCTTTGAGTGCCAAGGCATTCACTTGTGACATAAGGAAGGGGAGAAGCCATGTGCTTGCCTTTGGTCTCAGTTTTGTTAGTCTCTCTCTGCCAAGATTATAGATACAGCCTTTCGTATCTGTGAAAGGCCCTGGACCCTCTTATATAAAAATTAACCTGTCCAACCAGGTTAAGGCCTGGTTAAGGCCTTTGGTCAACATTAAGGGTTAAGGCCTTTGGTCAACATTAAGGGTTCGACTGAGTCACGTAAGGAAGTGGGTTTTCCTGTCTGAGGGGCAGCCTTGCTGAGGTACGTGGAAGCCTGGCCCAGGTCTGGTGCCTGGGGAGCAGCCAGCAAGCACGGGCTAAATTAAATGTATGCATTTACCAAGGAAGCTGGGAGTGCAGGGGCCCGCTGTAGACATGGAGGAGGGGAATTTTTACTGTGGAATAATCTCTGTGGGTAACTTTTAGAAGTAGTCGTATTCTTGAGCCTCCTGTAAAAGTTTACCAAAAATGGAGTAACTGTAAGAAAAATAGAAAACAGATGAGGGTTGCTGTTACTGCATGCTTAGTGCTCTGTTTTCATGGACTTCTGAGGCGGTGCTGTCTACCGTGAGGGTCTGTACTGCCCTTGAAGTAGGTGTAGATCATCGCATGTGAGCGCCCGGATTGTTCAGTTCACTGGCACTGTCATCAACTTAACAACATACTGGTTTACACGATTTTAAACAGATTTGGTAAGCTCTTCTCTGTTTCATTGAAATTTTTTTGGTGGAAAAAGATGGTATAATTAGTAAATTTAAATTAGCCGGTCTAAACTCAAACTTTAAAAATAAAGACTAGGAGCCCCCATGGAGCCAGAGAAATGTCAGAGTGAAGAAAAAAAAAGAGACGTGAGCCAGGCCAGAGCTTATAGGGCACCGGGGTGCCACATTTAAGCCTTGGGGTAAGCAGGGCCAAGGCAGACGGCAGACCTGGGGTTGGGACTCGAAACCAAGACCCTGCCCTCTCCACCAAGGTGAGGCTGGTCGTGCGGAGTTGGGTCCAGTGACCAGACATCGTCTTCTGAGAGTCAATAGCAAAGTGATTGGGAGAGCAGTGGTCTGCGTCAGGAGAGTGGCCCAACAGGTGGGGACATGTGGGGACACAGCGACTGGATACAAGCAGTTCAGTACTGTCCAGGTTCAGGGGAAGGACTTCAGGTCCTGGAGGGCAAAGGCAGGGAAAAGTCTGTGAAGTACGGGCAGAGCCCAGGTCCCAGAGGGCCCGGGACACCAGCGTTCCAGCTAAAAAGGAAACATACATGGAACTACTCAAGAAATGAAATCTCGCGTTGTGCTCTAAAAAGAGGGACTGATGGCTCTACCTGCCACTCCACCCCTGTTTCATTGGTGGCCCCCAAGCCTCTCTGATGCCCTATGCAAAAATCAGGGTTCGGGGTCAGTGCTGAAGGGCATATGGGAAAAGAATAAAATCTATTTGCTCAATCTACAGAATACATTTGGAGAATGCGGTAGAAACACAGGTATACGAGCCAGAACTCAAGATCAGGCTCAGACACGGTTGACAATTCTGAGGCCCCCGGTTGGCTAAAGCTGTTGTCCCTGGTCAGGGCTGGTTCTAGACACTGGGCCTGCAGGCTGGGAGGCAAGAGCCTCTTCTTGTGAGGAAAGGGGGCCTGGAAAGGAGTGAGGGGAAACAGGCTTCAGAGGTTCAGATTTAACAACCCTTTTGGTTGCATGTGTGATTTAAAACTTTAGTGAGATAGTTCTTAGGGATTTTGTGTTTAACCTTAAAACAGAATGCGAGAAAACAGAGCTCAAGATAAATGTCAATGGAATAAATGAATGGATGAGAAATAAGTGAATGAGCGATGAAGCACAGACCTTATGCTGTCACCCATTCATGTTTTAGAGTCCCCAGAAGGCTTGTAGTGTACCTTTTTGACAACAGATGGTAGCATTTTATGTACTTTGACCTACAGAATTCTTGACCAGGGAAGGGACTCCAGAGATAATCTTGTTCACTCCTCTCCTTTTAGAATCAAGAAAACTCATGTCTGAGGATGTGACACGACCTTCTAAAATGGCACATAACTGCAGGGGAGAGCAATGCAGGGCTTTGGCCCTTATTACTTCTTGTGTTTATACCACAAGAAGGTATAGATATTTCAGCTGGTTTTCATATAACACTAATAGAGTTCTATTAACATTCTCTCATCTGATCATAGGGCACTGCCCTTTCTAAAATTCATTTCAGCGGTTATACCTGCAACCTGGTGAGTGGAAAAGAGTAAATTTACTAGTGACTGGCCCAGGACTTAGAAACCCTGCCACTGGGTGGCAGTGTTGTACAGTGGTAAAAACATGAGCCCTAAAGTCAGACTAGACCTGGCTTCAGATCCTGGCTGTGTGACTTTTGCCTGCTATTTATACTTTCAAAGCCTCAGTTTCTTCATCTTTAAGATGGGGATGAAAATAACTATGTTAAAGATTGTTGTATGGATTGAATGTGATCATGTATGTGAAAGAGCTGGTCCTTATTACACAAGCAATAAATATTAGGTATTATTGCTGGTCTCATTATTACTGAGTATACTGAATAATAAATTGGTACAGTGGTGCTTTTTGAAAGTACGAACTATTAATTCAGTGAAATTCTATTTTGAGCATACTGTATGCTAGGTGCCGTGCCAGCAGATGTTTTGGAGAAATCAAAGACTGGTAAGGTCCAGCCCCCACCATCTAGGAGCCCACCACTAATTCACTATCAGTGGAGCTTGTGCTTGAGTAAATTTTTCCAGTAAATGATAAACTTCAATTCAGTAGGTATTTGTCGCACACCCACTTTTACTCTGTCTAGTTGCTGCAGGGGACACAGAGATGAAGAATGGGCATGTAGTTCCTGCTCTAAAGGAACTTAAAATCTCGAGGAGGAGGAGGAAAGAGAGAAGTGCTCAGCAGCTAGACAGCGAGACCCTCGAGGGCTGGAGTGAAATCCCACTGACCCGACTAGGCTCAGTGAGGGGTATGTGGGCGAGAATGAGTGAAGAATGTAGTAGAAAAAGGAAGTGAAAATCCCAGTGACATAGCTGAGCTTTATCACTCACTAATGGTGTGGATTTTGTCAAGTTACTTAACCTCTCTGAACCTGTTTCCTTATCCATAAAATGGAGATGATACTGTCTTTCCTCATTATCTCAGAATTGTGGTAAACATCCAATGTGATATGACATAAAAACACCTTATAAAACTGTGAAATGTTTAAAGTTATTATTATAAGGAGAGAGGGGGGTGGGGGCGCAGAAGGGGGACGAGAGAGAGGGAGAGGGAGAGGGAGAGAGGGAGAGGGAGAAGAGGAAGCTGCTTTCGGTCTAGATCGCCATGCTGTGTGGACAGTGTGTTTCTTTTAGCTTCACACAGTTTGACACAGATCCCTGATGATTCTCCATTCTATAGCATTACCTGGGAAGCCATAGGAAAGCACAGACTCATGATCCTACCTTCACACACTGGCAGGGAACCTGTCCAGTGTCCAGATGGAGTACAATCCAATCTTTCTGGTCCAGATAAAGAGAATCCCGCATTACAGGTGAACTGGCATGTAGACTTAAGACTGGAATCTCCCGGAGGTTGAACACAGGTCATTGTCCCTTTCCGAGGGCTTAGCAGTGGTGTGCAGGCAACGGCTACCGTGAACATGACAGAGGAGGAGAGAAGAGGTTGTTTTAGAACTCGGCAACCTGAAACGTGTGTGTGTGTGTGTGTGTGTGTGTGTGTGTGTGTGTGTGTGTGTGTGTGTGTGTGTTGGTGTGTCCGCATCCTTACTACAAGGGCAGTCTTCGGTTAGAAACAGTCTTTTGCATTTGGTGGCACTTTATCAGCAGTTAGAGGTCATATAACATAGTAGCAGCTTATAGTTGATTGATATCCTGAAACGCTCACCCTCAAAGAGCTTTCGAGGTGATTTTAAAAGGGAGCTGGTGCTTTGGAAGATAGCGAGGCAGCTCATTTCAGGCGCCTCTGTGCAGGAGTGGGAGTGGCCGCTTCCTTAATACTTTCTGCTTTAGAAACGGACCTGATGACCTCACCAGAAAATGATGACAAGCGATTGGAAATAGGAAAATGGAGTAAAAGACTCCTCCTCCAAACTTCCATTCCCCAACTATCCCGCTTGGGGGTGTCTCACAGCGAGGAGGTGGTGGGAGACTCTGGCTGGACCCGGAGCCTGGCTCCGTTACACACTAGCAGTGTGTTCCCTGACAATGAGTTCTCTGAGCCTCAGTTGCTTTATCTATGAAATTGGAAGAATAATAATCCTTGCCTTGAAGGGATCCTTAGTTATAGAAAAATAATTTTTAAAAATTAAATCATATAAAAATGAAATTTAAAATGTTTTTAAAATCATGGACACAAAGTAGGCACTTAATGTAAATGGCCATCTGCAAATGCTCGCCCCACCAGGCTCACCTTACAGTGACCAGCCTCAAATGACACAGCTCTTTACCACAGTTTATACATGTAGAGTTTGAGGTCCTAGGGGACTTGCTTGGGTTGGAGATCATGCTCTGTGACTTTTGGCAAGTCATTTAACCTGTCTGAGCGCCAATATCTTTACCTTTAAAATGTGGAGAATAACATACATAGCTCCCAGGATTTTTGCAAGGGTCCATTTGCTAATTAATGAAATGATAAAGCCCAGATTAAATGTGGTCCCCCCAAAAAGAAGACTAAGAACATATGGTTTAGGGTATTTCCTCTTCACTGACCTGACTGAGCAGTGCATGGCTTTAGACCAGAAACAATGGCACTTGAACTGCTGGAGGTTTCGAGAGCATTCTTTGTACCTTTCTCTTCCCTTCCTCACTTCCATCTCCAACTACATTCCCCCTAAACTGATCAACTTGTCCAAGGACCTAGTTATTTTCTGCCACTCAAAAAGTCGTTTTGTATTCAGTGTGTATGTGCCTGTATGGCGGGTGAAGGGAAAGGAGACAAGTCAAGAATCCTATAATCCATGAAGACAAATTGGGAGGGTCTTGGTGGCCTTGCCTTCTGATAGCTGGGATGGGTACACCGGGGTGGGAGGGGCATTAAAAAGAGAAATCGATATCACTCTCTCAGAAGTATTACGACAGCTAGTGGATTGCAAGCCTCCTGGTCCCTTCCTGCCTAGCCCACATGTGGGTATTTCACTTGATGCTCACCCAGCAACAGGAGGAGAAAGTTCAGTCAGAGTAAACAAAGAACTAAAAGCAGAAGGGAACTGGGAGGTCACAGGAAGCCGCGGTGCATGCCAACCTCCTCGCTGTGAGACACCACCAGGCAGGACGATATGGGCAACGAGTGGTAATCTGTGCCCTGCACAGCCCAGGATTGCCCCAAACTCTGACCACCATGCTAACCCTCCTCAGGGACCCCGGGCTCTTCCCCAAAGCCACGTGGACTTTGTAACACGTCCCGACTTCAGTGCAGCCAGGTCGAGAGCTGAGGGGACAGGGTCACAAGCCTCACCCTGGTCTCTGCAGACCCAGCTCAGAAGGTGTACCCAAGCCCAGTGCCAGCGGTTGGCCATGCTCTCTCTGCCTGGGGATGAAGGACAACCAATGCTACTGAGTTTGTTCATTCACTCATTCACTCATTCACTCATTCACTGCTGACCTAACTTAACAGTGTTGTGTGTGTGCACGCACACTTGTGTGTGACCTGAATAGCAAGTGGTTTCCTCTCCATTAGTAACATAGACCTGCCTGCTTTCACTTAGACACCAAAACCTGTACAAAGTGAAAGGTGCATAATGCAGAATTAGCTAGTATTTTACCTATTTAATTTTATTATTAAAGTTGCATAAGCTGATTGCATGAAGGGAAAAGCGGATGGGAAAATACTGGAAGAATTCGTACAAGAATGCTAAGTGTCTATTTGATGGGGGAGGTGTTCAAGAGGACTTTCTTTCCTGTGGAGATCTCATTAATTTTATTGTAATACTATGTACATGCTAATTTAGTCACCAGGAAGGGGACTGAGGAGACAATCTCCACGTTGTGTAGCAGGAACTGTGAAGGGCAAATGGTTTTGTATTGTTCCTTTATCTTCTTATTTTTCTGTAGCTTTTTAAAATGAAAATCTTGCTTTTTAAAAGCAGTATTTGGTATAAATATAATTTAAAAATTGAATACATTGAGTGGGAAAAGGAGGGGAGGATAAGAAGCATACCTCTGCCCTTCAGTTCCCACACACGGTTAATTAGAACCATTTGCGTTTCATACGATAGTGACAGGACACACTGGTTTTGTTTTATATCAAGTATGATGCAGATGTACACACTTATGCTGAATACGCACTATTTTTATTCTGAAAATTTTGTGACCTTGCGTTTATAGATTAGTTTCTCCCATTTTTCATCACTTTTCATCCTGGGTCCGTTTCTCCCATCTTGCACAAGTTCGGAGGATGTTTGCAGTAGGCCCCTGCAAACCCCGCCCCCAGCCCACCATCACACCCATGAGTTGCCCCCATTCCACCTGGACACTCCGTGGTTCTAGGGTAAAGTGCCAGGTCAGCTGTGGGACAACCCTCCTCATGCCGTTTTGTCCTCTGGACTTCTCTCCACATGCTGTTTTTAGCCAGGCAAGAGCAGTTCGCCTGGTTCCTGACGGACCTGCAGGTCCTGCTAATGGCCCTGGTAATTGTGGGTAGGGGCCATTCCCATTGCCTGTCGCCAGACATCCTGCCCCCGTGTCAGCTGCCTAGCCCCTGAAGTCATCTGCATTCAGAATCACTGGGTTACAGCAGGAAAGCGTTTATTAATTTTCCAGTCAGTTTCAAGTTTCTGGCTGCTCAGTAGTTACCTCCTCTAAAATTACAGCTGGGGAAAGCCCCACCCACAAAGAATCTCACCTTGGCATTCTGGAGCAGCCGCGCTCCAGTTCCCGGCAGCCAGACATCGTAGCTCGCCTGCTCCCACCAGGACTAAGCCCTCATCACAGGTGAAGCTGCAGGTAGACTGGTATCTGGAGGCACCAAAGGGGCCGAAGCAGTGCACTTGGGCCCCTTTTGGAGCTGGAGGATCCTGGCAGTGCAAAGCTAAGGGAGAAGAAGGAAGGAAGAAAGGGGGTGAGCAAGCAGTCATACGGGGGTGCTCGTTGATTTCGACCCCTTAACCCGCTCTGATGCCAAGAGCAGGGGTTTCTGATTTGAGCACATTTAACCTGGAAGTTGAGAAAAGTGTCATTTAATCACAACGACACGAGAAGGATTTTCTGACAAAAATGCTGAGAGCCATTGTTAAGCATTTTGGCAATATATATCAGCAATTTTTAAAGTATCATTCTTTTGGACTCAAGAATCTATGCAAAGTATGTAAGCAGATGCATATCAAAAATCAGTTCAGAGATTTTTTTTTATCAAGACATTATTTGTAAGGGCAAAATATTGAAAACAAGCAAATGCTATTAATCACAAGCTAAAAATAAATTATGGCAGATCCATGAAAGGAATATTAAAGGTCACTAAAAATGATATGTTTTACCTTGAAAAGATATGAGAGGTGTCTTATTGTAAATTGTTGAGTGAAAAAGCAGAATATAAATTGTATGATCTCATATACCATGATCTCAATCATATGAAATGGATGGTTCTAAATGGAGACAACACATGGAATCTATATATGTAAGGTCTTTTCTTTAAAATGGGAGCAATGATTATAACTGCCTCGCAGAGTTAGATTAAGTGTGATCTGCTGCGATTATTAGTAGCAGTGGCATTGATAGGTAGTAGTGACATCGTTAAAGCCATGCGTCAGATGCAGACACTGACTCTCCGAGTGGAAAACACTAGGGAGGGTCCCCCAGGGACTTAGCAAGAACATGTCTCTTGGGCTTAACGGCCACACATTCACCTCTTCTGGGTGGTCAGCTGCTTACCCACCCGGAGACTAGAGCGGCTCCAGGGATCCTTTTGGGTCCCTCCCTTTTAAGCATGTCACAGGCTCTCCGTGTCTTTGTCTCTCAGATGATACATCCACAGTATGTCCCATTACGCTCACTAAGCCTCCCTATCACGGTGCATGGTTGTCTGTTCCTCCACAGCCTCATTTTTCCCCAATTTTTTTATTGTGGTAAAATACACATGACATATAATTTAC
>NW_011888975.1:2355315-2357593 GCF_000151845.1 Pteropus vampyrus | reverse complement strand
AGGATTTTCTGACAAAAATGCTGAGAGCCATTGTTAAGCATTTTGGCAATATATATCAGCAATTTTTAAAGTATCATTCTTTTGGACTCAAGAATCTATGCAAAGTATGTAAGCAGATGCATATCAAAAATCAGTTCAGAGATTTTTTTTTATCAAGACATTATTTGTAAGGGCAAAATATTGAAAACAAGCAAATGCTATTAATCACAAGCTAAAAATAAATTATGGCAGATCCATGAAAGGAATATTAAAGGTCACTAAAAATGATATGTTTTACCTTGAAAAGATATGAGAGGTGTCTTATTGTAAATTGTTGAGTGAAAAAGCAGAATATAAATTGTATGATCTCATATACCATGATCTCAATCATATGAAATGGATGGTTCTAAATGGAGACAACACATGGAATCTATATATGTAAGGTCTTTTCTTTAAAATGGGAGCAATGATTATAACTGCCTCGCAGAGTTAGATTAAGTGTGATCTGCTGCGATTATTAGTAGCAGTGGCATTGATAGGTAGTAGTGACATCGTTAAAGCCATGCGTCAGATGCAGACACTGACTCTCCGAGTGGAAAACACTAGGGAGGGTCCCCCAGGGACTTAGCAAGAACATGTCTCTTGGGCTTAACGGCCACACATTCACCTCTTCTGGGTGGTCAGCTGCTTACCCACCCGGAGACTAGAGCGGCTCCAGGGATCCTTTTGGGTCCCTCCCTTTTAAGCATGTCACAGGCTCTCCGTGTCTTTGTCTCTCAGATGATACATCCACAGTATGTCCCATTACGCTCACTAAGCCTCCCTATCACGGTGCATGGTTGTCTGTTCCTCCACAGCCTCATTTTTCCCCAATTTTTTTATTGTGGTAAAATACACATGACATATAATTTACCGTTCACTGCTTATTCATTTTTAAGTGCATAGTTCGGTGGCATTAAGTACATTCACATCGTTATGCAGCCATCACCACCATCATCTCCAGGACATTTTTCATCATCTCAAAAGGAACCTCCATTCTCAATAACTACGCACCCCCGTCGTCCCAGCCCCTGGCCAGCCACCCAGCTACTTTCTGTCTCTGCGGTTCTGTCTGCTCTAAGTGCTAGTGGAATCATACAGCATTCGCTTCCTGTGACTGGCTTATATCACTTAGCATAATGTCTTCAAGGCTCACCCATGTTGTGGCACGTCTCAGAATTTTCTTCCTTTTTAAGACTGAGTAATATTCCATTGTATGTATATACCATATCTTGCTGATCCATTCATTTCTTGATGGACACTTTCGTTGCATCCACATTTTAACTATTCTGAATAATGTGTTACAAACATGGGTGTACGAATTTCTCTCCAAGACCCTGCTTTCGACCACTGCCTCATTTTTAAATCAGGATATACTTAGACTCAGGGGATTCACATAAATTGCTGAGGGATCTCAGTAAATGGCAGCAAAAAAATGCCAACATTGCACTTCTGGGACATGATTTCTGTGCGGGGTACCTCTTGTAAAACAAAAAAGTAACCCTAGTGACCTCTCTATGCTTATTTCTCATATAAAAGCAAAAAATTGAAAACATGAGATATTGAAAGATCATTCTGTAAAACCAGATCACGGACACATGATTCATACGGTAGTGCTGTCATCCTTGTGATGTCTACATTCGTAAAGCTCCCAGCAGTTTTAGCCTGTTTTATACACATTAATTCATAACCACCAGTGAGGCAGGCAGGTAAGGCAGACCATAGTACTCCCATTTTACAGAAGACACCGAGCTGCAGACGGACCAAAGCTTGTTGCCAGGAAAGGACAGAACTAGACTAAATGCCTTGTCAGTTACTCTCCCATCATCCCCTGCTGTTCCTCACGCATCATTCCTTCCTCCCCGTCCCCGTCACGCCAACCCACCCAACATGTGTCAGTCAGTGCAACCCCACCTTGAAGTTAATATGCTGTAATGAACATGTTTTGCCTAAGACTGGCTTTGCTCCCCATTTCATTCCTGGCGCCCAGCACAAAGGGCTTGGCACGTAGTAGGTTCTTAGTGAATGTCATGAGTAAATAACAGTGCTCAATGCAGTTGCCGATACCTTTAATAAGCCGAGAGGCACGTCGTGATGTCACAGTACCTTGACAGACTGGGGCTGGCGCTGTCCACTGTCCCACATCGGCACACCGAACTGTGTCAGCTCCTCTCAGCACGAAACCCTCGGCACAGCGGAAGCTACAGCTGGCGTTGTACTGAAACGCTCTCGAGGACCGGGAACAATCCACGCTTCCATG
>NW_011888975.1:2350981-2355265 GCF_000151845.1 Pteropus vampyrus | reverse complement strand
TCTACATTCGTAAAGCTCCCAGCAGTTTTAGCCTGTTTTATACACATTAATTCATAACCACCAGTGAGGCAGGCAGGTAAGGCAGACCATAGTACTCCCATTTTACAGAAGACACCGAGCTGCAGACGGACCAAAGCTTGTTGCCAGGAAAGGACAGAACTAGACTAAATGCCTTGTCAGTTACTCTCCCATCATCCCCTGCTGTTCCTCACGCATCATTCCTTCCTCCCTGTCCCCGTCACGCCAACCCACCCAACATGTGTCAGTCAGTGCAACCCCACCTTGAAGTTAATATGCTGTAATGAACATGTTTTGCCTAAGACTGGCTTTGCTCCCCATTTCATTCCTGGCGCCCAGCACAAAGGGCTTGGCACGTAGTAGGTTCTTAGTGAATGTCATGAGTAAATAACAGTGCTCAATGCAGTTGCCGATACCTTTAATAAGCCGAGAGGCACGTCATGATGTCACAGTACCTTGACAGACTGGGGCTGGCGCTGTCCACTGTCCCACATCGGCACACCGAACTGTGTCAGCTCCTCTCAGCACGAAACCCTCGGCACAGCGGAAGCTACAGCTGGCGTTGTACTGAAACGCTCTCGAGGACCGGGAACAATCCACGCTTCCATGGGCAGGACTCCCCAGCGGCTCACACTCAACAACTAATGGAAAAATCTGTTGTTTGAAACCAGGAAATGCAAGGGCTCGGTCCTTTCTGAGGAGAGCCCTCAGAGGTGCTACATCTTGCTACCACATCGTCAGGATGTCCAGAACCCCAAATCCTCGTCTTCCAAGGGGAGACCACCTGGAATACCTCCCCAGGCTCCCCTTTGCCTGGATCACCCCCCTGCCCTTCAAGTCTCAGCTTAGATTTTGCTTTCCTTGAGAACCTTCCCTGCCCACCTCGACTCGGGGTAAGGACTCCTCCAGTGTGCTGCACAGCCCCGGTTCCCGCACTGTTCACGCACTATGGTCATCCTGCCACTTGGAGCGCAGTGGGTCATTCATATGTGCCCAGAGGCTAGCAGTGTCTGACACATCAAATGTGGTCTTAAATATTTATTGGTATTATTGGTGGAATTGGCTCTGGGGAGAGCAGATATAGAACAAGCTGACCTTTTAAGGAACAAGCTGGAATAACACAGCTTATTGTTGACACTCTATTACCTAGCCCCATGAAGTGTTCCGGAGTGGGCTTTGTCCCTGGAACACAGGATCATCCCAATCAGACTTCAGCTGCCCAGCGAGTGCAGCCTAAGTTGAGTTCCTGAGCACAATTAAGCCCCAAGTGGCCTCCGTTCTGATAAAGACCGGTTTCCTCATGCTCTTCCTGATAAAGCATTTCATCTGCAGGCCATTCCTGCTTTTTTCAGAGTGTAAAGACTACGCTTACACCCTGGGGTTAGGCTTCCGGTTTTCACAGAATCGGGCATGTGAGAGCCAAAGATCCTCTAGCGTTCCTCTCTCACTTTACAGATGCGCAAAGTGAGGTTCAGCAAGTTTAAGTGACTTCCCTAAAGTCTCATATCTAGACAGTAGCAGAGCTGAGCTTGCGATCTAGGTCTCCTAGGAATTCTCAAAGCCAACTTTTAATTTTCTGTTACCCTTTTCTTCCTTTCTGCCATGTAAGCTGAGGGTGTGAGGCATTTGTACAGCGTTCGCTTTGTGGTATTAAGTAACTGCCTCGCATTGCGTCACTGCCTGTTTTTCAATGCAGTGTTCCTCTTCTCCGCCGTCAAAGGCCATCTCCGAGGGCTGCGATGAGTAATCCCCCTCTTTGTCCTAATAGCCGCTATTCTGACTCCTTCTCAAACATAGGACATTGTCCCACAGTTGTATATGCCAGCAGGTCAAGAAGGGGGGAAAAAAGAGGCAGAAATTAAGGTTGATCCAGTACCCAGCTTTATGCTAGGTACTTTATACTTGTCCTTTAATTGTATACTTTTTATATAGTTTATCCTCACCAAAGCACCTTGCAATTCCCAGCTCATTGCACAGATGAGAAAACCACGCCTCCTGGAGGGTGAAGAGCTGGCTCCAGTGTCAGAGCCTAGAGAAGGTCGTCATGACGTTAGGTACCCTTGGTTGTTCTGCTGTGCCATGACTCCTTCCTGGGCAGACGGCGGCTACTAAAGGAAAGCCCTACCCTCACAGGCTGGCAAGGGTGCAGCAAAGTGTCCCAGCCCCGCACTGCACAGCCAGGTCTACACTTTAATTTACAGCTGGAACCATACGCAAAGGCAGCAAGGGGGTGAACACGGTCCACGGAGTTGCCTTTGCACAGCTAGAGAGGACAGCCAAGGGCGGAGACACAGGTCCCGAGTAGGGGAAGACGGTGCCTGCAGCTGGAGGGCAGTGGTAGAACTGCCGCTGGCGGCCCGATGGGGTAGGGGGCTCGGGGGGTCAGCCTCACGCCGTTTGCCCTGACTTGGAGCACCAGTCCTCAGGGCGACCCGAATCTCTTACAATCTCTGCCAGCTCTCTTCTTAGTCCTCTATTCCAGCTGCCTTGACAGGCCTGTCCTGGTAGGTCTTTTGGTGTCGACTTAGAGATAGATGTAGATGCCACCCTTTCCACGTGTGTGAAACTTATGAATGAGGCCATTCTGAACCTGCTTGATGGCTGTGAGCTTTGCGGAAGGGAAGATTTTTAAATTCTGTTTGTAGTAAAATCAGCCTCTTGTTTTTCTAGAGCCTGACACGCTTTTCCTGACCCACGTGTATCCATCTAGCTGAGTGGAAGGCAGGACAGTGAAGGTGTGGCCTTTCGGGTCAGCTTCATCCGTACTCCCAGCAGGAACCGGGCGCAGTGGACAGTATACCTCCCCAGCCGCCCGCACTCACCTTTGCACACCGGGGCTGAGGCTGTCCACTCCCCCGAGGCCATGCACTGCACCACCTCTGGCCCAACCAGTACAGACCCCTTGTCACAGCTGAAGCGGCAGCTGGGCTGGTGCGGGGCAGCCTCTGCAGTATGGAGACAGGTCATGTTGCCTCGCTCAGGAGCCCTCAGGGGTGGGCACCGGGTGGCTGAAAACAACCAGAGCAATGGTGTGAGTACCTCGGAAACCTGAGGACATTGTAGCAGCTATCTGTACCTGCCCAAAGTGACAGGCAAGGCGACGAACTTGGTTAGATGGTACGTTTCAGTAGCTGTTCGGAAAGATCCAAACCCCCTTACTTTTTATTTACTGTTTTTAAAGAAGCAAGGAAAAATTATCGAACATAATATTCAACCCCTAAGTCCTCATTATTGTACTTTGTTCACTTTGCAATTAACAAGGGGAGAGAGGACCCTCTGTAACGCTTTTGCCTGAGAATCAGGACTTAGGCTGGTCCCCTGCTCTGCAGGTACGTGGAGCTCAGAACCAGTGCTGCTCTGTGCGTTTCATGCAGAGCCTCACTGCTTCCCACGTTTTTGAGTAGAGAGAGCGTGTTCTCCCTTCCGAAGTTCAAGTTGTCAGTGAGGATGGAAGGAATAGGGGTCTACGTACCTTCACACTGTGGGGGCTTATCGGTCCAGATTCCAGAAGCCAAACACTCCAGCTTGTGGGGTCCACGCAGTGTGTACCCTGGGGCACAGTGGAAGCTGCACTGTGACTTGAAGGAGAAGCTTCCCAGAGGGTGGTGACAGCTCATGAGCACGTGTTGAGGGAGCTCAGGTTCTCCGCACTCTCTGACTGAGGGGACAGAATACTGGTTTTTCCATTGCAGGCTTAGACGTGAGGCGATGGAACTATGAGTATAGCCCTCTTAAGCCCGTCTTTCTAGGTTTCCAACCCGACCTGGTCATCTTGGTCCCTTCGTATGGGCTACATCTTGAGAAATAATCATTCTTCACTGGTTTTTATTTCAAACAAGTAAAATTTGACTTTGCTTTGCTACTGTTACATTTCTTTTTCACCCTCTAGGATTTTACAAGCAGTTGTTCTAAGAAGAAAGCGTTTTGACCCAGAGCGTGTGTCTAGGAGCACCCCGAGGGGGGCAGGCGGGCAGATGGAGGGGACTTGGGACCCGGCACCCGCCTTCATGTGCTGGAATCTCCGGCGTGGCTCCCTCCCTGCATTGCCGCTGCGGGCGCCCCGCGGCCGCAGTGATGACAGCCAGCTGCTCACCGTGTTCACACTCCGGCCCGTAGAAGCCCTGGGAGCAGGAGCAAGTGTAGTTGCCGATGGTCTCGATGCACTCTCCTTTTTCGCTGCAGGACGTTTCCTGGCACGAGGCTGCACGGGGACAGAGGGTCAGAGCGTGCGAAGGGAAGCTGGATTCTTGTTCAGAGCCACAGACT
>NW_011888975.1:2330453-2350931 GCF_000151845.1 Pteropus vampyrus | reverse complement strand
AATACTGGTTTTTCCATTGCAGGCTTAGACGTGAGGCGATGGAACTATGAGTATAGCCCTCTTAAGCCCGTCTTTCTAGGTTTCCAACCCGACCTGGTCATCTTGGTCCCTTCGTATGGGCTACATCTTGAGAAATAATCATTCTTCACTGGTTTTTATTTCAAACAAGTAAAATTTGACTTTGCTTTGCTACTGTTACATTTCTTTTTCACCCTCTAGGATTTTACAAGCAGTTGTTCTAAGAAGAAAGCGTTTTGACCCAGAGCGTGTGTCTAGGAGCACCCCGAGGGGGGCAGGCGGGCAGATGGAGGGGACTTGGGACCCGGCACCCGCCTTCATGTGCCGGAATCTCCGGCGTGGCTCCCTCCCTGCATTGCCGCTGCGGGCGCCCCGCGGCCGCAGTGATGACAGCCAGCTGCTCACCGTGTTCACACTCCGGCCCGTAGAAGCCCTGGGAGCAGGAGCAAGTGTAGTTGCCGATGGTCTCGATGCACTCTCCTTTTTCGCTGCAGGACGTTTCCTGGCACGAGGCTGCACGGGGACAGAGGGTCAGAGCGTGCGAAGGGAAGCTGGATTCTTGTTCAGAGCCACAGACTCGGCTCCTCTCGGTGGGACTGAGACAGCTGGATGACAGAAAACTGGCGTCCTGGGGAGCCAGCCTGTTCCCTGTGAAGGGCATCGTGGGAGCCGCTGGGACATTGCATGGCTTCCACTCCAGGCTGCGTTCACTGCTCCTAGGGAGGGATTGCTATGTGTGGACACAGAGGGACAGGCAGAGCCACCAATGGAGTGTAGACAGAAACTCCTCTGTGGTACAAAATGGACTGTGGCTTTTTAACCGAGAATACTCACTCCACTATTCAGAAGCCCCTGTGACCGATAGTACAGTAGAGCGATTAGGAACCAGATGTGGGGTCACACACATGTGATCAGAATCCTGGCTCTGCTGCCTACTATATGTGATCTCAGACCAACCACATCATGGAGCCCAGCGTGTCCACGGTGACGGTCAAAACCCTGCCACCTTTTGTTCATTTCAAACCTATGACCAGAACCATGTGGTAGAGGAGCAGAGGAACCAGATGAGATGTCTAAGACCTACTCGTGGTAAAAGCACACAGTCTCATGAGGAGATGTTTCACAGGTCTAATATGTGAGCCTTAGGTGGTGCAGAGCCTGGCCAACCTGCCAGGCCCCCCTCACTAAGTCTGCGCCACGTGGGTGACAGACTGGAGAAGGGCCGGCCTTTCTTTTGCAGGAGCCTCTGACGATGTATGCACTGCGCAGGGGGTGGAGGGTTAGTGTTGGAGCTGATGCTGTCCAAGCACTGAGGACGCTCGCTGAGGTTTTTACAGGCGAGGTCAGAGCCTGGGCGAGGTCAGAGCTGGGTGAGGTCTGTGGCTAGACTACTTTCTGCTGGTGTTTCCTCTGCGCTAAGCCCTGGCCACACATTGGTCCACTTCGGGGTCTATTACAAGAGGAAATGCATAGGTCACATAGAGGACAATGCTAAATGACCTCTGTTTCCTCTCAACTCTGAGATGCTCTAATTCTGTAAGCCATGCAGGGTTCTGCAGAAGTTCCCGTGACACCCAGAGAGGTTGGTGGAGCTCCACTGAGCAGGCACCAGGAGGGGTGTCAAGTAGAGAAGATGCAGGAGGTCGCAGGAGCTGGTAGACAGAGATTTGGTCTGCATCTCCCATCCTATCCACCTTGGCCGGTCAGGGTGTACCCTGAGGCGAGGCGGAAGTGCTTTGCAGTAGCAATGCCTGCCCGCCTTGTGTTCTCAGAGTGTACGAATGTTCTGATTGTAGCTTCCTTGGGATCTCAGGAGTCTAGGAATGAAAAAACAGCTAGTATTCTATATCTTACTCCATTTCAGGGTTTCCAAGCAGGTTATAACTTGTTCGTCCCTTTGGAACTCCAAGAAAGAACATAATGATGATTCAGCAAGTAAATTTTTTTCGATAGCCTGTTCTGAGGTCTAACACATCCTGACATTTAGGGAATTATTCAGCTTAGTTTCTTGTTGCAGTATACATATCTATTTCTCATCAGTCTCCTACAGAGAACTGGTGGTTCCCTACACCCTTTACATCTTGAATGGCAAGATGCCGATCAGCGATAGTGGCTGCCTAGAGCATTGCATTAGTGGAGATCAAAGCCAACTGTACTCAGGTGAAACTGTGCCGATCAGAGATGTCGGCCAGCATTGCAGGTTAGAGGGGTGGCGACATTCATGCCGGTAACTTTCAGTGTCTTTTCCGTCTTTTCATTTTAATTCCTTTATTGGAAATGACTATCTTGCAGATACGGATGTTGAAGTTTGGGTGGGGATCGGAAGCAGTGGCATATTGGAACACCTAGTGGCAGCCAAGATCATCTGACGGGGACAGTTCTAGGGAGGCATTGTCCAGAAAGGGGAGGGTGCCAACTGGGAGAGCAGGTCGATGAGCTAATGTCCTGGTAAAATCCATCCCAGCCTTTGAAGAACAAGTTGTTAATTAATTACTTTGTTTAAGAATAAATAAATAATTTATAAAATGAGACCTGACTACGTAACAATGCATTTATGGATGTTTTCCCTCAGCTAGGAGGCTCTGGCGAGGAGAGGGATAAATGGAATACTCTCTACGGTGAAGTCTGTTTCCACCGTCGACTGGGGGAGGTGTTTATCATCTACGGAGTTTAGAGCATAGATAGCACAGCGTGACATCTGGAAGATGATTGACTGCAGGGGCAGCTTCAGAGCACCCAGGGCTCCCTCGATCAGGGGGTTCCCTTGCTAGTATTCTCGCTAGCCTGGTGCCATGTGCTACAGGGTGCGGGCTCCTCCAGACAGAAAGGTGGGGTCAGATCTGGCACCAGGTGTGTGGCTCCAGGAGGACAAGCTTTCGCGCATGTCTGCTTAGTCTGGAACTAGGGGAGCTGAGACTCAAACATACCCACAGCATCTCACCTGCAGTTACCTCTTCCTTTTCCTTGTCCTCCAACCCCCACCAAAGTCCAACAGACCTTTAAGATCTGTTGTCACTGAAGGGAGTCTATAAAGCTCTATGATCCTTGGTCATGTTCTCAGATTGTCTCACGAGAATGTAAAGCAAGGAGTGTGGTGGCCTGTGTGGCTGAAAAACACCAACTTTGGAGTCAACGTGAGTTGGAAACTGGCTCTGTCAGTAAGTAGCTTAGAGCCCGAGGCAGATTCCTTACTAGCTCTGAGCCTTCCTCTCATCAGCAAAATGAGAGTAATGGAAGAGGGTGCTTGGTGAGGTTCTCATGAGGACTAAATGCAACTGAAATGAAACGGATTCATGACATATGAACCAATATCGTAACGACACCTAGAACATGTTGATGTTCAATGGGTATTAGTTACAGCCATGTCTCCTAGGGGTGCAACCAAGTTCCCTCTCAGCTCATACTCTCTCTTATGCCAGGCCGTAGTGGTACAAAAAAGCTCTGGACATACATTTTAGGAAATTAAAATTTCCTGGGCATCTGTTTCATCAGCTGTAAAATGACAAGGGTGGGCCATATGATATTAAAATTTCCGTCTAGTTTCAAAAGTCCAGTTTTCTCTAATCCTGATCTGTTTTTCAAGGTGCTCCCTAACTAACGCTGTTTGATTGACAGCTTACCCTGTTTTTGACGTCTCTGATTTTGTGACTGCGTTTCTCAGTGGCTGTATCAACAAACCAGGGGAAGCGTATTTTTTAAACAGACAAATTTCAGAGTAGAGAAGACCCTACCTGTATAGCACAATGCCCGCTTCTTTCTCCAGCACGGCTCATCATTCCACTTGCCGGGGGCCGACAAACTCTTGATGTAGATTTCCACGCAGTCCTGGTTGTTCTTCTTGTTGTTGGGCTCGTTGTCAGCCCAGTTCTCAGCCTCCTTCGTGAGAGTCTTTTTGGTTCCCACCCAGGTCCAGTTATTATTGATCTTTCGGATCCCGATCCAGTAGTAAGAGCTATAGTAAGGTATGATGTCATTGAGGTAAGCAATCTCATTTTTATTCTGGATGGCCACTAAATCTGTGAAGTACTTCTGGCAGAAGTTCCGGGAGAAATTCCATGAGTATGCGTTGGTACTGTAATTGTAGGTCCAGGCTGCCACTTCTCTCTGGTTCATTAGTTCTACACAAAAGAAGAGTGAGTGTCAGGTTAGAATCGCTAACCGGAAGGAGGCTCTGAGCATCAGTATGCTTCTGTGTAGTCAGATGAGTTTCTGACCAGAAGACAAATACCCTAAGCATGACTCTTTCATGCTGAATCTAGTTGTTTTAAGGAAAAAATGTGATTTCCATCTTTTACTTGAAAGGATACGTGAAGTCACAATAGGAAAATGTCCTCTTCTGAGGATCCTTGGTATTAAGGATTTGGAATCATAAGGTACCAGAGTGGGAAGGGACCTGAGAAATTGTCTAATCTGTTCCTCCTTTTTTAAAGTAGAACGTGCATAGTAAGTGATTTGCCAGCTCCAAATTAAATGATGTATAAAATGTCTTAATGGCTGCCTCATATCTGTACGTTCTGCCTCTTCACGTGGAGGATAAGATGTGTTATTATCTAGGGCCTACATGCTGGCCCAGCCTCATCACCTACCATATTTACTTTCTTAGCAAAACAAGTCCCACTTCCAAGCCTTTGCACCTGTTCTTCTGCTGTCTTGGCTGCCCTTCCCCCTTATGCCTGGTAACTTCTTCCTCTACCTTCGCTGATCTCCCCAGGTAGGCTTGGGGTTCCTTCCTCCAGACTCCCACTGTACCTCGACTCTGCCTTCACCTCCCTTAGTGCTGTGCATTGTAATGTCTGTTTCTATCACGTGGTCTACACCTGCTAGATTGCGATTTCCTGATGGCGGTCTCTTTTTCTAGCCCTGGATCCTTAACACTGAGCACAGAGCTCGGTACTTAACAGGCGTTCAATAAGTACTCGTTGAGTGAAACACAGCAGGTCTGTGGCAGAGGCAGGTTAGAAATCAGATCTCCTGATGTGTAGTCTTATACTCATTCCACTGTTCTTGGCCGTTTATCTTTGATAAATCACTTCCTCCATCTCTGCTTACTTATTTGTTAAAATAGGGTTTAAAACAGGCCTTTTAAATAAACATTTGTAATATAAAAAGAAATAAAGAATGTGCCCTATCACACACGAAGGGCATGCACGATGATGCAAAATATCGTTATCACAGCGCGTGGAGCTCACGGGGCCAGAAAGGCCAGTTCCCATGTGAAGAGGTGCACAATGCAAGCAATCAGGCCTGGAAATGGCTCTCCTTCCTGTTATTAAGTCTTTTCCTATTCAGTCTCCCTCTGCTGCCTGCACAAGAGTCAGTTATGTTTGTCCCTTCCTCACTGACACCTTATTGCATTGTTTGGTCATAAGACTTTATTCTAATATTGCCAGGGCTACATTATGACTTTCATGGACTCTAGGTAATTTTGCCTTAGTAGGCTCCTTCCTCCATAATAATATATGTAAAACTATATTTTATAGCTGTATTAGCATAAAGCTGAATATATTAGCATTATATACTGAAACATTTTATTTGACCTAGAAGGAAATAATTTTTAATAAGTTAAAACATTTTGGGATCCCTAAAAGTAATGTAGGCCTTTGCCTACTGTGCCTAATGGATAAATTGGCCCAGGATGTATCCATTTAAGTGCTTCCTGAAGCCTTTCCTACCAACACGATGATGTCAGGCGCATTTTCTTCCAGGAATCCGGGCTTAGACAGCTTTCCCATACCTTACAACAGCTGGCCACCATCTTTAATTTCTCCTACTTGGAGAAGTTACCATAATTACTCGGGGCCATGTTAAGGGTCAGCATAAGTTTACCGAAGATCAGGACACCGAAGCAAAGCACTTGGGCAGTTTTCAAGACCGCTGTCTGTACTCTCCAGTTCCAGGAGCTTTTCAGGCAGCTAGCCTGAAACAAGAAAAGAAAATCTTTTTTGAGTATTCACATGCAATCGGTGTGGCCAAAAAAATTCTAGTTGATATCATTGTATTGAGTTATAACCCTGCTCGTTTCCTCTGGTGGAGGTAGGCGCAAGCCTGTTCCCTTCTCATTTCTCACTGCTCTGCCTCGAGTCGGACCCCGGTTGGACACTACGCCAACACTGTGTCATTTCTTCATTCATTTGATTTACATTTATCGACTAACTACTTTGTGCCACTGACATTTTTCTTTTATAATGCATTTTGTAATATGCATGCAAGAAAAATATCATCATTATTATTATGCAATCTCCCTTTAAGAAGTTGTATGCCACACCCAAGAACAATAGGAAGTCACATGAAAACTCCCTGGTCTACAGAGATAATATCTGACCTGTGCTGTGAGCATCACTAATCGTGCAGTGTTGTGCTATGCCATTCATTGTCATACTGATCCATACTTTGTCTTCTTGCTTTGCTGTTTCAGCATATATCTAGAATACCGTTCAGTATTTAACGTATATGTATGCATACACATTTTAATATTTATGCGTGTGTGTGTGTGTGTGTGTGTGTGTGTGTGTGTACACAATCAATGTATTACCCTTGGATCTATAGCAAGTATTATTTCTCATGAGCTCCCTCTGTAGGGATCTCATCAAATCTCTCAACATTTTAAAATGTTGTCAGACAAATAAGTTCTAGAAATGCTATCTTATCTAACTCCCTCATGTGGCTCATGAAAATACTGAAGGTTGGAGAGTCTGAAATAACATATTTCAAAATGACAGCAGCAGAGCCTAACTTTGGAACAAGAGCTTTTTCCACTTTACTCTTTTACCTTCAGAAACCTCTTGGCCTCCAAATCCATGCTGCACTGTTGTTGTAGATGACAGAGTATGTGACATGGCCAAGCCCAGCTACTATGTCGGTATGCCTATAAAGGTACCCCGTCATGACCACCGACATAAACATAGCTCATTTGCTTTGCAATTGAAGCGTTATCATTCTTCCAGCCAGACTGCTACCTGAAGTCCCTCCTGTATAGAAATTCGGAATTACCACACACACCACAGTCCAGTGACAGATGACGTAGGGGAGCGTGTGTGCATGTGAGCTTGAACAAGGCAGCGGGACAGACATAAATCAGTGCAGCTCTCCCAGAGAGTGGGATTATCTTTGAATAAGGAGCCTGGCACTTTTCCATTTAGGAATTCCCGAATATTGGCTTTGATAAATAGGCATATTTCGTATTTTTTTTTTATGAGCTTAGACACTAATCAGGGGGTCTCTGCAGAACCTGTGGTCAAACACTGAGAATATCATAATGTTGAGATTTATGGAGCTGTTTACTTGCACGGGAAGTACGCTGAGAATCCCTTACTGGGGACTTGATCCCACTGTGTTTTCTCTGGATTATGCTGTATCACCAGCTATTATAGTATCACATTTCTGTTCAATACCCACAAAGTACCGTTCCAGGTGCTACAGCAGAAATCTTTAAACCAAGATGAGCCCGACTTTCCAGGTTGTTCACAAGCAAGGAGAATTTCATTAGCTCTACATTCAGATTTCCAACTTCCAAAAATATACTTTCCTAAAACCAATCCCCGTAAGAACATGAGTATCTGCCTCCCATTTTACAAAAGAAGTCATGCCTTTTACTAATCTGACTCTTATTAATTATTCAGATGATAGCGTGACAAATCTTTTTCAAGTCCAGGGGTTTCCATTTTTCTCCTTTCGGCAACTTTAATGAAGGATCAATTAAGTTGTTAGATGCTAAATCATTGACTAAATGTTGATGATAAATCACTATGTAATTTGGGGCATATTAACTCGGAAGGAGTTCAAAGAATTGACATTACTGTGATCAAACGGCCATTTCCCTTTACTTATTCATATAAATGAAGTTTCTCAATGTTTAAATCCTTAAATATGAAATATTAGAATAGGATTGATGCTGACCTTGTCTGATTGTATTGATAAAACTATTCATTCACAATTACATGAATAAGGAAAAAGCCCCTCTTCTCATTTAGAGATGCATCTTCAATAGCGTTTTAAATATAAAAGTTTGTTATCGAAATTCATAGTATGTTGATGCTGTCTTATTTAATTATTTACTGAAAATGATTGTCATGCTAACGCAATCAGAAAGGAAAAAATTAAACATGTAGAGACTTAGGGTTTCAAAAAAGTTGGATCTCCTCAATTGAGAGAGCGAACAAGACAGAGGGGGTGCTGGTTTCAAACACTTTAAGGTTGAGAGGGCTGGGGGGGCACTTCTGTCCAAGGAGGGACATCTAAGAAAGAAAAACGCAGGTCACTGTGCACCCCCTGCTCCCGTCTGACCATGCTTCTCTGTTTTTTAAAGTCACCAAATACCAAGAATCCCGTCTCAGAGATTATTTGCGAGGAGAGCTGTGTGACACCGTGAGGATCACTGCCAAGTCCGTCTAGCGTTTCTCCAGCCTCTGCAGCAGGCCTTTCGGACCACGAGTGCTCACGGTGGGGCCACCACCCCTCCCCGTCACTGAGACTTGATGCATTTCGGTGACCTGCCCACACTTGCTCACCTGAATATGCTGGGTTAACACAGTGATTCATTCTTATTCTCACAGGGCTCATGAACTCTTTAAAATGTTTGATAAAATCCCTAGTCAGAATTCTTCAAAACATGCACACTTACAATTTTTTAGACAATCTCAGAAGATTCGTGAACTCACTAAGTCCGTCCATGCTTAATGGACCCCAAGTTCACATCTCTGTGTCAACTGGAAGGCACCCTGACGCGCTGGCAGCTGGCAAGGGCTTTGCGTGTGGGAGTGGAGGGTGGATGATGCGTAAAAATCTTCCTTTGAGTAATAATTGCCCCTGCAAATCCCTTGGGGTGGGCGGGCCTTCTCACACGTGCTCCTCCTGCTCTGTCTGCGGTGCCTTCTTCAGGACAGTGCAGGTCTAGACTGCTGCAGAGCTAAGGGCTCCGTTCCTAGGAAATCAGAGGACACCCTCTCTGGGGCTCCCGGCCCCGGGCACCGCCAATTTCTGCTTTAATGCTGTCCGCCAGCCCCCTGGGAAGGACTCGGAGGCCGGGTCATTAGAATGACATCCTGGGCCTGTGTCATCCTCCTTGAGGCTGCTTCGTACCGCAGTTACCCTTAATTTTACTTTGACAAAGAACTAAAAGTGATGGCAGGTGAAGAGAGGGGCAGAGAGAAAGTGGAAGGAGCAAGTGTTTGTCTCTGAACCGCACTTTGCATGGGAAGAAGTACTCGATGCCGACAGGGGTCCCCTGGCTGCCAGCGTCCAGGTGCCTTAGAAAGTTGGCAGGACTGAGACCACAGAAGCAGATTCGGTTCTGCATTGTAAATCACAGCTTTGCACTTTTAGAAGCAGAATCGAACAGTGTCCCTCCCCAAACCCTCTGTCTCCTGCCCAGGTGCCGCCCGATTTCCCGCCCGCATCTGCACTTCGGCTTTCCTGGCTTCCCTTCCCTCCCTCCCCTCTACCCTGCAGCCCCGGCCCCCGCAACTGGCCGTACCGCCGAGGCCCCATTACCAAACCCACTGAAGACTTTGTGCTCTTATCCTCTTTGGCCTTTTGGCAGCAATAAATACCACTGACTACTTCCTTTGGCTTAAAATGCTTCTCTCGATTCTTCTTTTGATTCTTCTCTGATGTCTTGAGCATTTTCCTGAGTTTCTTCTGAATTTGCCTCAACCCTCTGCCTTCGCTTGCAGAGACAGAGGTTGCCCTTGGTATTCGCCACTATGACCCAAGTCTCTTATCACTCTGCTGCTTTCCTGGGGCTCCTTGTGGTTATCTGTCTGCCAATGGCCTGCTGTCAGCACCTCCAGCCCTGACTTCTCTCCTAAGCATGAGGTCTAGATTCCAAATTTAAAGCAAATATCTGAGCAGACAGCTGGAGGGAGCTGCTGGCAGAGGTTTCTCGAGGGGCTTTGACTTACTCAGGTCTGAATTTCAGCTGTAGCAGAGAGCAGATGCCTAATGTTTAATAAATTTGAATGAATGGATGAATGATAATGGCAGGGAAATGACTGAAGGGAAGACGGAAGAGTGTGCTGAAGAAGAAAATGTTGGGAAAATGGGAGATAATTGTAACTAAGGACATTATGGTTACAGCAGTGGTTGTATCAACTTTAAAAGAGCATCGTAGTCAGGTAGACGAGCATAAGGAGGCTGTATAAAAAAGTGTTCTTGGCAGTTTGTCTCACTCTGTGTGAGTGTGAGAGAATCAAAGGGCATGATGACTCATGTTCGATGTGAGACAGCGAATGAGCAGGACTCAATCTCCTGACTCCATGTGGTGGGATAGAGGAGGAAGAGGAGGAGAGCTGGAAGAATCGAGGGCTGTTACCACTGCGCCCCGTGTCTCAGGGAAGCCTGGAGGGGCAGCAGACAGCAGCAGCTCTTAGAAGTAGGGGAGGAGAAAGCAAATTTCAATGTGAATTTGCTCTGCAGTGGGCGTGACTCTCTGAAAGCCTCTGGCATCAAAGGAGGCTCATTGAAAGGATGTATGTTTTTGCTGCCAGACAATATCACTCACTCAAGTCCCATAACCTACCTGCCTTTGGAGACCCTGAAGTCTTCCATTAAGTGAGACCAGGGAGGGAATACCAAGGATCTCCCCCTCGTCCAAACCCTTCACATCAATTTGTCATCAAATCATATTGACTTTACCTTCTGAAGAGATGCTGGCCCTTCTCCCGATTTCCACCTTACTGCCTGCAGCACTAGTTCAGACAACATGGTTCCTTCCCTGGACCAGGACAGTCATCATCTAATTGGTTCTTCTCCTCAAGATTGCCCATGTCCCATCTCTCTTATGTAGTTGGAATGATGTTTCTAACACACAAATCTGATCATATTGCTTCCCTACTTAAAATCCATCAGTTGTTCCTACTCCATGAGCAATACATACAAATTCTTCAAGATGATACACGCAAAACCATTCAAGACATGTCTTCCTCCTCCTGCCATCACCCCTCAATTCGTGCCCCCCATCATTCTACAATGCATTTGTAACAAAACATCTTATAGTTCCCAGAAAGCAGCGTATGTTCCCTGTGCTCTTCTTATGCCCAGAGACCTTTCCCTTCTGTGTGCATCTAGCTCTGTAAGTTCAAAATTCTCCTCCTCAAAGGAGCCTACCCTGTCACCGGTTCCTTCCTCCCCCACACCGAGGTCGGAGCTTTCTTGTTACTGCCTGTGTTCTTGCCCATTGATTTATTAAGTGCCTACAATGTGTCAGCCACTGTCCACGGCGCAGATGTTAAAGTGACAAAAACAGACAAATTCCAGTCCTCATAGGACGTACATTCTATTGAGGACGACAGACAATCAAATAAGCACCAATAAACATACAGTGGTACTAAGCAAGTAAACCTGAAAACCAGGAGATAGTTATAAGTGACAAATAGGAAATTAAGGTGGGGCGTTAAGGTGGGGTTATGGGATAGAGTGACTGAGTTGTTACGTTAGCCAGGGGGTCGGGCAGACCCCTCTAAGGAGGTGACATTTAAGTTGAGAGCAGAATGACCAGAAGAAACCAGCCAGTTCGAGGCAGGAGGAAGAACATTAAAGACAGAAAGAAACACTAATCCGAAGGCTTTAAGGTGGAAGCGAAGTGTGGAGTCTTCGAAGAGCATGAGAGTATTAGTGTGGCTGAGGTGGAGTGAACAAGGGGAAGAGGGCGGGATGCAGCTGGCGACAGATCGGTGCGAGCTTTGGAACTAAACAAAGAGGGGAGATTTTGTTCTAAGTGCAATGAGAAGCTCGGGGGTGGGAGGGGCGGGGGACTTTAAGGGAGGTAGTGAGATGGTCTAATGTTGAAGTCGGGGGTCCTAGAGGTTAATTGAAAAGGTAGGTAGGGGATAGATCTGTGGGTCTGAGATGACAGTCACGGAAGGGAATCCAGTTGCCAGGAGCCCCAGCAGGAGCCAGAGGACAGGAGTCCAGAGGCAGCCAGTGTTGAGCCTAATGGTGCAGCTTAGTGGACACGCAGCCCTGCAGGGCACAGCAGCTTCGTTACAGCATGGACATGACTTCAGCTGGCATGGGTGTTGGGAGGGTCCAAATGATAGCAGGGTTTCAAATGCTTGCAAACTCTGAAGGGCTGTGCCACACGAAGCTCCATGACCATCGCTATTCCTCATTCCCTCAATCTTCACCTGCCCGACTCAGCCCCAAACCACTTCAACTCAGCCACTTCCCACAGAAAAGAGAAAGGAACTTACCATCTCTGCGACTCGGCTGGCTGTCGCTGACTCTCGGCGCCTGCCCGAGCTGGACCTCTTATAGGCTTGCCGCCTCCCCACAGTGTCAGGCTGTTTCGAAAAGCAACTTCCTATTCACTTTCCAGGAATTCATCACAGCCCTTCCCATTAAGTTAGAATGTCGATGATACGGGAGCAATGCGGGCAACTGGGAAAGAGCAGTCACCAAGGGTGCAGGGGGGTCGCCTCTCCCAAGGAAGGTGGTCTGGAGACAGGGGCAAGTCTGAGTCACTCCTGACATGCCGGGCTGAGTGGTACAGAGACAGTGCCCATGCCCCCGGGGGACGGATGTCCTCTGATTGAGATATGAGCCCCGGTGTAAGGTCGTACGCTTGGGAAACATACTTTGTCTTAATCATAATGTCCTGGTGTACCTTTTCCAGTGACTGTGAAATTCCAGTGCATGTTCACTATCCCAGCAGCCTTCTGAGGGAAAGGAGCAAAAATAGTAACAAAAAGAATTAGGTCAGAAAGGAAAAAGCCACTGAGGGTTTTCTGGCAATTGGGAGGAGGGATTGTTGGAACACTTTTGAAAGGAAATGCAGAACAGATATGGCTCATTACTAGAAAGGACTTCTGCTTCTTATATCGGGAAAAAGGTGAGAAAATGGAAGAGTTGTCGTGTGGGGGTCGAGGGCTCTGTGGCTGAACCACCTGAGCCCCGTCTGGACTCTGAGTGCGGCTCTCGATTATGCATGTTACTTGTACTGTCTGTGCCTCTGTTTTTCAGCTGTAAAACAGAATGATAACAACAGAACTCATTTACAGGGTTGTTTGATTAAATAAGTTAATATGGAGAGTGCTTAAAATAATCTCTGGCATACAGTTAGCAGTCAACAAATGTAAGCTGTGATTATCGTTCAGATTTACTATCTGACAACAAAATCAAGTACCAAATATTTAGTACCAAGTCAGAAAACCATAACTCCAATTAATCCTCTTGGAATTCTAGCTGTGCAGTAGCGAGTGTTATCTTCACTCACTCCATGATTGTTACGGCTTGGAAGTGGGCATCTCATGGGTAGATAAAAGATGGAATGAAATAGAAAGATCCGGAAGGCAACCCAAAGATGAAGGTGATTTAAGGCGCTCGGGGTTGCATTTGCCATTTGGCATTTGGGACCAAGAGGGAGGGAATAATCACATAGTAGAAATGGAAAGCCCGGTGAAGGAGGTGGTGATGGAGGGACGAGAGTGGGGGGACAAGGCGCGCTGAGAGAGGAAAGAAGGAGGAGCTTCGAGGTAGCATGACACAGTGTCAGAGCGTGGCCAGGGGCCAGACTGCCTGGCACCACCACCCAGCAGCTGTATGACCTGGGCAGGTTACTACCTCCTTGCGCTGATAAACAATAATAGTCACCGGTAGTCACCGCATAGAAGCATCAGGACGATTACACGGATTCACATGGACAACACCCGGCGCCCTGCGGGTGCCTCGTAAGTGTCAGCCGTCTTTCTGTAAGCTTCGCCTCCACTTCCTTCTGTCCTTACTCTCACTCCCCAGCCGCTCTTTCTGGCATGGCCTCATTTAAAAAAAATTTCTCAGATGGGTCTGCGGGAAGATGCTATGCAGGCTGTGGACAAAGATGTCAGCTCTCCCCAGATGCTTTAGGGAGATGCCTTACACAGAAGCTGGATGAACTTCCAACTCTTCCTGCTGAAATTCTTTTTAAATTGGTCTGTGGTATTCTGATCAGGCGTTTCTTTTCACTATCTTTGCTTTCCAGTTTTTAAAAGGGAAGGAAAGGCCAGGAAATTAGTCATTTTGGCAAAAGTCTCAAATAGTAAATATGAACTTACACAAAACTGTCCACCCACATAGACTTAATTGGGAATCGGATTCTCTACCTAAACATATGTATGCCCACTTAGCCCGATCCAGGGATTCATTTATTCATATTACACATTACTGTATTATCATCTAAGGACCTGTTCTGTATTATCATCTAAGCCAGGGGTCCCTGACTCCCGAGCCATGGATCAGTACTGGTCCATGGCCTGTTAGGAACCAGGCTACACCACAGGGGCGAGAGGTGAGCCAGCGAGCGAAGCTTCATCTGAATTTGCAGACGCTCCCCAGCACTAGCATCACCGCTTTAGCTCTGCCTCAGATCATCAGGCGTTGGATTTTCATAGGAGCACTGGTCCCTGGTGCTGAAAAGGTTGGGGACCGCTGATCTAAGCTACACTCTGGAGAGATGAATGAGATACAGTCCCTGTCATGAAGGAACTCATAGACCAGCAGAAACACAGGCACAGAAACAGAAAATGATGAGCAATATGGAAGAAGCAGTATAGACACACGTTCTTCTGCGAGCCCCACAAGAGGACAGCTAACTCAGTGTGACGATGGCAGTGGAGAAGTAGTTAGAAAGGGTACTTAGAGGGCATGACCCTGTAGCTGAGTGGAATAAGCCAGATCCTTTTGTGCGAGCTCGGTGGTTGGACATGCACACAAGTGCTCTATACTCAGCAGACAAGTTAAGAAGTGGTTTTTCTTTGAAATCATAAGAAATTTTGATAACCACAGTAGGGAACACTAGAAACATAGTTAAATGGGCGACCTCCTAAATGAACACCATGAAAAAACTAGTTAAAAGTCACTGAGGAAGTGAAGCAAAGATATTTTTATATTCACGAGCTACCGTTACTGAGCACTTATTCTCTGGCCGGGCCCTGTGCTAAGCATGTTAGAAACTGGATCTCATGCAATCCTTCCCCTGACTTTAAGAAGTATATTCCCTTTGCACAGCTGATCATAATAATCTGCTCAGAGATTATTATGACGTGCATTTTATTAAAAAGGAAATTGAGGCTTGGAGGGTTAAACACTTTACTTAAAATGACAGAGCCGATAAATGGAAAATATAGGATTGAGATTCAAGTCCAGATGAAACAACGCCATATTAAAATCTGGGTTTTGTCATTAAACTCTTTAAAAAGTACTTTCTGGAAAGAGAAGAAGAGGCCCCTCTGACCCGCTTCTCTTGGTTCTCTGGCGAGTAGTCTGTGTTCACGCTCTGGTCACTGAAGAGAAATTAAGCATGAAGCAAAATCAGGACAAGGTGTTACATCTCAGGCCGAATTCTTCTGTCACTGAGCACATTAAGCAGAGGAATCACAGGGACAAAATGCATTCTACACTTCCTCCTGATATACACACACTGTACATGCACTTAAAAAAAAAAAAGAGTATTTTCAACTACAATGAATTTCTTATGGGTCAGGGGAATATAGAATTTTTTCTTTTCTCTTTAGTATTTGCCCCTATTATAAGCTCCTAAATTCACACTCAAAAATGTAAGACCTCCTTCGAGATCCTTGCCCGTACCAGCTCTGGGCTAGTTTAAGTTTAGGGTTGTGTCCTGGGAACGGAATGAGGGAGGCCCGCAGAGGAAAGAACAAGTCTGAGAGTCAAAACTGGAGGCCACAGCTGACATCAAAGCAAAAAAGCAGGAGAGGAGGGGCTTTGTGACTTCGATGGCATCTTCCACTGGCCTGAGGCCCCCAAGGGAGTCTTATCAGTGGATCGGCAACTTTAAACTACGTTTCAAAATTGGCATAAATGCTTAAAAATTGTTTGTTTTTTCTTGTTTTTCTTTGTTTTTTTCTTGATAACATCTTGGTTATCAAAAATGGGTATTTATTGAAATACATATAAACTCCAGCTGTGACATGAAACAATAGACTGTAATAAAATAAATAATTGGAAAAATAGCAGCCATATAAAGTCACTTTGCTGGAAGCAATCAAATCAAGTCCAGTTTTCTTAATCCTTGAGTAATTGCGTGATCCTGGCTCCTGATGAAAGGAGATGTCTTACATAGCCCCTAAGGGATTTGCTTTCCTTTTAATAATGAAGAGACAGGAAAAGGCATCATTTGAGATTTTAATTTGGGTGACTTGTTTGTATTTAAATTGTGCTTAATAACTGATTTTCTGTTTCTACAGGTAGAATTGTTACAATAAAACTAAAAAGTAAATTTCCACAAGAAAATTTTTTCTAAAATGAAAATATAAAATCTATTCTCTTATAAAAGAATCATGCCACACACAAAAGCAAAAGGAAGTAAAAGTTATCCATTGTATCACCCACCCAAACGCAACCACTGTTGACTTGGTAGGCTTTCAGATTTTTTTAATGCATATATTCATGACTAAGTTTTCAACAAAATAGATTCAAGTTTTATTTTTTGTATTTTAATTTTTAATACAAAGCCTTATATTAAGGACATCTTTCCATGTTAATAAATATAGGTCTCCATCAGCCTTTATAATAGCTGCATCATATTCTGTTGTATAGTGTACCGTCGATTATTTAAAATACCCCATATTGATGAAAATCTTGCTATTTGTAATTTCTTGCTATCATGAACAACACTATAAAACATCCTAGGATGTTTATATTTGCATATATGTCTCGTATAATTTCTCTAGGAAAATTACTAGAATTTACTAGCCAAAGTGTATGCACACTTAAAATGTTGACAGATATTATCTCATTACCCTCCATGTAAAACTGTAAATCTGGACTCTCACCAATAGTGTATGAGAGCACCCATCCCCCACTCCTCCTCCAGCACTTAGCTTTGCCATTTTTAGGAAACTCGACCAAGCCAGGAGACAACAACAACAAAAATCTCATTTTTCCAATTTTTGTGACTTAGACTACTATGGTGCTTCCTGAGTATGTAATGCCTTCAGAGGTAACCCAGAAAATGAGGACACTGCAAAAAGATGCCTCAGATGTCACCTCCTGCCACTTTGCAAGCTTGGAGCTTTGATGCAGTCACTAGCAGTAAGGCTTGAAAGGTGGCAGGCTCAGCAAAGGTGAAACATAAATGAACAGATAGATATTTAAGACGCAAACAGGGACCGCTTCTCGGGTTTTGTGGCCGCTGCTTCTGTGGTTGTTTGGCTCCTGCCTGCTTGCCTGTCCTTCGCAGAGTTGGGCAGTTGGATCATTTTTTGAAAAGTAGATTGTTTCATTACTCTGTGTGCTGGACACCACATTGCTAGAAAACCATTAAATTCAGAGATGGAAATGCTAGTAAACATACAAGCTTGAATAATAAAAAAATTATATGTGCTTTGGAACAATATTTGGCATAAAAATATTCCAGTTCTCAAAATGAGTCATTGAAAGAAATCCTTTTATGCTCCAACTGTGATATTAAACAATAGAGTATAACAATAAAGAAAGAGAAAAATAGCAACTGCATTAAGTCGCTTAGCTAGGAAAGTCAAATCGAGTCCAATATTTGAATCTTCAGATAATTCTATGCTCCTGGGTCCTGATAAGAGGGAATTTCTTATCCAGAGCTTTAATAGCCAACCTGAGGATTTATTTAAGAGATGATGGGGACCCTGCGTGACCCTAAATGGAACCTTGGTGTCGCAGACAGCAGTGCTTCCAGGCAAAGTTAGCCTTCGGGGGCAGAGTGGTTCTTTGTGAGTGAAGTGGTCTGCTGGGAATCTCTAAGTGCCTTTTAGGCCAAATCCATGCCTTCCAGTCTACGTTACTCAGAACTTCAAGATTTCAGTAATCTGCTTTTTGCAAATGCTTGGGCTGTGCGGCCTTGGACAAGTGACTCAAGTTCTCTGAGTTTCATTTCCCCTCTGTGACCTATGTAAACAATGAGGAGTTTACATAATGCACCGTGACCAATTGAGATTTATCCCAGGAGTGTAAAATAGATTTAACTTTAGAAAATCACATTAACAGATTAAAGAAGAAAAATGTAATCTTCTCAATACATAAAAATATTTAATGAAATCCAACATTCATTTAAAAAATAGAATGATAGGGAACTTCATAATGTGATAAATGGTGTCTACAAAGAAAACCTATAATAAGCATTATACTTAGTGGTGAAACTCTGTAAACATTCCCTTTAAGATCAGTAAGAAGACAGAATTTCACTATTTCTACTTCTCTGTACTAGTTGTCTGAGACAAGACAGTAAAGAATAAAAGAAATACGGATTAGAGTGGAAGAAATAAAACAGTCTTTATTTGCAAATGATATGATTAAGTAAAAATCTCAATAAATCTACAGATAATTAGAACTAATAAAAAACTTTAAAACATGGCTCAATAAAGAAACAATATACAAAATTAAGTTGCAATTCTAAGCATCAACACAAAAAATTAGAAATTGTGATGTTTTTATAAAAACGCTTTTACAGTATTATAAAAATTTCAGATACCTAGGGATAAATCTAACAAAAGATAGGCAGTGCCTTTATAGCAAAACATTATACAATTTTATTGAAAATACTTTGGAAAATATAAAGATATATTATTTTTATGAATCATAAAAAATTAAATACTCCTAAACTTGATCTATAGATTTAATGCAATTCTAATAAAAATCCCAGTAGGTTTTTTTTTTTTTAATTATAGAGCTTCTTATTAATTTAACAAAAGTTTATCGAGCACCTTGTATTTGCCAGACACTGTACTAAATGTGGTAGGATATAAGCTGTGCATCACACGTGCAACCTGTTGTACGTGTAAATTTCATGTCCTGCAAGCAGCAAGACATGAAGTCCCAATTCTTACGAACTCTAGTTATAGTCAGGGAAACTGACTTAGAATCAGTGAATTACTAGTATGATATATTGATGGTAGGCCATGTGAGTGACATTTTACAGGTGATAAAACTGAAAATTAAACAAGTCCGTTGCCTTGTCCAGGACCACAGAGCTAGCACGTACTGGAGCCACTTCTTAAATCCAAGGCCACGAAGCCCAGGTTCCAAGTCCATGTGCTTTGCATGTCATCATGCAGGTGTCCAAGACGCCTGAAGTTTCAGCCACTGTGCACACACTCCTCTGGGCATCTCTGTGAAGCCACACGTGCTTCTGAAACACCCACAATTGGGGGTGGCCTCAGCTTTGGTTTGTGCGCCACAGCAGGAGCAGTGAGATGGCAGCATCTCGTGTCTCTTCCTGTCTTCGGGCACCTGGGGGATCGTGCAGGAAGTCGGTTACACAGACCTGGTAAACTTGGAAGATAAACAGTAGGTGCCTTTCCCAGGCAGCGTTATACTTCCCCTGATAACATCTCCCATTGTGGAAAAATCTAAACAAACCAGAATTAACAGGAATCCAACATTTTCCTTTCTATGGTAAAACGCTTCCTTGCTGAGGCTCTTGGAAACTCCATTTTGGGGGGTTAGGAAATCAGAAAAATAAAGCCTTGACATCAGTGCATAAGTATTTTTAACTTTATGTGCCAAAATGAATATCTGATCAAAAAAAATTTACACGTACAACAGGTCGCACGTGATGATGCACAACTTATATACAATGACATGGATGAGTCTTATACTTACAACGTTGAGTAAAGGAATCCAGCCCCTCCAGAAGAAGACACACTGAAGGAATCTAGAAAGTTCAGAAACAGTGAGACCAATCTGTGCTGTTAGAAATCAGGAAAGCGCTTGCCAGGGGGCAGTTAATGGCTGAAGAGGTAGTAAGGGAAGCTTCTGGGGTGTGGTACTGATCCATTTCTTCACCTGGGGGCTGGTTACACAGAGGTATTCAGTTGGTGAAAATTCATCAAGCTGTACATTTTTGATATGTACCCTTTTTCGTGTATGTTTTACATTACTCAAACAGTAATTAACATTTTGGCTTGATCATGGTTGACCTTACCGGAAAAGAAGCCATCAATCATTTTAAGAATGGGCAAATTTGGGGGGGAAATTGCGGTAAAAAATTCAGAAGGTAGATTTATTGGGTTATTAGGTTTATTGGGTTTATAGGTTTATTCTCCACATATTATAGCAATATGGGCTTATTCCTTGATTCCAACCCTCAAGGAGTCAGAGCATTTCGTTTTTCTTCTAAGGAGACAACCTCTGCCCCCAACAGCTGATACACGTGGCTAATCACACCTGGTAAACAGAGACAGGTATTAGCAGGAGAAATGTGCTTCTATTTTCTATCGGACACAGTAGAAAGTATTTAAAACTTGCCAGGGGGAAATAGTCTGAAAATAAATAGTCTGAAAACATTTAGTTGAGGAATTTAGTGAGCGTAGTTCTCAGTTTTTGTGTATTTTCACCACAGGTATAAGTCATGGAAAGATTAATCATGAATTTTTTTCCCCCTTTGGACATCAGTTTTTTTCCCTCTGTCCCACTAAAAGATGATGTTTTTAAATCAAAACCTAGTTTTTACAGCACACGGTGCATTTTTTTTCAAAATGAAAATAGCTTTATGAT
>NW_011888975.1:2326407-2329542 GCF_000151845.1 Pteropus vampyrus | reverse complement strand
CATTATAGTATCCAGAGCCACTGCTTTGCATAATCCAAGAGACACCATTCATGTGGAATACAACAAAAACGGTGACCCCTGAAATAATGCGGTGTAGGAGCCTCAGGGTGATCCACAGGATACTTCACAGTTCATCGGAATTACAGAGTAGCCCTTTACCAGAGACGCTCCAGGTTGGATTATTTGGGGTCCACAAGAGCAATTTAGGGTTAATATTAGCTGCAGAGACCTTCTGCCAGTGATATTCACTTTTTAAAGCCATGGCAAATAAGGCACAGCTATAAATTCAGGACCTGGGTTTAAGCTCAAGCTTTTTAAATTCTAAATTCCGTATTCTCTTAAACCCAATAAATAGTGACAGAGGGACAAACAAGGCAGTGTCCGCGTGTGTGCTGTGTGTGTCTTTACCCTTCATTCAACATCTACAGATTCTTTAGCTTGGGAGCTAAGGATATCAAGTCCGTCTTGCACCCAATTCTCCCCTGCATCCTGGGTTGGATTCAGTTCAATGAGTATCCACAGTAATCCAGTGAGTTACAGAATACAAACAGAACCTTCTCTAATCAGATGAGTAGGACACTTGGCAATAACAAGTTGCTTCTGAGGAAAAGTAAGTTTTTTGGCACGTTCCTTGTCAGCACTACAAAGCTGAAAGCTAAATTTATCTTCACTCTCTGGTGCCCAAATGTCGTTTGTTTGCATTTGATATTGTTATTGCTAGTACATGAATCAGGATTGCAGCCCACAGGTTTCCCCAGAATTTTCTTAGAACCATCATCTGAATGTGCTTGGTGAGCGGTCATAGGCTGGCACAGGAAAGGGCCAACCTGGGGGTTGGCTCGGCCTCTGCCAGGGAGGCATTGGCGAAGCCCGGGCATCGCCCTTTCAATAGAACAGGAAGGGGAAGTGGTGACCTGTAACCTCAGGGCATTTTTCCAGATGACCAGCCCTAATCTCTCCCCTGCTCTGAGGAAGCGGCTCAGCCTAAAATGGCAGGGCACACTGGAGAAAGGCAAAGCCTGATCGGGGGAAGCTGATCTTCACTCAGGGCTCATAGTTCAGGACCACCAGCAGATTCTGTTGAAATTTTTTAAAGCACTCAAGTGTTGGCAAGAATAAATGTTCTGGGGTTCACTTTAACCAGAACGTTGGCTTGCCCTTCGTGGAGGAGTTGGCCAGTCACATCTCTCTGCTCCGGTTCCCTCAAAGAGTAGAGAACCTGCTGAGGTCGCAGTGAGAGGGATTTAAGCTAGACACGAAGAAGAGCTTCCTGAGTACTAACTTAATTACATGTTGGAACTGTTTTTCTCAGAGCACCATGCAGTGTCCTTTCTGAATGAGGAAAGCTCAAATGACCTTATAGCTAACCACACCTCTGCAGAATTTGTGTCCATGCTGACATTTATTCTATTATCCCCGTAATGAGGGTGGTGGAGTAAATGAAAATGTTTTATATTAGTATGTTTTTATTCTTATTTATAAGCATGGAGGATTAGATTAGGTTTTTTATTAATTTTTAAAAATTTATTGAGGTGACATTGGTTAATAAAATTATATGTTTCAAGTGTACAGTTCTATAACACATCATCTGTGTGTTGCATTGTGTGTTCACCACCCAAATTCAAGTCTTTTTTTCATCACCATATATTTGACCCCCTTTGCCCTTTCTACCCTCCGACCCCCACCCCGCTTCTAGGTAACCACCATACTGTTGTCTGTGTCTACAAGGTTTCTTTTGTTTATCTTGTTTGTTAGTTGTTTTCAGTTTTATATCCCACATGTGAGTGAAATCATATGGTTCTTGCTTTTTCACATAACATGATATTCTCAAGATCCATCCATGTGTCACAGATGGCAGTATTTCATTTTTTCTCATGGCTGACTAGTATTCCATTGTACATATGTCCCACATCTCTTTTATCCAATCATCTATCAGAGTACACTTTGGTTGTTTCTGTGTCTTGGCCGCGGATTAGGTTTTGATCTTGATTTCATTCTAACCTTCACTGCTGCTAGCAGTTTTCAGGAGTTAATTATCTGGCCATGGCCAATATTTCAGGAGTTAATCAGCTGGTAGAAGGATCATATACATAAATAAGCTACGTGCGACACATCGTGATCGGTTCTGTAATCCCACAGAGTGCTGTTGACTGTCAGTAGAGGAAGACATTACTCCACTTTGGGGATTTGAGAGAAATTCCCTTTCATGAGCTGGGTCTTGTAGGACGGGCCAGGCTTAAATAAATGAAGGTTGGGGAAAGCGGAGGGGCGGCTCAAGCAGAGATTTGGAAACAGAAAAGCACGGAGTACACTGAAGGAAAGACAGCTACTATGGGGCGTCTAGAACCTAAGTCGGGGATCAGAGACTGCACTGGCTGGGCCTCCGGAACACAGTGCACAGATGACTAGAAGCCGCGATAGGGTGTCAGTTCAGATTCTCCAAGAAGCAGGCACTTAGATGTTCAAGATCCGTGTTGGGAGAAGCACTGTGATGGATAAAAGGGAGCAAAGCAGAGATCGGCAGGGAGAGCCTTCGGAGTGGGGTGAAACGTGACCCCTACCAAAGGAAAAGGGGGAAAGAAGGCAGGAATGGGTAAGAAGCATCACAGCACAGCCCTGAGAGTTTTAGTCGGGGCAACGGCAATCCTTGAGGCAAAGTCATCCGTTAAAAGAGTCCCTTGCCTGTGTGATGGGCTCACACCGTATCACATGCTGTCAGCCACTGGCTGGGAGCAGCCCGCGGATGTGAAGCCTCAGCAGGAGAGTGGTGGCGGATTCAGCGGGCCATAGGTGGGATTGTGAGTCAGTACTGCTCCCTGAACAGGAGATCTGATGTTCATGCCACCACTGCTGATTGGCATCACGGACTTCCTGTTAAAGAGGCACAACTTCTAACTGTCTACCGTAAGGGTGGTGTTTGGTGCAATGTTTGCTAGGCATCTTTTTTTTGGTTAAGACAATTCTCTCTTATGGCTTGCTAAAAACTTTTCCTTTTTAAAAATCATGAAGGCTTTTCCTTTCAATCTTGAGATGATTATAAAGTTTTTCTTCTCTAATCTATTCATATGGTGATTTATAGTTAGATTTTCTAATGTAAATGCTACCTTTATATTCCAGAAATAAACCTAAACTGAG
>NW_011888975.1:2321069-2324777 GCF_000151845.1 Pteropus vampyrus | reverse complement strand
TACGTCCATGAAATCAAGCATAAGCGTTTTTGCATAGGAATTGCTGGTGAATGTACAGTCTGATGAAGATGAAAATCCGGATATCCATAAAGTTGGCCTCTTTAAAGATATTGCAGAGTGTGGGAACAAGCAGTGATTTCTAATCTCTGGGCCTTAACTTCCCTCCAGGAACTTGTTTTTTTGTTTTTTATTTTTGTTGTTTTTTTTTGTTTGTTTTAGTCATCCATATAAATACATCTGTGTTTTCTTAACTAATGGGTAGTAAAAGTAACTACTAAACCAAAATTTTTAAATTTTAATGGATGGTCCCCATAATAGAAAAGTTTGGAAACTTCTGTGGGTATATGCTTTCTAAAGAGATACTGATTTCTCTAGAACGATCATACAATGCTCCAGAAGTAACTAGCACGATCCTGCGGGTTAGTTGCACCATCAAACATATCTTCTGTCTTTTAACTTGAAATCCACATGAAACTGACCACACAGCCAACTTTGAGCCCAATGGACAGGCGTTTTGGAGGCTTCCCAGCACTGAGACAGACTGGCCAATGTGCAGCAGGGTCTCTGTCTAAACCACGTTTCTGAAGCTCACTGCTTTCATTTAAAAGGTCAGAATTCATTCAAACCCATATCTTTAATGGCCCTTAGTTTGGGGACTTTTCCCACCCACAGTCTCCACCACTTGTCTTTATGAATTAAAAGCCATTTTGACCATATCCTTGACTCAATCCTATATTGAGAATAAAGGAGATATGTTCATGCAGAGGAAATATAACAAAGGAGGGACTTTCCTACAAGATCTTTGAAAAAAAGAGCATTTGCATGAACCATTTTTAACCAGAATCTTTGTTTTATGTTTTTCCTTTCTGAATGCTTTGTTATGCTCCCTTACAGTCCCCCACCCTGTCCCTTGACCCCAACTAGTCAGAGACCAAAGACTTGACAGTGTTTCGCGTTGGAACCTTCCTGGCCCTACCTAGTCATCCTGCCTGATTAATTACACTTACTGACTAGGCCCCTGCTTCCATTTCTCTCCACTCCTAAGCCCTCAGCCGTGTTTCTCTTCCCAGAATATCCCTGTGATCCTGTCTCTCTCTTGCTTGGGTTTTCCCGAAAACCACAGAATGGACTTGACAAGCTTCAGTCTGGGGTTTGAAGCTGCTCTGTGCCTTTCGTGTTGCCGATTCTCTGCTGAGCCTATGAAACCTCTCTGGCCCCTCTGACTCCGGTACTTTGCCTCAGCGACTTAACTCACCTGGTTCGTCATTAGACCTCACTCGGGATCTAATTTTATCTCTTAATTCCACCCTTTGCCAAGTGGCATCTCCCGCCTCCGCCCCGCGGCATCTCTGAGTTTGCGCGCGCAGCGTGCCGCAGTGCGCACTGCCTTGGTTTGCAATCAGCAGCGCTTTCTTCCCTTCCGCTTCCATCGCGGGGTCTTTCCGGCAGGACTCGTCCCCTGTGCGTCCACAGCCTCTGGTAGCAGTTTTTACAATAGTAAAATTTTGGTAGGTGTTGAAGTGGTTAATTGAAAACTACCATCCCATGCCTTAAGCCTCTCTTTAAACTAAACATTTCCTTGAATTTATTACTCAATTTTGAGCATCCATTGTCCTCCAGACACAGGGGTGAGTCTGAGGATGCCGAGGTCAAGAGACACAGCCTTTTCTCTTAAGGTCACTTTTGAGGGTGATTTTGGTGTCAGTTGGGACATGGCCACATTCTTTTGGCCCTCCCAAACAGTATCGGAAATCAAATCTGTTTTGAGAAAATTTTTATTCCTCTTTCTGTTTGGCATAAGACACACAGCTCTTTTTAATACCACCTTTCCTTACCTATTAAACAGACACACACAAGCCATGTGGACTTAAAAAAAAGTTAGTGAATATCTCTGAGCCTATTTCCTAAAATTTGAAATGAGGATGATGAAACCTGCGGCCATGGCTGAAATACTATGTGGAAGCTCAGAACTCTCTCTAAGAGCTGTCAAGATTCCCAGAGAGCTTAATTTACATGCTCCCCATTGGTACTGATTTTCTTGTAAGTATTTTGTTTATGCCAAATTATTTTGTTCCAACTTTGCTTTTTGTGGCTCTTCCTTTCTATCTGCTATTTTCAACCTTAGACTCCTTCAAAGCCACCTGGATACAGGTCTGTACTAGTGGCAGGATCTTTACAGAGGGTTAATGCAAAACCGAGGGAATCACATCATTTAATATTCTCCGTTTGTCCTCAGGGGCCAGGCTGCCCCCCGGAGTTCTGGCTTCCCACAAGTCTACAGCTTTTCTCTGTCTCCTCTACCTTCCTTCCTTTTCCTTTTGCCTTCACGGGAGCAAAGGAAACCAAATTCTCTGCATTTTCTCATACAGAACACCCCAGCTACAAATTACTGCTTAAGTTGCTGCCAACACTGGTCTCACCTTGTGCCTTAGAAGTGTATCAAGAAAAGATAGTTTTCTCCCAGTGTGGATTTGGATGTCAAATAAGATAATTGGATGCCAGCAAAAATCAGCTTAAGATAATAAACTTAAAAATAAATCTGTTACTTTTTTCCTCATCGCGGCTACTATGGCATTTAGAACTATTAGAATTGGAAACACTGCTATTAGATCTGTTACTTGGACCAAAGTTTGTACCAAGATGCTGAGGAAAGCTCAATTCCAGTTAAACCTTTCAGAGTCGCTCAGGGAGGCTGCATCTCGTGAAATGCTGTGTCCACCAGATCAGACAAGGCCACCACAGCCAGAGGGAAGCGGAAATCTCATTATTTCTCCTGATAATTTCCTTGTCCTTTGTCATGGGATATGTGTCATCGGGTGGTGGCAGCTTTTCTTTCCTGAATGGGACATGTGAACAGAAAGAAGACTCAAACTGCTGGAGTCAAGAGACAGAAATTTTAAAAGACCTTTGGAGAAAAGGAGAAATAAAGTGATGAGTCAGCTGGCAGAGGATAGGGACTCTGAGGGGGAGACATGGACGTGTCAAGGAGAACGTTAATAATTTTCCATGGTGCGGTTTGGGTATGAAGCCTCTTTCTTGCTTCACCTATTTCTCATTAGATCGTTATGGAGCCAGGTCTGTGTCGGGCATGTATCAAAGAATACAGCGCAGTCTTAGGGAGGAGGGGTGAAACCTAGGGCCATGCATGGGAAGTGTGTGACACGGGTGGCAAATTTTTCTTATCTGAGCTAAGGTCATAAAATGAAATTTTAACGTAACGAAATATTTCTGCAGGAAACAAAAATAATATAGCCCAGGGCCATCAATCCCTGGTAAACAAATCCAGAGGAATGGATTATTTTGCGTCCCTTGGACTCTGTCGATTTCGCAAAGGCTGGTATTCTGAGTTATGGGAGAAAGGGGTTATTTCAGTTAATCTGGAGTACAGTTGCGTGAGGAAGATAACGATACCCCATTTCATAAGTCATCCTGAAATCCAGAGAGTTGATGACTGGCAGGGTCACACGTAGAGGCAGAAGGCCGGGTCGCAAGCAAGGAGGTGTGACTCCCCAGCCGTCCGTCACCTTCCAGTGAGGTGCAGGCGACAGGGCCGACCGGCGCCAAGAATCTGAGCTCCAGGTTCCTGTGCGCACAGTGAAGGACCTTCTGGTTCCCAGTCTTAGGGAGAAGGCCTCGGACCCGCTTCTGCTCAAACCCTTGCTTGAGATCCAGAATCCTACACCAAGAAAGCATGAAAGGCAAGATTTG
>NW_011888975.1:2316803-2320454 GCF_000151845.1 Pteropus vampyrus | reverse complement strand
TGACATTGAATGAGTATCTGCTCAGGTCATCATCGCCCGTGGAGAAAAAGGGTTTGCTGCAGCTTGTATCAAAAAGTACACTGTGTGCTCTTTCTGATTTATTCAAATACACTTCTTTTGAGTGTCGAGTAATGAACTAGATACTCCAGGGATGTGGCTCAATCTCTACAGTTAAGGAGGGTAGAATTTCATTGGAGAGAAACATACATGTGATAATTTTTAGAATAACAAACTAGATAACATTAAAAAAAAAAAAAGCAAACTGTATTTAAGTACAAAATCATATATTGCAAACTAACTTTACAATAGAAGGCCAGGAAAGGGAGTTTGCCATTGGTGAGACTAGTTAAGGACTAGCTATGAAGGAAGTGGCGAGCGTGGGGGTTGCCCGAGGGATGCCCGACATGAATCTTTACAGGTAGATAGGCTCTAGGTAGATGGAGAGGCTGGAAGCAATGAAATAGAAGGGCCTCCATCTATAGAGGGTGGGGCTACAGTGCAAATAGGACTTTCCGCCTTCGCCTTTGGAGTAGAACCCCGTTACTTTGCTGGAGTTGGAGAGAAAAGATTACTTCAATTTTCTGAACTTTCTGTAAGGACGTAACCCCACAGTGAACTGGAGGGCCAGGAGGTGAAATGTGTCTGCAGCACAGCAGGGACCGGGGCGGCACATGTGTCAGATTTTCACTGTATTCAGAAGTACGTCAGCAGGCACAGCACTGAATTGAAACTGGAAACAACAGCCAAGAAAGAGAGCGAAATGGGGTGTGTTTACACCCCACGGCGACCCTTTTCCCCGCGGTCTTGTTTCTGCGCAGAAAGGAGGGTAGAACGCAGAGCTGCATGGACCACAACTGTGGGCCGGGGGAGGGGGACGAAGGGAACAGCGGGAGCCAAAGGGGCTGCCGGGCGTAGAGGGGTCTCTTCAGATGCCCCGAAAGGGACACATGCCATCTCAGTCGGGGGGACACCACGTAGGAAACTTTTCTCATGGAGGGTTGGAAGGATCCAGCGATGCTTTAGGATCCCGAGGATTTTCTTTCATGGAGGGTGGTTTAATACGGATCATCCGTGCTGAATGAAAAACAGGAGAATGTAAGTTAAACAAAGGAGGTTAAAAATTGCAAAAAGGTAAGTGTTAGCAGGAAAGGTAAATGTTTACTAAAGGCGAGAAAGGGTAGAGGAACTATCTTCCGCGGATTGGGCAATAGCAAGACAGGCCCGGAGGCAGGGGATGGGAGCAGAGAACCCTAAAGCTGAACTCCTCATGCTCTCTGGTGCTCACCGCCCACAGGTGGTGGCAAAATGTGCAGACTCTGATTTGGTGGGTTTGGGCATCTTGAACAAGGCACCTGGTGATGCTCATGCTGCTGGTGCCCAGAAGCACTTAGAAAAATATCTGGACACAGGCTCTGTCTTCAGACCGGATAAGTATGCATGACATTTTAGATAGAATTTGGATAGTGGACAGTCAGGAAAGTAGAAGACATGTCAAATGGAAAGAGAAATCAGAGAAAATCAAAACTCATGAAAGAAAACTATGATGCTGATTCTAAAGGCCCGATTCTGGCGGGATATGATTTAAGGAGATGGTGACAGATTTGGTTTCATGAATTAAGTGATAATTTTTTTGTGTGTGAAACTTTGAAAGGGTGGGGAGAACCAAATACAGTATGTCTTAATAGCACCTTTCACAGGGAGAACCAGATTCTGAGACTATTCTCATGATGAACTGCCAGGGTAAACCACAATTCAGCAGCTGCAAACGTGCTTGCCAATACAGAGATAAAAATGTTTCTGAAAACAGAATTTCACATAGACCCTCCTCTGAGGTTGGCATCGTATCTTCCTGTGTATCTTGGGTGTAGCTTTTACCCAGGCAGAATTTAGACACTAGAAACCAAATGAGGTGACAAACAACCAGTTTGCAGAAGAATCAAAATAACCCAGCAAGAATTGAAACCACAAATGCCCTCAGAGTCCTTAATTCACCAAAGCTAATAGGATTGAGCGCGGCGGGCTGCGAGCATTAGCTCAAGGGCTTAAAAAAACTCTGATACAAGACGTTGAGTGTGATGGTGTTGAGTGTGATGGTGTTGAGTGTGATGACTTGTTCTAGGAACACACCCTATTCTTCCACTCCACCCTTCCTCAGTGCCATCACACTGTGGTTTCAGTGTGAAAAAAAGAATCACATTACTCGAGAAGGAGGGCATCTGGGACTTACAGCTCTAACCTGGGAATCAAGAGTCCTGAGTTCTAGAAGCATAAAGGTTAACAGTGTGGTCTTTGGATCTAGGTGGATATAAACCTCAGCTTTGCCATTTATTCAGTGACCTCAGCTAGCTATTTTATTTCTCTGTTCCTTTATATGATTCATATGTCTTCCCACAGGCTTGCGGGCAATATTTACTAATTTAAGACACGTAAAACACTTAGAACAGTGCAGTGCACAGCGTGTTTGATAGAATTTATTATGATTCTGACTAACTGTCACTGGTTCAGGACCTACAGCAAAGTTATTTAATTAGCTCGATGGCCAAGAGTTTGGATGCCACGTCTACCAATCCTTTACGGTCCTAAAGAATTTGATGAATTATGATTTTATGAATTAGAAGTCACCTTGGTCAATAGATGAGAGGTGTCCCAAGGTGGCTGGGCAAAGAACTCTTTTCTGCTAGGTCCTTCTAGTGAAGCACTTGAGATGTGTCGATGGGGCCGACCTTGCCTTCTAGCTCCTGCTGGCGGCCCCTCAGCATGCCGCTGGCTCTCGGCAGCTCCGCTTACTGGCCCGAACATGCCTTCCTGGTCCCGCCACTACACCATCCACATCGCCTCCGTCCTCTGGACGGCTGTCCCGGCTTCTGTCCACACCCCTACATCTCATCCGTCCTTCAAAGACCAATCTGGGTTCCAGATTTTCTGTGCACACCAAACTCCTTCTGTATTGAAAGTCTTTTCTTCAACATGGAATTCATTGACCATCGCCATATTCTGTCTTAAATTTTTCCGATATTTTTCGTATATTTCAGTCTTAACTTCACAACTAGATCATCTCCCTCGGGTCAAGAACAAGGATTTACTCCTCTCCCTGTCTCAGTCATTAGCGTTGTTCCTACACAAAGGTGTTCAATAAACAGCTATTGACCGATTCATTGTAAAAATCAGTGACCCATTAAACTTAAAGTGGCAATAGCTTAATATGGTAATTAACTTAATGCTAACTCTTCCTGCCAGCGGTCTCTTCCTGTCCCACGAGGACATCTGAAGAGCTGAATCTATCTGCTTCCATCTAGTGGTAATTAAAACACGGGTGGTTCCTGTGGCCAGAATACACGCTGGGTAGAATGTGCCAGAAAGACTTTCACTCAGTGGGTGTGAGCATTAAAGAAGACTTGATGCCTTCCTGCCGCCAGAGACAGGGAAGGCAGCCCGGAGAAGAGTTTAGGACCCCGTCTGCACTAGCAAATGGAAGACAGGGCAGTAAGAGAGAAGGAAAGGACTCCTATTGACCGTGTGTCCCCATCCAGGTCCCCCGATGCTCTCGTCTCCTCTCAGCCCAGCTTTGTAAAAGAGGCGGCTCACGTGTTCTGCCTCTGCTTTGTCACCCCCACCAATTCCTCACCCCCTGGCTATCAGACTTCTGTGGTG
>NW_011888975.1:2282831-2315773 GCF_000151845.1 Pteropus vampyrus | reverse complement strand
CTTACGGCTCCCACTTTCTCTTTTGCCCTCTTGGTTCAGCCCACTGAACGATTAAGAATTTCTTAGTAACAATTTGTGGTTTGTAGGGTGGTTGTCTGAACAAGCAACCAACTTCCTTGGGGACCATCTTGCTTCGTTTTCAGCTTATTCAAAGCTGGGTGTCTAGAAGGGACTTAGATGTCACCAGAGTCTCGTCTTCGTAGTTCGCTTACACTCTCCTTCCTAACATCGCAGAGCAAGCAAGTCACCAAGGCCCTCGAACCGAGACGTCTTTTTCCGTCTTCGTTTCTGCCAGATGGACCGTGCCCTTCCACACGTCTGCATCTCTTCTCAGTATGTGCTCCTCCAAGTGAAGACATCTGAGGTTTAAGTCCAAACTAAAAAATTGCCTTCTGGGGGAAGCTACAAATAGAGTTTGTGCTCCTCGCTTTGCCCAGACTCCTGAGGGTCAGTGCTTAGCGGAGCCAAGTCGTCTACCAGCTTGTGCTGGGCGTCAAGGGCCTGTGCGCTGGAGTTCTGCCTTCTGAGAGCCGGGGTTCCTCGGCTTCTCAGTACATGCCTCTTGAATCGGATGTTTCCTGAGTACTGTATTATGTATTGCTCTCATGTTCAGCCAGAACAAGAAAAAAATATATACCACAATACTTCCAATCCTCAAAACAAACAAACAAACAAGCCAGGAACAATCAGAAAAAGTTCCCTTTACATAACTGTCTTTTCCTAAGAGGACATTGCTTGTTCATTCATTCATTCATCCATCATCTCCACTAACACACACAAAAACAGCTTTTAAGGGAGACTAGTAGATCGGTCACTTTATCTGGAAACTTCAGTTGAATGAGACCCAATGTAAATAACTACTAAGGAGTTAGTATAACAGGAAGTATCTTAAGGAAGGTAGAGGAGAGATCAACAGATGTGAGAACTCCTCACTGATAAAACTTACCTTTTCCGAGACTTTTTGCCTAAAAATAGAAGAAATAGAAAAATGGATTAGCATAAGTAGACAATTTCAATTATTTTAAGTAAGAATAAAAGGAGAGTCCCATCCTCAAAACTGGCTTTTGAAGAGTATTATGCATTTGTTAGATGGACCCCATCTGTGTCTCGGGGATTTGAGGTACTGGGTGACTGTTCTAATTCACAGTGGTAAATACCCTGGCAGAACAGACCCGTTGGTGCAGGTGCTTCTCAGAGTTGCGTTCCATCCTCTGCGCTGCTCGTAGAGACAGACGTACAGCCTGAAACACCTGACAATCAGACCCAATGTACCCATTCACGTGTTCATCCCTTCCTGACCTGGCATCTCATCCTACCCGCAGATTGTCCCCCGGGAGATTTAACTGTTAATACTCTAAGAATATGTGTCATTCCGTCTCACGTCATCTTCTCTGTGAGAATTCACAGAAGTTTCACTCAGGTCTCAGTGGTAGGAATTACACATCTTCTCTGAATGACCGGTGTGTTTTTATCTTAGAAATACAGTGACTGTCTTAAGTGGTTATACTTTCTTCTTTTGACTGGTTGCAAAGAAACTCTGAGCCAGAACTCAGACCCTCTTTTATAGGACTTTGTGACACACACTTTTGTGTTCTAACTTTACCCTGGCTCCAGCCTATTTTTGTACCCTAAATATTGGCCTTCTTTTTCTTTTTAACTAATTTTAACTTATTGTGTTGAATGCATTTTGAAATTTAGCTTACATTCTTTCTGAAAAAAAGCAGAGTATAAATAAATAGATGTTGGGCTCCAGGGGAAATAAAAGCAAAAAGAGTTTTTTGAGGGGAAAAAAGTCACTAGGCAACAATATATTTCAGTGGCTATAAACTAGAGTTCTAGAATCATCCAATCTGGATGTAAATCCTTGGCGGCATGTCTTTAAATAGCTACTTATCCTCCCTAAGCCACAATTTCATCTTCTGTGAAAGGGGCATGAAGTTACATCTTCCTCATTGAGTTGGCAAAACAAAATGTATTCAAAATATTTAGTCAAGAGCTCAGAGCTTAGACAGTGTTCAATTACTATTTTATTGTATACCTTTAAAATATTAGAAACTACAATTTTAAATGTTTCTTCCCAAATTCAGCCTACTGATGATGTGGACCAAATATACTTGGGCAGAGAGAATTCGATCTGAACTAATTTCAGATTCTGTTTATCCTCACACATATTTTTTTCAGGAACAATGAAACACATACCAGTACATGAGCAAGAATCTGTTCCTACCGAGAGCGTTTACCTTTGTAGAAAAGGGAACTAAGGCGCACGTGTTCAGTTTCGTGCCCTTTCCCAACCCTGCATTGGTTCAGGGGGAGAGGTCTGCCAACCGAAGAGGAAAGTCGAGCCTCATTAACCTGCAGACCAGTGGCTTTGGCCGGGAGGACACGTCCAGATAGATTCTGACCTCTGACTCGTGCCCCTGCCGATTCAGGGTTTCAGAGGTTTGGCCTAAAACGTCATCGCCTCAGTTTCCTCGTTCACCAGATAGGGCCAATGACAATGACTAGTCGAGAACGATGATGCTAGAGGGAAAGCGTTTCTAGACAGGCCCATGCCCAGGGGAGCATGCTTCTGGAGCCTTCCCCTCGCCTTCCTCAGAAGGAAGGAGCTAACGTCTGGATAGCGAGGCAACGAGCACCGGGGCCAGAAGATGCAGCTGAGGACAGGGCAGGGTCAAGGTTCTGGTCAGTACCTTGGCTGCTATGTTCTAGATAGTCACCTGTTCCTCTTCCCAGCTTTGTGAACCCCAAAAGCCTGTAAAATTCTCAGAGCCCATGAGTACTATGCAGCTTTATTTATTTATTTATTTTTTGACTTTTACTCTTGTAAGTGCATGAGCTACACATTCAATTAGAAAAGGCTTTAGCTTGGGAACCTACCCATCATCTCTAGCATTGTGTCTCTAGGAAAAAAATTCTTCATGCTTCAACTAACTTAACAACTAAAAGTTTTGGAAGATGAAGTCACTTGAAAATTGGAGATAGCAGAAGAGGTTTCACAAATGAAGACAGTTTAAACATGTTAAAGATATCCTGACTTTCCTACGAAGCCAGTGATCTGTGGGGCTGCTGTTCTCTTGGGTGATGGAACTGTAACTAGCCCAGCTGCCCGTTATCTGTTTCCTGTTTGCCCCACACTGATCCCCCCGCAGGGGCATGCAGTTTTCAAGTTATCAGTTAGAGATCTCATACTGAAATGACTCCAGGGTGAAAAATTTAAAAACAACCCCACTGCTTTTCTCACCCCTGCTCGTAAGACAGCCTTACCCAGCTCACCCCCACTAGATGCACCTGACTTCAATTCTGATCTTTTGATCTACTAACATTTATTAAAGGATTTGGGAATTTGGGAATAAATATCTTCCTTAGGCAGGCGATTCACAGCCCCTAAGTCCTTCAGGCTTGTTTAGATATCTCTCAGCCCCCTCGCCCAGAGGGCGGTGTGTGATTACCCACTCTGTCCTCTACTCCCTCCATCTGCCACCAGCATCCAAAGAGGGAGGGAAGGAAGGACGGCTGGGGGCGGGCTTAGAAGTCTCAGCAGAAACGGTAATCAGTGGTGGGAGAAGAGTCTCGTTCTTTTGCGTCAGTGCCACACACACGTGCTCAGTGTGGTCCTGGAAGGCGACGCGACCCAATCTTAGCAGAATTCCTAACAGCAGGAGCAGAGACATTGTCACTACTCCGTGCTCCCAAGTCACAGTTACTGAAGCTCTTGCCCATGGACAGGCCCCCGCCATTGCCTTTCGGGGTTGGATAAAAAAACTAATCTTGTTCCCTTACCCTTAAATTTGGAGTGAAAGACCAGATCATAGTGGAAAACCATTTGGGATTGGCAGATAACGTTACTGTAATTGCCAGGGAGGCCTTCGCATACCATAGTCATTGAACAGAATACATACTAATTAATTGGATGGAACTGAAATTAAAATGGCAATCAACTGACCCCGTAGAAAAGCAACATTTGGTTAGCAGTTGGTTAGCAGCTGGTCTGAGGTCATCAATAGCTCGTCTCAACTCGAAGCAGGGATTTACCGAAAGCTGCCTAATGTGCATGAATTTCATAGTCTTGAATGTTTCTGCCAGGTGGGTTTGGCCAAATGTAGCAGCACACGCCCAGGATCTGCCTCAGACCGTGGGCCTGTAACCAGCAGGCTGGTTGCACTTTAGGATTTGAACACACTCGGGGGTGGGAGGTGCCGCTGCTCTTCCCTCTAGTAGAGTGGTGTTTCACTCTACTCCAGGCATCCAGACAGCAGGTATGGGCTCCTCGAGGAGGCCCTCCTTACTCTCCTGTGTTCCGGGGTGGAGGAGAAGCATCAGTGTGTGCTGCTTTTGGTTGGGGCTGTGACCCTGACGAATAGACACTGGGAAGAAAACTTGGGGATTTCTCCCAGGGACAGTGCAGCTCCCCACGTCAGGAGCCAGACCAGGCATGTGACTCTCCCTGAGGTCAGGGGTTGGGGAAAGCCTGACTGGACGGTGGAGTCACTGCGTAGTAGAATCATAGCCCTGAAATCAAAGGCACAGAGGCTCAGAGAGGGCAGATTATGCATCTCTTTTTTCAGAATTAAGTAAGAGCAAAGAACCATCAGAGTATCTCATTTGTCTATATCACCCTAGCAGGGTGTCTCGAAGATAGTGAGCTTCATTTTAAAGTTTGTTGGAGTAAAAACAAAAATCAGCAAACTTTTAGTAATGCAAGTGTGTTCTGGGCTGCTTCCCACGTCTCCAGGGACTGGTGTGTACAGAACACAGAGCATGCTATCCTGCTTTGGTCGAAGCTATCATACCTAGTTTCCTGTGGGTTTCTACATTTTTTTCTCTTTAAAGTTATGTTATTATCGTGAAGATAAACTCACTTACCTTTTTTTAATCGCCTTGCCAGCCAAATGATAAACGCCAGCCCCAAAAACGCAGTAACCATGACTGCCACTGGGATGAAGAGGGGGTTATAGTCACCGCTCTTGATCATTGAGAAGCTCCTGTCCACTTCTGAAAGAGAAACCAGGAAGGCACGTGGCGTGAGGCTGCGGCATCGCTTCCTCAGTGCCGTCTCCTGATACTAGACTTTTTCTCTCCTCACACTTCCCAGTAATAGCCTAAGTGATGCCACCTGATAGATGAGGAAGTGGCATGGGAGGCCCATGAGGAAGTGGCATGGGAGGCCTGTGATGAATCTGCAGCACAGGCAAAGACGAGACCAGCTTTTCTAGCCCAACACCTGAGGAATCTCAGTTCTGAGATCTGTGATTCAGTATCTCTTTCCCACCATCTCCTCCATCTTTAAAGTCTTCAGTGTTTTGGGGCAAACTGACTCACTCTGACATATTGGACTGAGGCTCGTCCAGCTTCCAGATGATCCACAAAAAGTTTCCTTCTCCCCCATTAACTCGTTTCCTTCTGAGCAGCTGAAGGTGCACGTGGAGGTAAAGCTGAAGTTGGCCAGGGGGTGACTACAGTCCATGGTCCCCAAGTCGGGTGCTGTCAGCGGCTCACAGTGAATCGCTTCAACGGAAAGGAAAAACCAGTTACTTCTGAGCAGAAGTAAAAACTAGTTACCCTGGCAGGGGTTTGGCCAAGGCTGCCTGACTTAACTGTGGAACCATCCGCAGGAATCTAGAAGTTTCTAATATAGCAATTGCTTCTGATGATGCTTCCAGACTCTGTTTTTTCTGAGAATGATGGCGAGTGGCGGTCAGGGCTGAAGTCAGGAGAGTGAGGGGTGAAGTGAGGGATGGGCACAGGGGAGCTGGGGAGGGCCGGCCCTCCGGGGAGCTGCCCCAGCCTGCCCACGCTCCAGCTCTGCTGGAGCTGCCGTGCTGCATGGCCTTCGCCTCGAGACTTCTCACGGAATCTCATCAGCGAGTGTAGAACACGTGTGCCCCTTCACCTGTTCTCAAGTCTGCCCAAGCAGTTTTGAAAAACACCCCAGTTCTCTGGAGCAAGTCCCTCAACTTTTGTACAAGTCAGCAGGTTAGTCAACTTAGTGCTGTGATTTCAATAAATGGCTTTGACAGTTCTTTTGAGAATTAAACCACTCAAACTAGCGAGTCAAAAGCATAAATATAAAAAATGTAACCAAAACTTCACAAGTTCAAACACCAGCAGTTTTCTCCAGGATAGGGATAATGTTGACCGTTAAGAAGAAAAAGTCCACCGTATTTCAAAGGGAAAAAAGATCAAGAGATTGCGTTTTCGTTTTTCACAGCAGTTGTTATTCTCCTGAGAGTTCATGGAGGAAAGTAAAAATGGTTTCAAGAATAAACAAATACAACAATAAAAAGAGACCTCTATCCTCCGAGAAGGAAATTGGTTGGTGTTAAGTAGGACACCACATAGGTGTTATTGAGAAGAGAGATCAACCAAAATTAAAGTGAGGTTCAGCGAGACTGACTATTTATACCATGACAATGAGAAGAAAAAAAATATAGCGTAACCACACGGATGCTGAAAATGACATGCGCACTGTGAAAAGTCTTCAGAGGTATTTAGCTGTTATTTTTTGTTTGTGGTTTTTCTTTTTAATTTTAGTAACAATAACCCCTCTGAAAAGCATCACAGTATAATCTAAGGTTAAATCGTGCTCCAAAAGAGGATGCAGACTTCTTACCAAGACTCTACTGTATTTTCTGAGTTTGTAAACCCAGGCCTGCCGTGACAAAGCTAGTTGGAACGGTTACTCACCTTGACAGCTTGGTTCAGGTGACGACCAGTTTCCAAATGGTCCACAAGTGGTTTCTTCACTCCCAATTATGTCTGTTCCCTCAGAGCAATGGAAGGCACACCGTGAGCTGTAGCTGAAGTTTCCCAAAGGGTGAGTACAGACCATGGTACCCAGCGTGGGGGCCTCCACAGGCTCACACTGAGTCACTTTAATAAGAAAAGAAACAGCACTGGGTAGTGTTAAGAGAGCTGGGTTTGAATCCTAGCTCTGCTACTTGATAACCAAGTGTTTTTAAGCAAAGTGACTTAACCCCTCCAGCTTTAGTTTCTTCATCTATAAAAGAAGAATATGATGATTATATTCAATTCCTAGAGTCATGTGGGAATTAAATGATTTAATGCAAGTCAAGTACTTGGAATAGAGCCTGACTCATCTGTAGTCTTAATTAAAATCTAGTCAGTCTTCTCGTTGTCTTTGGAATTAGTCAGGGAGAGAATTCTTAAACACAGATGGGTTTAAGTGGGAATGACCAGCTCAGTTTGGAAATTATGGTCAAATAGCAGCCCCTGAGTATATTAGAGTGTTGGGAGTAGGGGGTTTGGAGAAAGAGTGTGTGTTCATGATTAGTCTTCTTTCCAAGGGGAGCACGTCAAAGCTTCAAGAAGCATCTCGGCCTTGCTTCTGCCTTCATCTCTAGCTCACTTCCACAGCTTCATTTCTTTTTGACTTTCTCCAGCCACTGTGTCAGTTTCCCTGCTCTGATTGGTTGTGTTGTGGGTCACATTAAGATTCGAAAATCAGTCTTTGACTTTTAGACCCTGCCTTGCCGTTTGGGCAAACATTGCAACTCTCGTGTATATTTCTTATCGAATTTCGGCCATTGCTGTGATCTTGCTCTTGAGATTTCAATAAAAAATGGATCCAAGGAATTAGAAGAATTTTAATATTTTCCATATACAGTCCAAGTCCAAATTAAAGTCAATGACATTGTCCAATTCAATTCATGCCCGCAAGCAAGTGCCTAATATATTCCAGGCATATTCTCAATCTTACAGATGCAATGGAATAAGATACTCACTGGTCTGAAGTTGCTATGAGTCTGCCAGGGGATACAGACGAGTCAATAGATGACTTCATCAAATGTGGTATAAATGAGAAAGATATACATGAAGTAACTGGAACAGAAAATAGGGGCACTAAGCCTGTCTCGGGGTCCACAGCAAGCTTCCTGAAAGAAATGGTCCCTGAGCTATGTCTTAAAGATAAACAGGTGTATTGGCCATGTGCAGAGTGAGAGAGAAAACCATGAGTGAGTCAATGAGATATGCAGCACATCTGGCCAGTGTGGAGAACACAAGCCTTTGGATGTCGCTAGAAGAAAGAGGAAGCAGGGGATGAGATCAGGGAGAAAGACAGGAGCAAAGACAAAATGCTCCTGTCTTTTCTCATTGATTTAATGAGTACCTCCTGCGTGTCAGCATTACCCTCGTCCTTAAGGAGTTTAGACTGTATCCTCTAGGACAGCAATAGGTAGAAATTAAAGGGTGGATGGTCACATGTATGTGATTTTATTTGATCGTTTTTTATTGATCAGCCTGCCTATCCTATGAATAATGTCTTTGATGGGCGCCAACTTAAAGCTGTGGAACTCAGCTGAGAAATTAGTGCAGTAATCTATGAGGAAGTTAATGAGGGCTATGGTTGTAGAGTTGACAGGTTGTGGAATAGACACGAGAAATACAAAGTTATAAAAATGAGTAGTGCGTTACTTTGCATAAATGTAGGAGGAAGTGAGAGAGTTTCATAGCAGAACACCAAGGTAAACGGTGGTAGCACACACAGAGATAAGGGATACAAAAAGGAAAGCTGTCTGGGGACCATGATTTTACAGTCACATGGGCATACCAAAGGATATGTTTAGCATATTTGGAGTTCAGGGCTAAAAACATATCCGGTAGTCCAAAGCGCATATAGATTTGAGAGTCTGCAAAGTTGGTAAGTTTTGCCAAAAGGAGTATCTAGAGTAAAAAAAAGCGATGGACAAAAGATAGAAGAGAAATAGCAATAGTGTATGGGCTTGGATTAGTGCCCATGAAGAAACCCAAAGAGAAATGATCACAGGTAGAGAGAAAAGAGTGACAGCCAAGACAAAAAAGAGGACGGAGTGACAGCCAAGACAAATAAGATTAAAGTGTTTAAAAAGGAGTGAAACGGGCATGCCAGTGATGTAAGCATTAAAAACCAGAGTTTGGTAGTGGAGCGAGGGTACGTGCTGGGTGGGAGCCCCGCTCGGGAATCTAGTGGGGTGACGTTGATCTGTTCAGTTGGTTGACATTTAAATTTATTTTGGCTTTCATTCTTTATCTTTTCTTTACAAACATTGTTTTTGTTTTTCCGCTTTAAAATTTTCTTTTTAATGCACCAGATACTTCAAACATAGTTTTGAAACTCAACTGATACCAGTCAAAAGATTTGACGTTTCTTTCAGTAGCGAGTTGACTGGGTCAAAGATTCCTTGTCTTTGAATCTGTGTATTCTTTCCTTTCTGTTTCTACCACCGTGGCCCTGAGTGATTTCAACACACTTCTGATGATTTTCTCCATCTTCTCTCCCTTTGCTCGCCAATCCATCTTCTCTTACTGCTTCTAGGATACTTGCCCTAAATGCAGGCGTTAAGGTATTAAGTGGCCTCCCGTTGTTAAATAAAGACCAGATTCTTTCATTAGGCAATTTCCAGTCTCCACCAGCTTATGCCAGCTTATCTTGCTTCCCACCAAACTAAACTATGAGCATGTATAATTTTCACTAGTTAATTGTGATTCCTTTAAAGGCAGAATCTGTACTATATTTGCCTTGGTATCTCCTGAAATACCCAGCCCAAATAAATTTGCTGGATTTATTCTTAGATATCTCTGACACATATGTACTGTCTATCATTATGTGAACTTTTCTTTTTTGGCCTTGCCCTGATATGACTTTGAGGATTACATAAACAAGCAAGATTATCTTTTGGGTAACTTGCCCTCCTTACAATAAATGTTTTAGTTCATTTCAGACCTTAGAGTTCTAATGAATCCAACAATCTCACTAGATTATGAGTTTCACGAGAGCAGGAATCTACCGTGCCTGATTCATTATCGTAATCCTTACAGCTCTGTTCTTTGTGGCACTCAGAAAGACTTGTTGAGCAGTGAATTGAAACTTCATGCTGACTTATGAAATCTTTACGGAAAGGTGACACCATTGTGCAAGCATATCCTTCTGATCAAAACTTCTCATTTCTCAGAATGGCTGCTATCATTTTGTCCCAACTAACTTCCATAAACTGCAGTGACGCCCGTAACTACACAGAAAGAAACAAAGAAGAGCAGCTCACCGAACTGACACCGGGACCCGTAGTACCCCACGTCACAGTTACAGGTGTGATTATTGATGGTTTCCACACATTCTCCGTGGCCACTGCATGACCAGGGCTGACAGGAAGCTTTAAGGAGATCAGAAAGAAATCATTTTAATGAGATTACTTTTTAGTATTCATAGTCATTTCTTTAGATATAGATAAATTTTTCACTGAGACTATTTTAATAAACAGGAAAGCTCTATTTGTACAATCATAGCATTTTTGCATAAAAACCATAGGCTAAATATTTTATTGATGTACTGTACTGGCCATATAGCCATAGACATTTGTTTCTAGAATGAATTTACCAAAGCTAAGACTCTATAAAATTTGGGATGAACTTAGTGACATACATTAAAACTCTTGAAATTACTTTGTTTTTAATATAATAAGCAGGTTAAATGATGACCTGACCCAATCATTTCTGCAGTATGCTTGGCAATCTCTTTCTGTATAGAAAGAACTATAGAAAAAGTAAAAAGTCCCAATTTGATCAATTAATAGGGAGTTCAATTTACAAGAGAGTAAATTGACTGTGTTTCACTATTAACATATGACTGGGGAAAATCCTGACTGGTTTGGAACCATTGTAATAGTCTTTGCAGAAATTTTCATATACCACAGATAATGGAACACTGCAGTATTTCATTCTATAGAATTATACGATTAGACAAAGAAGGAAATGGGACACCAAGCCCCCTACTTTACAGTGAGGAAGCTGAGGCGACGTGAGCCTAAGCTCTTAGCTGGGCGCATCTCTCTGTTTCCACCTCTCTGCCTTAATACCAGGGACACGATTGTCCAGTCCTCGCTCCTTCCTCCCACATGTCCTTGCCATCTTTGTGCACACTGATGCAGGGGTTTACCTGTGTAGCAGAGAGCCACCTTCGGCTTGCGGCAGGCGTCGTCGTTCCACTTTCCAGCGTCTTTGGTCCTTTTGATGTACATCTCCACGCAGTCCTCTTTCGTCTTCCTATTGTTGGGTTCCCCATCTCCCCAGTTCTCTGCCTCCTTGGTGAGAGACTTGTTGGTTCCCACCCACGTCCACACCCCTCTCACCTTGCGGATTCCTATCCAGTAGTAAGTAGCACTATGGGGAAGCGTCTTGTTCAGGTACTCGATCTCCCCCTTGTTTTGTATGGCAACTAAATCTGTGTAGTTTTGTTGGCAGAACCGTCTAGCGTCTTCCCAGTTCATGGGTCTTTCAGAGTAATGGTAAGTCCAGCAGTTGGTTCCATGATACACAGAGAAATCTGAAAGACAGCGTGAACCGGATAGACTCGCAGTTACGGCAGTTATGGCTGAAAAAAACCGAGGGCGAATCCAGGCTGGGCCTGCCACTGAGAGACGAGGAAACTGACACCTTAAGGGCATAAGTTCCTCCCTGGATCACAGATTCAGTCATTGGCAGATTCGAAGTAGAAGCCAGACCTTCTAGTCTTGTTCACTTTCACCATAATATAAAATACTTTTGGATGTAGCTCTATGTTTTAAAATTTGGTGGCTTTCTGGATTTATTTTCAAAAAAATAACAAGTAAAATTTAACCAACATATTTTAGAAATTCATATTTCTTTATCTCAGCAGCTGTCAATCATTTAAAATTAATTCGAGTGCAATATCATATATCTCTAAGGTTTCCTGGGATACTTTCCTGAAGACCGCCATTTCTGTTTCTAAGAGAGAAGTAAAATAAGGACAGGAATAATGACATTTTTAAGTGATGTTTTCCATATTGAAAAGAGAATGTTTTCCCATAGGGAGAAGTGCTCCTGGGAAAGCCTTAGATGTCTGACTGCATAATAAAAAAGAATAATCTGTGAAATCAGATGGCATAGGATTATGAAGTTTACTTAGGTCCTCTTCTGTATATTGAGATACTCAGCTTAATCATCATATGGGTGCTTCAAATATGAGGGCTTTGAAAAAAACAAAACAAAAACATAATTACACAATGACCTCATAATAATATATGCCATTCTAAGCACAGTATAATCTATGTGAAACACTATTATGCCATAAGGTAAAAGTTTTCACAGCTCTCAACAGTTACTGAGTTTTCACTGTGTATGGCAAATACATAGAGAAATACCAAAGAAACTTTTACAGCCTCCTAAGGCTTCTGAACAAGGAATAGCAGAATGCAAAGAAAGCATAATTAATTTGATCAAATTAAACGTATCAGAAATGAACCAAGAACTGTGAAACAGATATGATTCATGAGTAAAGAAGATCATAAAATAAATACATGGAACAGAGTTTCAAAGGAACCTTCTATGGGAATTTCTAAGAGGGAGGAAACTGTTTTGCTTGCTGCTGTATCCTTAGTGCCTAGAATCATGTTTGGCACATCACAGGGACACAGAAAACACTTGTCGAATGAAAGGAGCACCAGAGTCCCAGACATGGGTGCAGACATGGTATAGGAATGTGTGAGGGGCAGAGAAAAGCAGTTTGCTTGGCCAGAGCTGAAAATCCTAGCTGGGGAGTAAGAAGACGTTAGCCCACTTAGGAAGTGGGAAAGAAAGTTCAAAACAATTGCTGAACAGTCTTCAAGAACCAGACATAAAACTTGCCACATCAGCAGTGGAAGGATCAAAGACCAGGCAAAGGGCCTGCCCTTAAAGAGCCAACACTCTAATCACAAGGACGACATCGTGTCTACTCAACTGCTGGGAAGTGACAGAAAGCGCAGGGCTAAATATTCGGAACAGGCTGTAAGTTCCCTATTAGATATTTCGTAACTGACCTTATTCCTGCATAAATAAGATCTTTGTGGGTTTATCAGAATTTAGACCCTGCAGTAGAGGGTGTGGCAAGCTTAGGAGGTTTCTGGCGAAGTACTAAACGAGGGAGGAAGGAAAGAGATCTTCATCGAATGGGTAGAATTACAGCTATCTACCTAATAATTTTCCCGTTGACTATGCACACCTAGTGGATATTTAAGAAAAATAAACAAGTTTTTTTTTTTTTTTTAAAAGGTCTGGCAATATACACAGAGCAGAACATACCACAGCAGAGCACTGTCCACAACCACAATCTTAAGACTCCCTGAGCACGCTGGCGTTTCCATGGAAATATCTGCAAATAAAACGCAAAGTTGTACTTAGATTTATACTCTAAAAATGCATGTTTACAGCACCTTGAGGAGGTAACTTCAACTTTCTTAAAGTTCAAAACAAAATACACATGCTTCCTAACTCTAGCCAAGGTTATAGATTTCTCAGAAATGAATAACAGAGTAGCATTAAATTTGCCTCAAAACCAAAGCATGTTTTTTAGCCTCTAGTTGCTGATCGTTACTGCTGACTTTTTTCTATATTTCAGGAATTTTTTTGTACCTACTTTCCTGCTGATTTGTTAGATGAAACTATCTGATACTTAGTATATGTTATTTTAAAGCGTTCATTGCTGCTTAATGAACTATTGATGTCTAGATTTAATGTTAAAATCTCCCACTTGATTATGATGAGGTAATGCTTCAAATACCTAAAAGAATTAGATGGCTAAACAGACATCAAAGGAAAGCAATTCATCTTTTTCAACTAAAAAGAAATACATTTTGAGCAACTCAGACGACAATACCACAGATTTTCTGCACACCTTAAAACCATATTGTCTGAAGTGTATCACTTCTCAGTAGTCGTTGCATTTAGTTGCAAAAGTGCTAATTTCAACAAGACAGTCCTTCAAGAATCTCAGCAGACACAAGTCAAGAAGAAGTCAGCCCATCTGAGAGGAGAGGCTCTAATTCAGCAATTTTAGTTCTCGGCTTTTTAAAAACCCAAAATGGAATTGGTTGCTTCTTGTCCTTTGCCACCTGCCTCTGTAGCCCCAAGAGAGGTTCTAGCAGAGCGTCTGAAACGTTTAGACGGAGTGCTCACCATGGCTTCGCGCGTCCTTCCCGGTTCTTCTGCAGCTTCACCTGAGTCGGCTCCTGGGGTGTCCAGGTCCTGGCCTGAGGCTCGGGGTGCTGTGCTGCAGGCTGCTGAGTGTCACCAGCTGGGCTTGCTTTCTTTCATTTCTCACATCCTCCTCCCGCCCCCACCCCACTTACTCCGCCTCCTCTTGCTCGTCTTTCCCCACCACTTTCCTGCTCCGACCTCTGTCACTTGCCCTGAGAAAGAGCTGCTGACCGAGGCCGCCTTGTGGGATTCGCCCCTTCCTCCTTTCTTCCTCCTCCTTTTCCATCCTTCCCTCCTCCTCTCCCTGCTCCTCCCCTCCCCTCCCCTCCTTCCCTCCCTCACTCCCTCCTCTATCCATATCTCTGTCTCTCCCTCTCTCCATGTCTCTGTCTCTGTCTCTCTCTTTTTGATAAACACTAGGCTAACGCTTGGCTATTCATGGTAAAGGGCCCCTAATAATCAGACCACACGATCAAAACAGTACTTCAGTCACATTTACGGCGTCTGTCAAGCTTCAGTAGAGCTAACCAACAGACTTCGTTAATTTCGGTTCCTTTTCCTCCCTCTTTCCTAGCTCACCCCCTAGTGGAGGTCCTCGTCAGTGGCAATGCCTGAAGAGAACAAAGCAGCTCTAGCTTTTTGCCCTAAGTGGCTCGGGGGCCTACAAATCCCTTTATATTTCTGGAGTGTGAAGTGTGACTGCATTTGAGCCCCTATGATGGAGGGCGATGGCAAGGAGGAGTCACTGACATAATCGGATTTGCATTTTTAAAAAGATAATAACAAAAGCAATGATAGCTATAGAACTCAATGCTCCGTATTTAATCTTTATAAAGATCAAATACTACTACTCCCCAGTAGGCACTATTAATATCCTCATTTAAAAAAGTCTCGGAAAGGTTAAGAAAGTTGCCTTTGTCACATAGCTGGTAAGATACACCATTGGGGTTTGGAACCTGGGCCGGTCAGTTCTGAAGCCTGATGACTCCCAAATTCGTATTTCCAGCCGGGAGCACTCCTCTGCCCTGGGAATGTTCCCAGTCCCCAGCCAGATGCCTCCCGATCTCTCCATGTATTTACTGTGCCTCTTAAATTCTCCATGTGTCAAACTGAACTTCTGAATATCTCCTCCAGACCCGGAGAACTCTCCTCACAGCCTCTGCCACCTCAGGAAATCATAACGCCACCCTTCCAGTTACTTGAGCCAAACCTTAACATTAAGTATAGCTTCTACCTCAAAATTTTAACATTGCTCTCCCAAGACTCTAAACCAAGAGAAATTAAAATATTTTTATATTCATATATGCGTATATGTGGTCATGCTGCTGGTTGTAAAATCATCTTACTGCAAAAGGCATATGTCGCAATACGACAGGAAGAAGAAAAAGAATAAGATCATAATAGTTTTGGCTATAACCAAGGAAAATTTTTCTTCTCCATGATCTCCCAATGGTGCCAAATCCTTTCGATAGTTCTTTTGATAACTGTGTTTCATTCCCAATGACAGCCCTCAGAATAGACACTCGTCGCCAGCCCTGGGTCACCTGATAAAATCCCCATAAACCCATTAGTCTGCGGGTTCCCAGTCTGCTGCTGGGATGTACTGTGGTTCCAAGTCATCAACACAGCCCACGAGCCACGCAGAACCTGGTCCTCACTTCACACCACGCCCCGGCGGCCTGCACCCTGTCCGCGTGGGGAGCTGTGTCTGCCTCCTTGGTGCCTTTGAGCTCACCGGCTCCCTCTGCCGGGAGTCACCCCTAGACTAGGATACCTTTCTGATGCCCTACAGCCCGTATTTTTCTTCCTTTAACTATAATTAAATGATCGTTTGTGTAATTATTTGTTTAATATCTGTCTTCCCTACTGGATTCTAAGTTCCTCAGGGGTAGGGACAGAGTACCTCGTTCATTGCCATGTTTCTGGAGTGTAGTATATCCTTGACACATAGTAGGGCCCCAACAGATGTGACTGAAGGGATCCGCAAGCGGATGAACAGAGGCTGACGCGGCTCCTCCCGCGGAGCGGCCCGTTCCGAGGACAGGATGAGCTGACTCGGAAGGCTCGGTTTAAAGCGTGGTTGGCAGGAGAGAATGGAAATAAAGAAGGAAAACGCCGGGGGTTAGAAATAAAGGACCTGGAGGTTCAGCGAGGTGGGGTTAAGAAGCTTCGTGATGAGATACTCGAGCAATAAACCTGCAAGAATAGGAGACTGCGGTTAAAGCATGATACTTGGTCATGTGATTTTAGAGTTGGTGCAGTTCTGGCGACATCGAGGTTGAGGCTATGTGCAGGGCAGAGGGCCGCTCGAGCTGAGCGAGGGGAAGCCGAGCGTGCAGACGGGACTGGGCTGTGGGCCCTGAGTGGTAGGGTCATATAGGGTCACCGGAGGGGCTTGAAGGAGGAGGAAGACTAGAAGCTGGTGCCCAGGTCATCAGGCCACCAATGAGGACAGGGAGAAGATGGTACATCGTAGTGTCATGAGCTCCAAAGAAACGGGGTTATTTTATCTCTTCTGTTCCTTTTTTAAGAGGCTGGAAGAACAAAGATCAGGGAGAGGAAGTCATCATAAAGGAGGAGGCCACTCCGCCTTTCAGCCCTGAGGTGTGTGGGGTGGGTAAACTGTCACCTCGAGAGGTCCGCGGGGGAAGTGGTGTTCTCGGCCCGGTCTGCTGTTACCACAAGGAGGCAGAAGAGGTTTGGGAGAGGACCTGCGGGACAACGCAGGGCTTGCTGGCCGTGGACCAGGAGTTCCAGAGGATGGCAAGGAAGAGTTTGGGAAGGGAAGCAAGGCTGGGGCAGGAGGCGGCAACCTGGGCGAACTGTCTGGGAGATGAAAGGCGATCAGAGGGGCTTGTATTCCAGCTGTAAGGAAGGGAGGCGGCCATGGTAGCTTGGTCTGGACAGGGTCGTGGAGCTGCGTGGACGCGTAGGTCTAACTCTGGCGTGGATGGAGTTCCGCTTCCTCCTACGAAAGCTCTCGTTTGATCTGCTAACACGGAGGACCGCTCCGCATCTCACTTCTGTGCTTTCCCTTTGCCCATCTCCGTCTGACGTGGGCACCTCTATTCCTTCCAAATAAATTTAGTTTGTTCAATTTATTTTCTCATTTTAGACCCAGGGAAGCCAACAGTCATGCTCTCTGCATTTTGAGCTGATATCTCAAGCGTGTTCCCATTTCAGTCCTGCATGAAAACAGGTCTAATTAGTGGCATCCATCCTTGTTTTTCATTTTTCTTTAATTTTTTTAAGTAATACTTTGAGCTAAGATGAAATATAAAATCAAAGTGAAACCAACTTTATCAGATAACAGTCGTAGCCACAATGTTTTTAGCCTGGATAACCAAGCTAAATATAAAACCATGGTTTTTGTTTTTTGTTTTTTTTTTAAGAAATTTCAGATATTTTGATTCTTTGGTAACGAGATTCTCAAAGTGGTTTTTAGTTTAGTACTCACCAGGCCTCGTGGATTGACACTATTCCAGAAGAGAGATGACACATATTTGGGGTGGCAAAGAAAACTACTCTGACTCTAATTCTGGAGAAAACAGTCTGGAGAGTAAATGAAGGTTTATTGCTTAACTTGAGCCACCTAGAATTGAGAATGGCAGGAGACAAAGACTGCAGGGTAAGGACTTCGTTTCATTAAGCCTAGTCATTTTTTAAGATTATTAATATTTTTTAGACAACTGTGGAGTATTGACGCAAGGGCCTATATGTACACCACTTCATACCCACTAGTACGGTGATAGTAAAAAGACAGACAGCATCAAGCATCGGACCGAATGTGGAGAAACTGGAGCCTTCACGAGTTGCTGGTAGGGTTGTAAAATACAGCAGCCCTCACGGAGAACAGTTTGGCTGTTCCTCAAACAATGAAACATGGACTTATCGTATGACCCAACAAAACTGCACTTCTAGGTATATACCCAAGAGAATTGAAAACATAAGTCTACTCAAAAACCTGTACCTGAAAGTTCGTGGCAGCATTATTCATAATAGCCAAAATGCAGAAACAACCCAAATGTTCATCAACTGATGAATGGACAAAGAAAATGTGACATAGCTATACCATAGAGTATTATTCAGCCATAAAAAGTAATGAAGTACAGATACATGCTACAAATGAATTAACCTCGCAACACTACCCTAAGTGAAAGAAGCCAGACACAGAAGGCCATATAGTGTATGATTCTATTTATATGAAACGTCCAGAATAGGCAAATCCATAGAGGCAAAAAGTAGATTCGTGGTTATCAGGCACTAGGGGAGAGGAGGTGCACAATGACTGTTGATGGATATTGGGTTTCCTTTCATGGTAGTAGATACGTTCTGGGATTAGATAATATTGATGGTTGCTAGAATCTTGCGGATATACCAAAAACTATTGGATCGTACACTTAAAAGGGGCAAATTTTACAGTATGTGTTTTATCTAAATAAAATAGGATTTTTAAGAAAGAGCCCATGCACAGAGCTAAATATAAACGTGTTTATTATCAAACTTTATAGTGTCATGTCAAATACGTATGACATAAGCTTAAATAAATACATACTTTAAAAATTGTAAAATATTCTAAATCATAATTTAAAATACTTTATAAAACCCAAACACAGATCACATTTATATTTCATACAGCAGTACATATAAATATTTACAACATTTGAACAGTTGGAGATAATGGTAATTCATCATTCCACAGGTAGCCTGATCACAAAAGCTGTTTTTTTCTCTCTCGTTTCTCAGAGTTTTTTTGACCCTTAGAAACCTCTGCTGTTCTGATGCTTATCATCTCTCTCTGTTTACTTTTGGCTTTGCCCTTGCCACTACGTAGCCAATGCTTCTCTGAAACTTTGCTTTTTTAATACATGCTAAGTCGATGGAAGTATGGGAGAGTTTTGATCCTCACAGCCTGTGAGGTTGGAGCAGCTTTGGCAATTACTGACCGAGAATTTCTCATTGCCAGTCATCAACCAATAATTGGATTCCTTAGGAATTTTAAACTCCCTTATAAAAAAGCGTAAATACTTGCTCATACAGGCTTTTCTCTCTTCAAGAACAGCCTAACAAACCATAAAACAATTAAGAAATAATTATTAGACATCTTCGCTTCATAAAAATTCACGAAATGAAGCCTTTACATGAATGACCCTGCCACGGATTCAGAGTCTGACGTGCTGTGCAAGAATTCTCTGTTCAACATCTTCTCAGGAGCGTGGAGCACATTGCATTTCTACATGATCTTTCAACAGCCACGTTCACAGCACTGTGCCTTCATCTATCTGCCTTTACGCTTCTGTCAAATCAGAACATGTGGCCTCATGGAGGTGTTCGTCATGGAAACCACACATTTCTGAAAAAAAAAAAAAACCCTGACAGTGTACAGGTGTATGCCATTTAGCTTTTACTCTCCTGATCCTATTTGTGTTTTTAAAAGCAACTGTAGTAAAATATTCAAAATTTTACACTGCTTACCATTATTCATTGCTAGGGAGCAGTATTTGCCCTTTTCTTGAAATATATTTACTACAGATGTAACATTGGTCTTTCATAATAAGCAAAGAGGTGGTGATCTAGGATAAGAAACTATTACCCAATCATAGTCCTAACATTTACATATTTTAAAGCCCCTATATCACATGTACTGATTTAAGAATTATGGAATATATATTCAGTGCAAGTAAAAAGAACACAGTCTCCTAGGATGCTTTAAAAAGAGTGAATCCCACAGGGATAAAAGTGATTAAGACTGTGCTTAGAACTCCTCATGAGAGTATTCAGTAAGTTTTGCACTATTTACACACTTTCCCGTGCACTCAACTGTGGGCATTAAAAGTTTGTTGTTTTTTTCCAAGTCAGTAAAAGAATATCATTGGCCAATTTGTTTTCTCTAAGCTCTTGACAGTTACTACTTAACTCTATGACAACTTTATAATCAGCAGCTGAAACATTGTGATGGGTAAAAGAAAGAAACAATGTCACAAAATACTGTGTTTCTCCACCAAGATTTCAAGATGAGCAAGGAAGAACTAGAGAAGGAATTCTGAGATTCCAGAGTCTTGGTCTCTTCAGTTTTGCCTGGGAGGGAAGGTTATTTCCCTCCAGGATCCAGCACTTCCCAGATCCTGAGAATAGGAAAGAGAAGACTGAGTCTATCTGGTGGTGGGCAGGCCTGGCGCACTGGGCTTTGGTCCTTTGAAGTCCTCTTGGGCACTGTGGTCCCAGCCGTAAAAGTGCAGGAGGTAAGGGCCTGAGATGCAAGGATTGCTCGCTGTCTCCACCATCTTCAGGTGTCTCCCTAATTTCCTCGTTTGCTTGTGTCCTGCAAGTATAAGAGTGCGCGCCATCAGGACACTTGATGTTCTGCATGCCAATAGCAACAGCAAAACTCATCTTCTGTTCACCGTGTGTACTCGTACTGGTTAGTCCGAATGTAAACACCAAAGTCCTATTCAGTTAGGGCAGTGAAACTATTCTGTATGGTACTGTAATGGTGGATTCATGGCATTGTACATTGTCAAAACCGAGAGTGAGCCCTAGTGTAAACGGTGGACTTCAGTTAATAATAACTGTCAACACCGGCCCGTCGGCTGTGACAAAATGCCATAGCGATGCAGGATGTCAATGGTGGAAGCAAAGGAGGGCAGGGGCCGGGGGAGGTTGCAAGTCTGTACTTCCTGCTCACTATTTCTGTAAACCTAAAACTGCACACACACAAAACTATTAATTAAAAATATCTATTTGGAGGGGACTCGACCTTCCAAATTCCCAGAAAGCAGAGCAGAGTAGCTCAGACCACAGATTCTGGAACCCGACCGCCTAGCCTGCACTCCCAGTCACACCGCTTAGTGGCTTGGAGAGTTTAAGCAAGTGGCCTAACTTCCCTGTGCCTCTTTCTCTTCATCTGCATAATAATAAATATAGTAACAGCGCTGCCTCGTAGACTCCCTAACTGAGAACAGTTCCTAGACGCAGTGAGTGCTGTGTAAGGGTTAGCTATCAGCGTCATCGTTAACCTTCACAAGTGAAATGAGTCCAGAGAGGCCAGACCCTTACTCCTTCCCCTCCTTCTATAAACAAATGAAGCAGCATTTCATAAAATACAGGGAAGGTGGTGATTCCCCACCCCCAACCCCAAAGCAGCAGACTTGGAGGGTTAAGGAGCAACAGAACACGTGAAAAGGGTATCTTCTCTCAAAGCCACATGCGATTCTCCAGGCTTACCCGATGCCCTGGGACTTAAATGGACTCAGAAGGCGTTTGGTAGGACCCATCTGATTGAAGGCTTTGGCAACTGCTGTGGAATACACGAGAACACTCAGTCAAGAACTGTTTTCCAACACGAAGCGAGAAAAAAGTTGTAGAGTTTGGATGGCATGCTATGTACAAGAATGCAGCTTACCTGGCAAGAATAAATTTCTTTGCTGCAAGAAAAAGAAAACCATTAATTTGGACTAAACGACTTCAAGGACATATCAGATCCAGAAACAGGAGGACTCTGCATCATCAGGAGTTGCAAACTCAATGCTTCAGGGCCCCTGTAGTAATCAGGGCACCAGCACAGCTTGGTGGCACCCGGGGCGGAATGCAAAGCGGTGGCTCAGCCGCGGGGCCCGGCATTTTCTACCACAAGCAAATAGCCCCAGGCTCAGCCTGCCAGGTTCAGCCATCAATTTCATGACAAGTCTCAAATCTGGACTCAGTGTGGAATTTCCTATCTTGTCAACATCAGAACTTAATTCAAAAACACTCTGTAGGCCAAACCATGAATGTGGCGAGATGTGTTTGCATGTTTCCTACAAGACACTCCCTGACTTAAGCCTGCATTCTAAATAAGTTTCCTGGAAACATCTTGTCCATTCTGCTGGGAGCACTGGCCATGGCAGGCTCGTCGCCAGCTCTTTGAGCATCGGAGACTTCAGTGTGAATGGCATTTCCTGGCAGCTCCGAGCTGCGCGGTAAACCCCTTCCCTAAGACTTCTGTGTGGTTGTGCTGCAGCTTATCATTCATCTAGTAACTAGATTCTAACTACTGTTTAAACCTGCGAGAGATTTAAATCTGACTCCTGGATGACAGAAAAGATGTATTTTTCAAAAACGCTTTTGGAGTACATTCATCATCTCCCTCACCTTTCTTCCGAAGACGTTTCAGAAGCCAGAAGAGAAACGATGCTAACGTCAGGAGGGAGGTTCCAGCGACCGAGAGTCCGACTGCCAAGGGGACGTTGGACGTCGCGGGAGCTAAGGAAATGGGGAGGACCGTCACTAGAAGGGCCCGTCTGCAGTCCTCCCGTGCGGGTCACCGGCCCTTTCCCTTGCGCCCTGAGTACCGTGCACAGAGCAGAGAGCCATGTGGTTCAGCACGGGAGAGGGAGACGGGGCATTAAAGGCCTTCGAGATCTACCCCGGCTTTCACAAGCCGGTGTCCCCGCCGCCAGGCCCCACACTGCACCTCGGCGAGCACGGCTCATCCCCCCTCCCCCTCCCCCTCCCCCTCCCCGCTTTCTCATTCTCTCATTCTCCTTTCCGCCCGAGCTCTCCTTTTCCCAATTATCACAGTTTACCCATTCTATCAACACGTCGCCTCTTCTGTTTTCTCTCTGTCCCCATAAAATTAAACATTCACCAGTTTGCTCCCCTGGGCGACCCTCTGACCTTTCTGGTTTGGACAGAATGACCAGTTCATCATGGTCGCCAGATAACCCCCCTTTTCCTCTCTAGTCCCCCAGACCACCACCAAGCAACGCCTCACCTTCGCAGGTAGGCGGCACCCCAGACCAGTGTCCCGTGGCACCACACGTCAGAGCTGCCGAGCCGTTGAGCGTCCATCCTTCCGGGCACGCAAACACGCACAGCGCACCGAACACTGGCGCCCCGCTGCAGTTCATGTCGGCTGGCCCAGGAAAATCCAGGCCTGGACACTGCACCACTGCAAGCGAGCGGCACACGGGCAGAGGTTAGGGAGAGCACCGGGGACTGCGAAGCCTGGCCGAAGAGTCGGCAGCAGCCGTAACTGAGCACTACTTAGTGTTCAGCATGTGGAAATTAGGATCAGGCCCCTTGGGGCATCTAGGGTCAGAGAATCATACTTGCCCTGTGCCCCTTAAAGTCTGAACAGAGTCTTACCTTGGCAGGAGGGGACCTCCTGTGTCCACTGTCCCTGAGGTGTGCACTCGAGCTGAGCTGCCCCGTGTAGTTGGAAGCCTTCCTCACAGCTGAAGGCACAGGAGGTCCCGTAGGTGAATCTCCCAGCAGGGGCGTGGGTACACCTCACCAGGCCACTCTGGGGCTGGCGGACAGCGTCACATTTCACAGCTGGAGGACACGAGCAGGGTCGTTAGAAGTTTGTTTATATCAAGCAGCAACAGGTTTCTCCAAGTAACCAGGTCCCTGGCTCGTCCAGAGCTTTATCTTAAACTAAAAACAAAACATGTACCTTCACATGTGGGCTCCTCACTGTCCCACTTCCCCGTGGGACCACACTGGAGCCTTGCAGATCCCTTCAACACAAATCCCTGCTCACAGGAGAACTCGCAGCTGGACCCGCTTTGGAAACTTCCAGAAGCACTGGGAAGACAATTCACGTAGCCTCTCTCTGGGCTGGACAAGGCTTTGCACTGGAAAGCTGAGACACCAAAACGACGGTCAGAAAATATTGCAGTGGAACAGGATGGTCCTTGGGATTTGCGTGAACCTAGTTCGTTTTGGACAAAGCAACACTCGGAGAACTCAAGACTGTGACCCCCTGGACAACGGGGAAGATGGCTGGGTGTTCTTTGAATTGCAATCCCTTTGTCGACGATGGCACTAATTAGAAGACTAGGGATTTCTGAGCACTGTTTGGCATGCAAAGGAAGTTAGGGCCAAGAGAAAAACTTTGTGTAGTCAGAGAACCACGATGGGTCCCAGATGCTCACAGACAATGCCAGGGAGAGGGGACGATGGGGAGGAAGGCAGCCACATAAAACTTGTCTGTTCTGCAGCTTGGTTTTGGTCTTGTGACTTTTTGCCACTGGAAATTATTCTGTGCTATATTTGGCTATAAGAATATTGCTTATTTTTAATGTTTTTGCTCTCGCTTTAAAGTGAATTAAATTTTGGTGTTTAAAGTGAATTAGATTTTGGTGTTTATGTATTAAGGGTGTCTCTATAGCTGACACCACGCTTGAAGCAGCCTCATCACTGCTAGTTATGAGCAATTTTAGAAGAAAGGTTTGACAAAAGTTATAGCATCAAGTCATATTCTCCCGATCCTCCTTCTGAAATTTTCCAGTGTGACTCCCCTTAGATTAAGGCATCTGCTTACTCCACACCAGTGCCTGTCAAGTTGCATCGGCACAGCACCGTGACAAAACCAGCAAAGCACTGTGACAAAACCAGCAAAGCACCCTTTCTCATTACATGCGATTCTTTCCCTGCGTGAGCATTGTTTCTTTTATATGAATCCCAAGGTATAAGATGAATGTTGCCCATCAGATCTGATTTCCGCAGTTCAAGCAGGCGTCTGGTTTCACGCTAGCTGCTCGGCCTGGGGGTCGCTGCGCGTGAGGCAAGGGGGTGTGTACAGGGGTGACCTGTGGGCTTACCTTCACACACTGGCGCTCGCTGTGTCCATTGCCCTTGGGCCGTGCATTCAACCTGGGCCGGTCCCTGCAACCGGAAGCCTTCCTCGCAGGTGAAGTCACAGGATGACCCGAAGGTGAGCTCTCCGGCGGGGGAATGGCTGCAGCTCACAGAGCCATTCTGAGGATGGCCGATGGCACCGCACGTCACAGCTGTAACACAGGCACCCATTTATATGAGCGGGTCTGGCTTGGCCACTTCAAGCACAGGGTGAGGAAGAGAATGTTCGCAGTGAACCTGGACATGGAGCAGCTCTACCTTTACACATTGGCTTCTCGTTGTCCCAGTTCCCGGACGAGGTGCACTGGAGGCGCTGGGGCCCCAGTAGTTCAAATCCTTCCTCACAGTGAAATGCACAGGTCGTGTTCCATGGGGAGCTCCCGGGGCTTTGAGAACATTCCACGCGTCCATTGGCAGGGCGTGTCAAAGCATCACACTCAACCACTGGGGATTCAGAAGAGCACCATGAATTTCACAGAAGAACGATATGTCACTTCCTGTTGCACTGGAGCTTATACCAGAGCAAGGAAGCTGCCTTTGAAGCGGGGATCCTGGAAGTCCCACATTATTCTTGGGGACACGTACACCCGCAATAATGCTTTTATGCTTTGTTCATCTTTCTGATTTTTACATTGACTATGCTGAGGGACCTCTGATCTATTTGATCAAATCTCTCGTCAGATCTCTCAACTATTTTATATAAGGCAAAAACGAAGGGAAAGAACAGATACTAAATCAGGATTTATGACTTTTATCACAACTTAATGTCATGATAAGGATGCTCATTTATTTTAGTCCAGTAGGCCCTGGAGGAAAGAGTTTTTTGTCTCTGGCCTAGAAAGATAAGACTGAGAGAAAAAATATAGAGACTACTTGATTTTCATGGTCCTAAATTTGTCCATTGTTGACGTTAAACAGGGAAAGAAGGTGAGAGTCATTAAGAGTTCTGGAGTGTGGTTCTGCTGTGTCATGAGTTCTACAAATCACCAGAAATACCCACTTCAAACGGACAACAAACCTCTCTCATACCGAGCAAGAGCCATCTCGGCCATTTGTACTGGCTGAGAGGATGAGTCCGATTAAAAACGACAAAGAGAGCTCTCCCTAGAGCTTGGAAACATTCCACGTTGGATTTTAGGAGAAGCTGCGGCACGAGGGAGGACCCGGGGAGTGCTCCGCGTGCCACCATGCCGGGAGACTTACCGTTGCAGGCTGGAGGGGAGGCGCTCCAGGCCCCCGAGGACGTGCACCGTGTGGCCTCGGTACTGCTGGGCAGGTAGCCCTCCTGACAGCTGACGGTGCAGGAGGAGTTGTAGCTGAAGCGCCCCAAAGGGTGGGTGCAAACCAGGCTCCCGTGCGCGGGGGCTTCCCGCTCCTGACAGGTCACAACTGAAAAGGGAATGCAAGTCAGTCCTGGGCCTCTCTCAGCTCCCGTAAAGTGGGACGGAGACTGGGACCTACGACTACTGCGCATCGGACGCTTGCTGTGTGCCAGGCCCCGCGGAAACGGTGTGTCTGCATTTGTTCACATCACCCTAACCCCAGGCCTATGAGGTTAGGACCGTCGTCATCCTCATTTACAGGGAGGAAGCTGGGACTCAGTGGGTTCAGCCACCCATTCGAGGCGCCATGACTGCTAAGTGGTGACTCTGGGATTTGAATCCCAGAGGCTCAGCCCTTAACCACCAGTCTGGTGTCACCATGTGCCCCAGGGAAAGGGAAGACATGCAGAGCTGACACCACAGCCAGCTAGGACACGGGATGGTGCTACCACCTCAAGGGAAGGAAGAGGTGAGATGGAGACTTACCTTGCTCACACCTGAGTCCACTGAAGCCGGGGTGGCACCGGCAGGTGTAGTTGTTGATGGTCTCCACACACTCACCACGGCCGCTGCAGGATGTTTGGGTACAGGCAGCTGTGGAAAACATAATTCATGACAAGGAAGGTAAGTTCCTTTGAGATTAGGATCGACGGTGTGCAACAGAGATGTCACCAGTGATACAGAGTGCCAGAGACTGTAACTGAATGTTACGGGACACCAAAGCTGAGTTCTAGGCTTAACTTGTTTTAAACCTTGATGTGAACATACAGATGTCCAAGGGTACAGCTGCAACTGGCACCAAGAACAGAGAATTCACTTTATCACAAGCTCTAAAGCTCGTCCCCCTGCCCTGTGTGTGTGTATGCACACTATGTATGTATAGGGCTATATGTGTGTGTGCGTGTGTGTGTGTGTGTGTGTGTGTGTGTATGTATTCTTGCCTACGGTCACACAAAGAAGCAAAAAGGGATTCTTTACCAGGCAACCAGAATGCCTTAAAACCATATCTTTTAGGACATAAAATCACCACAGGGACCCGTTCCCGCAGACCACCAGGGACTCGGCGAGATGCCGAGACTGCCCGCGCCACCCGCCCGGCCGCACCTGTGTAGCACAAGGCCAGCTTCTTCTTGCTGCACCGCTCGTCGTTCCACTTGCCGGCGTCCTTGTGTCTCCGGATGTAGATCTCCACGCAGTCCTCGTCGCTCTGCTTATTGTTCGGTTCGCCCGGAGCCCAGTTCTGGGCTTCCTCCGTCAGAGGCCTCTGGGTCCCTATCCAGACCCACTGATTGTTGACCTTCCTGATCCCAATCCAGTAGTAACTTGGAGAGTAGTCGAACGTGGCGTTCAGGTGCCGGATCTCCTCCTGGTTTTGAATGGCGACCAGGTGGGTGTACCTCTCCTGACAGTAAGCGCTGGCCTCGTCAAACGTCATGGGCTCCGGGGAAGCGTTGTAAGACCAGGCGCCACCCTCCTCACACAGGAGGAGCCCTAAAGGGGAGGGGGTGGAAGGAGGGAGAAGAATCAGTCCCACTGCGGCCTGCCTCTTAACGGGGCTTTGTATGGTCTCATTTTTGGCAGAGTGACCTTTGGGATGACTCAAACTCTTTTTACCTTTTCCAAAGTAAGAAGGGGTATGGATGGAGAAACTCCCATTTACTGCTTTACCTGCGCTCACCTACCGTAACCTATCAGTAACTTTACAGTGGAGCAGTAATCAGAATAACAGCTTTTTGAGCACCTAATCTGCACCCCAGCACTGTGCCCTCGCAGCGCCTCCAGCATAGGTGTTCGTTTTATGAGCAACACCTCACACATAAGGAAGCTGAGACGCGGAGGTGAAGGAGGTGGCCCCTAGTCCAGGGCAAAACACATCGTGGGGAGAGGCCAGGGATGCTGCTGAGCATCCTACTGTGCACTGGGTGGCCCCCCGCAGGGAAGAATGATATGCTCCAAATTTTCAGTAGTGCCAAGGATGGAGGACGGGGATCCCTGATCCAACTAATGGCACCGACTCACCCAGAATGAGAGCAGAGAGAAGCTGCGAAGCAGTCATGACTCCAGTTCTTCTCATCTGAAGATCCGACTTGAAAGGCTGTTGGGGGGAGGGTACAAAATCAGTTACAGAGTGAATCCCAGGTAACCAGTTACTCGCATCGCCCTGCAGTGATGTTTACATCAGCGTGATAAGATTTTAGGTAAAGGATTCCAGTGTCACAGTCTTTATTTCAAAGATGTGTATCTGAATGAATAGATACCAAATTTAAGGTTTTCATTATTTAAGTCAAAAAGAAAAACTAGATTTTAACTAGTCTGGATACAATGAGAGTCTCCCCACGTCTTTGATCAGAAGGCTTCATTCATGCCGGTCACCTGAGCGTCATGCCCAAGGCTGCTCTTGTAATGACTTACTGTTTCGTATTGAGGTTGGTTCCAAATCCGACTCCCGGAGCGTCTCTGCTGCTTCTGCCTCGTGCTGCTCTTGAACTTCTAGTGCTAAGTCAGCCAAGAACAGCTGAGCACAGCTCCTGCCGGAGTTCCTTTATAGGAGAGCTGGCTTCCTGTGAGTAACGGGAGGGTACAACCAAGCCCTGTGAAGAGGAATTTCCCAGCAGAGTCCTGACAGTTCCCTGGGAATACCCACAATGCTAAAAATCACAGTGATGTCAGAGACCCTGCCCGTCAAAACCAATTCTTTTTGTGTCTACCTTTTTTATTTTACATGAATTCTATTCACGTGCCACAGATGCATAGTTTTTAATTCTAAGAACATAAAACATCTTTAAAAAGTTGAAAAGCTTTGCTGATTAGCAGTATGTCTTCTGTAATTGTGGTTGTCATAGAATTTTATGAACGTACACAAACTGAGAATAGCGATGTCTCTGGGGACCGCTGTCCTCAGTTTTCTCACCCGAGCTGTCAGCACTGGGTCACCCTCGTCTTTCTCCTCTTTCGCCTACCACCTCAACCCATTTGGAGGTGCACTGTCTCGCAGAGGCATGAGTCACAAGATTCTGTGCATAGTTATGGCTAAATCACTAGAAATAATAACTCTAACATTTATTTAGAACATATCTCTAACATTTATTGAATGCTTACTATGTGCCCGGTCTGTTCTGAGTATTTCGCGTGTTCGTCTCTATGATTATTCAATCCTCAACAGCCTATGAAGTGGGTACTGTTATTATCCCCGTTTTACAGATGAGGAAATTGAGGCACCAAAGATTTTACTTTTCTCATCCCGAAGCACAGAGCCAAGGGGCTGAAATCCAGGCCGTCCGTCTCTAGAGCTGGCTTCCCTAACTGCCACCCCAAACCGTGCCCCACGATGAGCCCCTGTTCTGCCATCCCCTGTCCTCCCCTTGCCCACTTCCTCCAAGAACGACACGGTCATCCCAGCTCTCTGCCAACAGGGCCGTGCTTCAATTCTGAGGCGGGAAGGCGGGAAGGCGACCCCGTGAGCAGTAGACAGAGAAAGCAGTGGGGACGGGCCCCAGGTCCTCAGCGTGTGAGGAGAAAGAGGACAGAGAAGCAACCACGCAGGCCGAGCTGCACCTAGGACAGGTTGTTGACCACATGTCACACTTTCTAGGAGATTCTGGTTCATGAGCAAATTCTCTCTACAGCTGAAGTGCAGAATGATTGCTTTAAATGTGAGCTGACAGAACTCCGGGGAGGGATGAGAGGGCGGAGTGGAAGAGATGTGTGAGCAAAGGTAGCTTGTCGTTATTGCTGTTCCCAGAGGTATGATATTCCAGACCCGCAGGGAAGCTACACTCTCCCAGGGGAAGGCCCTGAGGCTGGGCCTGCAGATCAGGTACCCAGGGTCCTGGGAGCTGAGTGGCTTCCTTCAAGCTCTCAGGTTGCTGACGAGGCCACAGACAGATGGGTTTCCCTGTCGTGGAGGGATGCCAGCGCAGTGGGGGGGCTGACAGCCAACTGTAGCTTCTTCACCTGTGCTTTCCCGTCAGGGCACCCCCTCGCTGGAGACCAGGAATGAGCTGAAGAGGAAATCGGGCGAGAGTTGAGTAGCTGGGGATGTGGAATCTTACCTGCCCTTCCCAAATAAACCTGATTGCCCCCACATAACAGGACAGTTAGAGGTGTCTCGAGGCCCCACTGAGTCTCTGAACCCTTTCAACTCTGGCTTCACGTGGGTCCCTTTACGATGCCCATCCTGGCGTAGGCAAAGAGAAGAGGCGAGAAGACGGAACACACAAGGCCACACCCTAGGCTCCACCACCAGGGCCGTGTGGTCTCTGAGGCACCACACTTCCCGCCTCATCAGCCCCTGTCCTGGAAGTCCCCTGCCCTCCTCCACAGCCTTTAATGGGGCACCAAGGACTGGAACGCTTTCGCTCCTGGGCCCAGGCCAGCTCGTTCTCGTTGTGGCGAGGGGGCATGCTCGAAGGAGCGACAGAGAGCCAGAAAAGGAACGTTGGTGTTCCTAAGACAAATGCTACGGTTTCATCCAAGGCCGTCCTGTACACTGTCAGTAGCCAGGAGATCGTTTGGTTTAACGGGAAGTGGCTCCAGCCATGCCCACATGGGTCAAGACCACCTGCCGAGGCATGAATTTCACTTTGCTTCCTCACTGCTGACGGGGGCGAAGCGGCCACCTCTGGCTTTCCCGAGGCCCTTGGTTTCCTCGTCTCTGGGCAATGTCGCTGGGCACTTCTTTTTTGAAAACCGGGGTTACCTGCTGCCCAAATTCTCCTCTGCTAACATCTGAAGTACTTCTGCAAAGTGTAGGATAGGGAGAGGACATCCCAGTAAAGATTCGATTCTATCTGCAGAATATAAATGCACACCCAAAATTGTGAAATAGAGTTTATATCAGTGTACCATCCCAGTGTGAAATGGCGTTCCTTGTTTGATCGAAACATATGCGTTTTGTTTGGAAAACTGGTCTGGTTCCCTCTAGATCCATCTCAGAGGGAAGGCCTGTTCACTCGTTTGGGATTTGTAGACATCTTAGGACATCTGAGTCAGGTAGGCCCCATGGGCGCTGTCCCTGGCTTTGTTCCCACCCCCAGGGAAAAGAATGGGGTTCTCAGATCTCTCTCATATGAAGAAGACTCACCGGGTAGCTCGTTTAAAACGGCATCTTCTGGTCCAACACCCAGAGACTCTGACTCAGTAGGTCTGGGCTGGGGTCCAGGCATCGGCACTGTAAATGAATATCTCAGGTGATTCGGAGACGGATGCCCAAATCGTACCACACGTTGAGATATGTTGGCCCAGCGCCACCCAGTTTGGGAGAGACTCGTCAGAAGCCCCAGTGGCTGCTGCTCTGCTGTAGGTACCAGGATTTTGGTCCAAATGTCACTGCACTTAATCCCAACACCCTCTCTACTGGAAGGCTAGAGGCCCCACTGGTAACAGTGCTGGGCAAACATAAGGAATATTTAGGGTGAGTGGGTATTTTGAATTCTTATATATGGAAAGTAAATGGTTTTTAGCCAAGGAAAGAATGGCTACTAGAGAAGTAACATAGGTGTGTATATATTAGGTTATTCTTTTTTCTCCTCCGATTTAAAAAGACCCTGTAATCCTGCTAATTCCCCTTTCTAAACTTTCTAGATGATACTAAAACTTATCATTTTAATGTGGTTCCTTGCTTCCTACTTGGCAGAATCTTATCTTGAAGCTTCCGTTTTGCGTTTTGGGATCTAAGAATTAACTAATAGGAATATCTTCAAAATGAGCCAAGTCTGGTGAATTCCCAGAGCGGAAGAAACAAGTAGGGGCGGGCTGGTGAATTGACAGAGCTTTTCCTGAATGTAGCCAGACTGTTTGCCGACAGTCGTAACAGGGGGAAAATGCCCCTGGATTTGAGTGAAGCCCCCTTGCTTGTTTTCCTTGGCCGCCGATGCTGCTTGTTTTGTAAGTCAGAAGTTTCCTGAAGGACTATTGTTAGCTTTGTGCTAGGTGCCTCACAGCAGAAAAATCCTGGTGGTCACTTTTTGAATAATAGGAGATTGCTGTGTTATACTCATTGGCTCTGTGCCTTGGAGTAAAGCTTCTTTGCCTTTTCAAGGCTCAGATTTCCCATCTAAGAACCAAAGATGCTCGACCATAGTCTCTGCAGCTGTAGCATATTATAACATTATGTATAAATATCGGACAATATCCTGCTGGTTTCAATCCAAGTGTTCATTATTTTCCTTGCTGTGAAATTTTTAGCTAATCGTTAATAATAATACCATATACAGAGTGCCTACTGTGCATCAAGCGCTTTCCATTCATTACTTCATACGAATTTCACCAAATGAAAGGTGGACATTAATTCCATTTTTTATAGGATGAAACACAGAGGATAAGTAACTTGCCTGTGTTTTTTTTCCCGCTGACAAGTGGTTGAGCAGGGATTCAGATCCATGTCTGTTATTCTAAAGCTTTTAGGATGACTCCATGCCTGTGCAGATGGAAACTTAGGCAGGGAAGCATACCTGAGCTTCTGCATGGAAGAAAAAAGGTTCCAGCAACCTCCTTGGCTTCTCGCAGCCCCACCCTGACCTGTGGGCTCAACGTCCTAGGCTGGGTTCCTTCTGAAGCAGACCCTGTGACAAGCACGTGGCTGCAAGTCTTTTATTTGGGAGTCGAGTGAGGAAGTGAGAAGGAAAACCAAGGAACGAATGAAGGGTGTGCTGATACGCGGGTTACCCCCGTGGGAGCAGGGACGCAGAGAGAGCTGGGGGGTGTATCCACCAACTGTGGTCAGTCACGGCGGAGGGCTCCCCCACAGATCCCGGAGTCAGAGAAGGCCCTCCACAAAGGGTCACGGGGGCTTACAGCGGGATCTGACTTAGGTTTCCAAACATGGATCTGTATGCTGTGCTGGGACGAGATAGATATGTTAGTTTTCTATCGCTGCGGTAACAAATTACTACAAATTTAATGCCTGAAAATGAGCCAAGTTATTTCATAGTTCCCGTGGGTTGGAAGTACAGGGGACCCAGCTGGTTTCTCTGCACTGGGTTTCACATTGCCAAATTCAAGGTGTCAGCCAGCTGGGCTCTTCTT
>NW_011888975.1:2270867-2280796 GCF_000151845.1 Pteropus vampyrus | reverse complement strand
CAGACATCATCTCAGGCTGGCTTTTCGTACATGACCACAGCTAGCTGTTGAATGAGTAAATGAACGAAGTCACTTGAAACACGTGAAACGTTTGCTCGTGTGTCCTGGTCATGGATTTCCGAGCAGCCAGCATCCTAACACGGAAGTGTGCGCTCTCTTCCTCCTTCTTAATGTCCCACGCTATGAGGACAGAAAAGCATCTAGCAAGGCCGCCAGCCTCGATATCGCCGAATGCCAAACTAAATGCGGCTCTTGAGAAGCTGAGTGAGAGGGCTGATGAGCCCCAATCGCCATCCCCAAAGCCCCACCATGCTGAGGGCTCAGTGGTAGCCAGATCAAGGGGAACTGGGAGCCCCTCGTCAGGGGTGCACTTCCACTGAAAATAATGAGGCTCGAATGCTACATGCCGCTAAAGTAATGTTACTGTGTTTAAAGGCAGTAGAAGATTTTTCTCAAGAAGAAATCACGCCGACTTACAGCATTTGTAAACCCTCCTAACAATAATCTTAAAATTCTGCTGGAATATGTTGAACCTCCCAACTAATTCTGGGAAGTTATAACCTTCATATTAAAACTACACAATGCTAGCACAAAAGTAAGAAGCTGACCTCCTTTATAATGAGGACATCTAGCAAGAAGAATCCTGGCCTGGACCTGGCCACCCTGGCACTGCCTCTGTGTGTGTGTGTCAGTGTGTCCTGTCCACAGAAAATGGCCACGTAGACGTTATGTAGGAGTCACGGTGGTCAGCCGTCTCCACTTCACCTCGTTTGCCAATGTGGCTGGTTGCAAAGTTCATGTTTAAGCGGAGCAGAGCACCTAGGATGACACGTGACAAACCCAACAATGAAGAATATCCAGGAAAGGGACTGAGGAAGAAGATTTGGGGCTGACTCTCAAAATAGAATCTCTGTGCTCTCTGGATATTGGCTTCCTTGGCCTCTGATAAATAGAAGTTTCTTTGTTGTTGAACAATGTTGATTTTGGAGAGAAATCAGTTTAAAAATCCACAAGCCATTCTCTGGGGAATGTTACCGGAATACAGAGGGCAGTTTCACGAAGCCAGCAAAGCCTCATCTCTGCCGCTAGTAGATAGGAAGACAGGAAGAGAGGAACAATACCTTTTTAAGAAGCTCGGCTTTATCTCAAAAAGTTGCCTCCGGTCAATCTGTCTTAAGGTAATTGCCATGGGAGCATCTTTATCTGTGATTCTAACAAGTGGAATGTTTCCCTTAAGACAGCCTGGTCTGGCTCAGGGAAATGAAACACTTTCTCCACTGTGAGCCAGCCATAATCCCCACTAAAAACTCTCTGGAGAATTACGATGATTATCTGGAGTGGTCAGAAGTGAGTCACTTTCCCCCTTGAAACAGTCAGCAAACAGAAGCAAATTTAAGTTCTTTTGGGTTGTCTTTGTCTCATAGATGCTTGACTAGGGTGTTCGCTTTGCTACATGACCGGGAAGCAGCACGGAAGAGCAGAAAAACCTGGTCATTGTTGTTATGCAGATCAGCAAAACAAAAAATGCTGGGTATTGTCACAAACTGGCTGTGTGACTTTGAGCAAGGTGTTAAATCTCTCTGAACTTCAGGTTTCACACTGTAAAATAGAATGATATCTGTAAAATGAGCATTTTTTCTACATCACTTGTGGTTAAAAAAATAAAAAAGATGAAATAATGTGAATAAAGCACTTGGCATACATAGTTACTCAGTAAATAGTACCATGTAAAATATTGTTTGAAATGCTGATTTTAGACTTAGCTATTCAGAGGTGATCAGCCAAAGCTGGCTGTGCTGGATGGCAACAGAGAATTTGCCTGGCCTTTAGAGCAGGGATAAATAATTGTTAGCATGCCTCAATCCTAAAAAAAAAAAAAAAAAAAAAAAAAAAAGAGCTTATCCACCTGGCCAGGTGAGAAATGGCCAGGCTAGTATTGAGAAGTTCACTCTTGAGACCCAGACCCTGGACGAGTGACAGAGAGGAAGTAGGGAATGCTGCCCATGGTGAGACACCAGGGCCCCCCCAGAGACTCTGGAGGGCGTGGGTGGGATTCTGGGAGGTGAAGCAGAGAAGACACTTGACTTTCCTGTGAAACGGTTACCAAGACCTTCCAGAGTCCCCAGTTGTATATATGCCACCACAGCAATGGTTTACAAAATCCGATCCATGGGACACTGCTTTCCAGGGAGGCGAAAAGAACGTCATGGTCAAACAGCTTCGGAAACGTTAACATGATGCGGCTCGCTTCTTGCAGAGTCTGAACGCCTGTTAGCGTGTGAAAGGCCCTGAGTCGTCCCACAGGGCTAGAACCGTGTTTCACAGCGATCTACCTGATATTTTCCCAGTCTACTTTATCCTGCATATTTTTTCCCTACAGCACCATTCTCTCATATACCTGCAACGGTATGAACAAATATATATACACAAGATTATTATGGCATGATATTGGAAACAAGCGAAATTTAAACGCACAGCGTTAACCCTTTCTACATAAACTATATATATGTAATTAAGACTTACAGAGCCCTGGAGAAAATGACTCTCTCACTACCTCGGGGGCATTCTAACCAATATATTCTTGCCTTTCTGCGTGTTGTGTATGCAATTCAAATTCTAGTCTCAGAAAACTTACAAATTACCAAATGTCACATCCATTCAATATTTCAAAGCTGTAAATATCGTCTTCGTAAGCCAAGGACCCACTACATAGACAAGTGTTTCGGTAAGCATTGGTTCTCCTCTAACAAAAATAGCCGTGTTGACAAATATAAGGAAAACATTTTGTACAAGAATAAGAAATGTAAGCTGTTTCCCTATCATTTTCCCCATCTATCTTACGACCTTTGGTGCCGGCGTGGACACTCATTTCCCCTTTTGCACATAGTCAAGTTCAAGGTTGGGAAAACTTGTTTTGAGATTTGTTATGTGATTGGTCCCCAAAGAAATTTGGCTTTGCTTTTGAAAGTTCAGCGTGCTATTGTGTGAATTTTTCATAGCTAATCATTTTCAGGACTGTTTTTATTTGTTTAGGTGTCCTAAGAATATGAAGCAGAACCTTCCTGTCTTAGAACAGACTGGTTACAAATAAGCAGCTTCTCTCAAGATGCTGTACGTGTAAAAATTTCAAGGCAAATGGGATATTTCTGGAGACATAACAGCACCGAAGGAAGTCCTGATAAGGCAAAAAATATATATATATAAATGATGGGAGGTGGAAGGAAGAAAGAGAATAGAGACTATATGATGACAAACTATTTAAAAGTTGGGGGGGCTACTTGACAGCACACTCTTTTGGAGAGGCCGAGGGGAGACTCGCTTTCGTACAGCGCTGGGTGGAGGCGAACTGCAACCTCCCTTGTAGAGAGGAATTTGGCAATGACAGCAGAGCAGTGTGTGTATTTTTTCTGTGACCAAGCAATCCCACTTTTAAGAATTTGGGGGTAAAGATACACGTCAGTATTAAAATATATATGTACAATGGTATTCATTATGGTATAATTTCAATAGCAAAATATTGTGAACAATCTAAATGGACAAAATAGGAGACTTATTGTGTAACCTATGTCAAATTCATGCAATGAAGTCCTGTTCAGTTATGTCATTAATTTTAAAAGTCAAGATGCCAAGGAATATACTATGCTATCTTTAGTATAAGAAAAGGGAAATAAGATATATATTTTACAGTGATAAACACAAGAGGGACAAATCAGAAACTAATGAAACTGAGTATCTTCTGGGGTTAGTAGGAATAGGGTGGAAGAGAATGAGGCTTTTTTGTATGACTTTTGTTAAAACCATATATGTATCCATGTATACATGTATACAGACGGATTTAGGAATGCATATTCAAAAATAAAAAAAACTAACACGAGTAACAAAAAAATCCTAACCTTGAATGCAAACAAAAAAAAATCGAACCTAACAATATTGATAAAATAAACTCGGAGAAGAAAAAATAAACCCGATCCAAACACCAGTGGAGCATAGTACTCTAACGGTACACAGTCAAGGATGTATTCTAAGGACAAAAGAATTGCAAAAATATTTTGAACTAAATTTAGCTTGTAGGATTTTATTTGTCCTTCCCTTGATGCACTAACCCTGAAACTACTTTTTCGTGTATTATAGGATTGAGTAAATGAATAAATATCCTGATGTTACTGAGAACTAAAACTATCACTTTGGGAGAAGAGAAATAAAAATATGGATTTGACAGATGAAAGAGCCTGTGGTGAGGGTCTCCACATAAACTCATTATTTTAAAAAATACATCCTCTAGCTCTGTCCACTGGCAGGGCCTAGATTCAGTGACATCTCAGTGGAAACGAGCACATCTACTGTCCAGAACTGGATTTCTAAATACCATTTTCCATGCAAAGAAACAAGGTCTCCTTGAGGAAAAGACTCCAGGTCTGGGGCAGGTGAAGTATAAAGTGAACATGGAATTTCCTGCTGTGCCAGAAACAGGCACGTGCTCAAAAAACCTATGGGAACATAGCAAAAGGACAGGTGAGGCAGCTTGAAATAATCCCTACTGGCCAAATTTGGGACAATTTGAACGTCGGAAAGAATATTGAGAATAATGGATTATAACTCTTTGATAACGAAGAATCCGTGAATCCATGGAGGGAGAAGGAAGGGGAAGTTCTTGTTTACAAAAGAATAACAAATAATAAAGAAAATGAGAGAACTGGAGGAAAATTATTTTGCTAATGATGACCGTAATAATTCAGGCAAACATTATTAGTGGACTTACTACCATCAGGAAAGGCGGTAGGGGAACAGGGTATTCATACAGTCTCAAGGCATCACCCTTACATTCAGTGATCATTATCAGGTATCTCCCATACTGTTAAATACAGTGTCCCCTGGTATATTTATAAAAAGGAAAGCACGTTGTTGTTTATTAGTGAACAATGAGAGTATAATAAAGTGCTGGTCCTTGCAGCCAGGTGGTCAAGGTTAGATTCTCAAGGTTGAATGGCCTTGAGAAACTCATTTAACCTCCACAAACAACAGGTTTCTCATTTGTAGAACAAAAATAATAATAGCTATTTAATGGGATTGCTGTGAGGACAAGAGGTAGCGAACACAGCCTGGCCTGGGGGTCCAGCATAAGATAAGTGCTCAAAAAATAGCATCAATAGCATCTTTAAAAATAGACTTTATTTGTGTGTGGGGAGGGCAGTTGTAGGTTCATAGCAAAACTGAGTAGAAAACACAGAGCTCCCACATAACTCCTTCCCACCCCCCTTACCCCCACCCTTCCCCCACACCCCCTCCCGGCAGAGCCTCCACATTATCCACATTTCCCACCAGAGTGGCATATTTGTTAAATTGATGAACCTACATTGACGCGTTATTATCATCCAAAGCCCATAGTTTACATTAGGGTTCACTCTTGGTGTCACACATTCTGTGGTTTTGGACAACTTTATAATGATATCGTCCACCATCGTGGTATCATAAAGAATATATTTACTGCCCTAATAATCCTCTGTCCTAAACCTATTCATTAGTTCCTCCTCCCGACTGGCAACCACTGATTGTTTTCCCGACACCATAGTTTTGACTTTTCCAGAATGTTATATAGTTGGAATCATACAGTATGTTCCTTTTTCAGGTGGCTTTTTTCACTTAGTAATATGCATTTAAGTTCTCATCATGTCTTCTCATGGCTTGATAACTTCTGACCTACAGAAGTGTGAGACAGTACATTTGTGCTGTAAGCTGATAACTTTGTGATAATTTCTTACTGCAGCAGAAAAAATTGAAAGCCAGGGTGGGTCCTTTCCTGAAAATTTTGCAGATATCTGGGCCTGGGCTGGAGAAGCTTCTGAGAAGATTAGCTGGTTCGATAACAAACTGCCAGGTCCAGCCCTCCAGCCTCAGCTCTGTAGGCTCATTGTGTGTCTAGCGCATCCACAGGAAAGTCACAGCTGAACCCGCAGTGCCTGAGAAGGTGGGTTTGGAAATGGTCGCGCTCCGAGGAAGAGGTAAGAGGGAGGGGACTGGCGTCTCTCTCTCACGTGTCTCCCGCCGCAGTCTTGTGAGTGTTTCCCCTTTGAGACCAGCGTTGACAGTCACAGCGACCTGATGGGACCCGGATCATAATGATGGTTATAACAGTAAAAAAGGCTCTGACTTCCAAGTACTCCAGTGTCCCATAGCGCTAGCCGAACAAAGCTGGTTGGAAATGAGCTTAAATGGGGGATTTCCTGAACATATTCCCTATTGTTGCAAAGTTGAGCTGGCTTCCTTATCCACAGCTAGGCCAAGCAATCACACTACATGGTCTCTAGGGGCGTGATATTAGTGAGTTTTTTCAACATAAATGACTTTTTAATAGACATTTATACTAAGAACAAAAGAGTCAATGGCTTTTCCACCAGAAGTGGACCTGGCTACCCAGCAGGAAGGGAAGACGGGAGGAGGGCGGTCTCCGGAGAGTCGCTGATTGGATTGGCGCCCGACTCTGCATCGCACATGCCCTCAGTTTGCTTCTCAGCACCGCCAGGGCCTTTGTGTCAGGGTATCGATTTGATGAGTATTAAGTCACATCTGTGAACATTTGCTCCAAGGATATTTTTCTGCTCGGGTAGGAAGACCTGGCATGGGGTCTAGAGTCACGTGGTTGACCTACCTAGGTAACGGAGTCAGTAACAGTGACGCTCAACTTCTACTGAATGCCCCAAGTGCTGGCCAGAAGCAAGTATGCTCTGGCCCGTCTCACAAACAACGTGAAAACTTCTTTTAGAAATCTTAAATGTAGGCACTTAGTAACTAAGTCACAAGGCACAATTATTATTAACTAGATCCCTATGGGACTTTTAGAGATGAATTTACAAATTATTACAATTGACAGTGGATCCAAGCCAGCAGACTGTGCCACCTATGATTGATTGACAGTGTCCACACTGCTAAAGTAAATTGTTTTCTAAATACGGCAGAATTCATTTGCAGTTTCTACCCAGATCTAAGGCTGAAGCTCTGCCAGGAATAGGTCTGTGTTTTCCGATCTGCTACTACATAGAGGGATTTGAGTTCACTTGGCAGCTCAGACTTGCTTGTATGTGACCAGCTGGTCTATTTCGCTTCTCTCTGCCTTAAGCATTCATGTACCCAGGAAGGAAATAACCTTAAGGATTTGAGTCTTGATTTAGACTTGGCGCCTATACAGACTATAGGAAGAGGAGTCCACAGAGACCACCAGGAAGTCAAGCAGGTTTTAACCTTCTAAGGAGAGGCCTTCTGTGTCGTCACCTCGCTAACATGTTGCGCCGCCAAGTGTTGGGTGCTGTCCTTCAATACTCCTCTCAATACTCCTTTCCAAGCCACTGGCTTAGTCTAAAGCTCCTTTCACGCCTCGTGAGAGACTCCGAATTAGTTTCTTTACCTCTAGTTCCTCCTTCTTCGGATACATCCTGCATTCCACGACAAGGCACATTTTCCTAAAACTGGACGTGCAGCATTTTACTTGTACAGTGAAAGACTTTCACTGGTTGCCATTACCTACATGCAAAAGGCCTGACTCCCCCGCCTGGGCATCAGAGCTGCCCCAAGTCACTCAGCCCGAGTCCACAGCACCACGTCCACTCAGTGGCTGTCTGCTCGCTGGGCCTGTGCCTGATGCCTAAGTCTTCTCGGCCACTGACCGTTTCTGGAGTAGCGTCCTCCGTCCATCTTGACTACTCAACTGTGTCCAACATCCAAGGCCATGTTCTTGTCCTGCCCCCTACAAGACGTCCCTGACTACTTCAGCCCTCAGGGATCTTTTCCAACTCTGAACTTCAGGACATTCTTCTGACTCTGTAATTCACATTTATTCACAGGTGATCTCATGATATTCCATGTTGACTTGTTTACCTTTAATTTTCATTCGCTAAGCCCTTCATTCAACAAATTCAACGAATGTTTATTAAATGCCGAGTCAGGATAAGATTACTGTCTTTAAGTAAGTTACAGTCAATATGATCGTAATAAGATTTTATTTGCTAACTGACACGCTGGAAAATAGTTATAGTGTGGTAAGGTTTGTGACAGAATTATTAGTGCTCGGAGCAGGGGAACCCGAATCCAGGCTGGAAGTTGAGGGAGGAGAGTTGTAAGATCGCAGTGAACTTGCGTATATAATAATCCCTGCTTGTTTTTTCCTCCTCAGTTGTCTGCTCTAAAGAAAGGAATGTCTTTTGCAAATGAAACTTTTCCATTCTCAAGTTCAAAGGTATTGTATTGTCCAGTTTAAATTACTCAGATATCTGACTTTGACTTAGAAATGTGCTCACGAAACTTGGTGATTAGAGACCAATTCCCCGAAACTATGACTCCCTAGAAGCCATGCATTGAGGGCCGAGTGGCCCAAGGGCAGAGGTGTAAGGAACCAAAAGCCATCAGTTTGCATAGGAAACACCTTGCTTCACCTAACTTTTACAATTTGTATTACTCTATTAGTCATTGCAACTATTTTCTCATTGCTATGGTAATAGACTATTTAAAACAAGCCTTCATTAAAAATTGTCACACCATTGTCTCAGACAAAACCACAAAAATTATTCTTGTTATGGACATTTAAGAAAACATCCATTTCCAAGAAAACAAGGAGACCTCTGAACTTTCTAAATGAGGACTCCAGGCTTTCTGGTGTGAACAGGAAGCAGTTGGGCGTGATTGCCAACCGCCACCACAGAGGAAATTGATGCCAAGCTAAGACTTGAAAGATAAGTCAAAACAAGCCCAGCAAAGATGGATACAGAGGAGGAGAAGCGTCCAGGGAAAGAGAACATTGTATGCAAAAGTCCAGAAGTGGTAAATGGCGACAGTACATGGTCAAAGCCAAGAGGAGTTCAGAGGGGATATGGGTAGCGGAAGATAAGGCTAGTTAAGGAATCAGGGGCCAGCTTGGAAGCCCCGTGAGGAGCCCTAGACATTACCCCAAATGCAGTGGCTGCAGCTGAAGGGTCTTTCATCCATTCACTCAACAAATATTGGATGAGAGCCTTTTATCTGCAAGGCACCATTCTGAGCACTGAGAAAGGAGCAGTGAACAGAAGAGATGAATTCCCAGGTCTTACAGAACTGACCTTCCAGAGCGGGAGAGGGTGACAGCAAATCAGTAAACACGTAATCAATCGAACAAGGTTATGGACAGTGACGAGGTGAGGGAAGGCAGGCCACTCAACTTTGGATAGTCAGCAAAGGTCTCTCTGAGAAGGTGACTATATCTGGGCTGAGATCTGAAGGAAACCAGAAGCTTAGTGTACAGAGATGTGGGGACTGAAGGTTAGAGTGAAGAGTAAGTCAAATGCCCTGTGGTAGGAGCAAACTTGGCCTCTTTCAGGAACTAAAAGGACAGTGTGCCTGTAGTGAAGTGAGCAAGGAGAGAAAAATGGGATATGCTGAGGATGGAATTATAAACAGCAGGATAATAGAGTTCCTTATAGGTCATGTTATTTTATTCCTACAGCATTGGAAACCATTGGAAGTTTTAAGCTGGGATGGGAGGTTTGATTTCTATTTTAAAAAGATAATTATGGAGAATTAATTATCAAGGGGCAGAAGTGAAATAAAAGAGGGGATATTCCAGTAGTCCAGACTGGGATCGGGTTAGGATTATAGCAGTAGAAATAAATAAAATTGGTACCTATTTAAGATTGCTTTTGGAGGAAGAGCTCATGCAGCTTATTTATGGGTCATATGCAGGAGTAGAGAAAAGGGAGAACATAACGTAATAACGACCCCTAGATCTGCGCCTGCGCAACTGAATGAATGGGCACTATGAATTCAGATAAGGAGGCTGGGAAGGAGAATAAAAGTCACGAGCTTCGTGTTTCCAAATTTACTTTGAGAGGCCTATTAGACGTGCCAGTGGAGATTTCAAGCAGGCGGTTGCATGTGGGTGAAGCTCAGTAGAAAGGTGAGGGCCAAAG
>NW_011888975.1:2240669-2269712 GCF_000151845.1 Pteropus vampyrus | reverse complement strand
GAGAATGCCATGCAAACAGAATTAATCTTTGAAGTTTCCCTTTTCTATCTTTGGGGCTGCATGTCTCTCTGTGTGTGTCTTCTCCTTCCATAAGTACCAGAGGTATCATGGTCACCGGGTCTTACTTCTACAGAAAAAAAAAAAAAAATCATGATTTGATAAAATAATTTGGACAGAGGACTGGGGGTGTGTGTCAGAAGAGGAACCCCTGGGTACCCCCAGTCCTACCACCCATGCAGCCACCTCTATCACAGTGAGCCTCCCTAGTCTTACTCCCAAACTTATTTACTCATTAAACCAGATCGTAGATCAAAAGTTGCTACATCTAAAATTGAATTTTTTTCTCTTAAGAAACGCATGGAAAAAACACTCATGGTTGACTTTTAGGGGCTCGCGACTCTCCATTGACAATATTTCTTCAACAGACATTTGCCAAACATCTGTACGCCATGCTCGAGACGGAACTTAGCAAATGTTTGGCATGTGTTATTTAATTTTCACACAAACCCATGAGGTTAGTTTCATGATCCCCATTTTACAGATAAAGAAACATGCTCAGAACCAGTTACTAACTGGTTCAAGGTCATGCAGTTACTAAGGTACAGAACTAATAGTCAAAGCATGGTTTAACCCAGAGCTTTTTCTGTTTCTCTGTGCTGCTTCCCTGGGTGAGATCTGAGCTATTCCAAGAGAGACAGAGGTGTCATGAAGCCAAGGAGAGACAGCAACAAAAGGGAAATATCCAAAATACATAGCTTTCCTACTTACCGAAAACTCCGAGCTCAACAATATGGTGGGATAAATCACATTCACCTCAACAATTAAAAGAAGATACATAGGAACAAATTAAAGAAATTTGTAGGACATGTAAAGAAACTAAAAGTCATTAATAAGAGCTTTAAGGGAACAAAAATCTCGGATGAGTGGGGAGATATGCCAAAATACTGGGTTAGAATATTTAATATGCTAAGTGTTCTAGTTCTCACCAAGTTAATCTATATAGTTAATATAACATCAACCAAAATGCCAAAGGAATTGTTTGCAAATTATCGGAATGAATATAAAGTTTACGTGGGAAAAATAAACATATATGAATAGCGAATAACCCTCCAAAAAACAAACAAACAAAAAGATTTGAAAAAGAAAGAGCAAGGAAGGTCTTGCCCGCCAGATATAAAGTTACATCCTAAACGTACACTGATTCAAACAGTTTAATACCGGTGCGTAAACAGGCCAAAGCAATGACACAGAATAGAATGTCCAGGAGCGTGCTTACATATGCATAAAGAAATGAAATATGATAAACAGGACATTTCTAATCAATCTACTCTTCAAAACGCAGCCGCCCTAACAGCGGGTAAGAATGCCCAAGCTCCAGGGGAGTGTCAGCGCTGCGCATGCAGCGCTTCTCAAAGAGCTGCCACTGGCTTCCAGGCGTCTCAAGGATAAAGGCAAAATTCACAGACTCTCTAGGATTTGGCTCATTTTCAAGAACAGCTGCCCCAACCCGGCTACAGTAACCCTTCCCCCTCGACGGAGCACCTTCAGCCTTTTCTGGAATCTTCCTCACACCGGTACCCTCTCCGGGTCGGCTGCCCTTTCTTCCTCCCTAAGCAGCTTCTGCACCTCGAGACCTCCCTCGGCGGAGCCTCCTGCAGCCGCGGGGACCCGAGCCTTTCCTCGGAGCTCCCAGACAACGTTTTCCCTCCGCCACCACTTGGATGCGGAGGATTTCAGGGCCTACGGGGAAGGCGCGCGCGACACTGAGACGCGGGGCCTCTCGTGTCCTGGGCCAGGACAGTTTGGGGATGGAGGCACCAGGGACCAGATGTTCCCTCTGCCCATCAGCAATCACAGCTCGGGAGGCAGGGAAGCGCACGGCACTGTAACGTGGCGGCCAAGTTTCCCCCAGTGCGGCCCAACCCACTGCCCCCCTCCACCCGGGTCAGCAAAGTGCAAAGGCTGTGGGGTGCTGATGAGTGGAAGGGCCCCTGGCAGCGTCCCTGGCGAGGCGCCGTCCCGGCCAGACCGGGTTCAGAGGCGCCACACCAGCGCTTCCACCTCGGACACCGCGCACCGGGCGGTTCCAGCGGGCGTCACTGTCGCGTCCGCGGGCGGCTGGGCTTCCAGGTCCCGGGACTCAGCGCCGTGACCTTGGATGCGTCGCCGAACTTGCGTCTTTGCTCCGTCCGCTAAGTCCTAGAGCCGCTTCAATGCCTCCGAGGCGGAGCGCGGCTGCAGGAAGCCGCAGGCCCTGGCTCCCTGGCCGTCCTTCAAACTCACAGCTCTGCGCGTCGAGTGCGCCCTGCGTGTCGCCGCCGGTCCGCGCTTCGCGGTTCCAGTCACTCCTCCGCCCTCCGGGGGATGCTCTGGACCCGTCCCCCGCTCCTCCGGCCTCCGGGGGATGCTCTGGACAGGTCCCCCGCTCCCCCGCCCTCCGGGGGATGCTCTGGACCCGTCCCCCGCTCCTCCAGCCTCCGGGGGATGCTCTGGACCGGTCCCCCGCTCCTCTGGCCTCCGGGGGATGCTCTGGACCGGTCCCCGCTCCTCCGGCCTCCGGCCTCCGGCAGTTCCTCCTCTACCCTCAGCCTCAGCTGACAGCAGTGGTTCCGACTGCACTGAAGAACTGCCGGCCCCAGGTGAGACCTTCCACGCCCGCCCTCGGCGTCGGGCCGCGCACCGCGTGCGCTGCGGGTGCCGTCTGCCGGCGCCGGAGTCTAGGGCCAGCCGGTCCGCCGCGCCTGCTCTCCACCAGGTCCGCCCGCGCCGAGGACCCCGGCTGCCCTTCGCAAGGTCCTGGGTTTCGTTTTGTGCCCCAGCTTAAGAAACCCTTCTAAACCCTTCTTCAAGTCCCTTCCGCTCTCACTCCCCTTCTCCACGGCTCAGGCCGCTTCGCTCCTTCTACCGTCTACGTCTACGCTTCTCCAGCCCTCTCTCTCGTCAGGTGTAATCTCTGTCCGCAGCTCCCCTCCTCCCATTTTCCATCGAACGTACCCCACTTGCGCTCTCGTTCCAGTCACTCCGTGGACACTGCTCCCTGAGCATCTCCACTGGTGACCTCCACATTGCCCAGTCCAGTGGCGCTCACCTCGCTTGGCCAGTCTACAGCATGGGACACTGTCAGTGTCCCTGCATTCATCTGACCATTTCAGGACTTCAGACACCCCCTCCCCCCAACACACGCTCCCAGTTTGGGGCTCCTTTGCAGGTTTGGGGGTGTATTACATTCTGATATCTAGTGAGTGATGACAGGCAATGGTCACTTAAGACATTAAGAGGTCATTTATTAGAATAAAGGCGATTTCCTTTCCAATACAGGGCATATTTTTATTCCCAATGTGCTTCTTCTACGTCATCCTTCATATTCTTGGCGCTTCCTTTACGTCAGTTGATCTACTGTGAAGGAAACTGGACAAACATTTGCACTGGTATAAAACCAAATACAACTGGACTCTTGAGTCGAGTTTTAGCTGGACCCACCAAAAGACAGTTTTTATTGTGGAGTCCTCCTGGGGGTAGGTTTATTAGAATTAGCAAACACAAATATAGGACATACGGTTAAGTTTGAATGTCATGTGAATAACAAATCCTTTTTTAGTGTAAGTCTGTCCAGTGTTTTGTCTGACGGTTCCATCTGGGACAGGACTAATCCACCCTCCAGCGCTCGATTCTGTGGTAAACCTGCAGGGGCGTTCACGGCAGGTCGCGCTCCTCATGGAAAGGAGGTTTGCTTTCTAATTATGGTGTTTTCATCCCAGTTTTGTATGCTGCCCAGATCTGTAATGAATTCACGACAGAGTTCGGACAAGGTGAAGGTGGGTGGCTTGCTGGAGAGAAGGAAAAAATTTTAAATACACCCCAAAAAGCTTTTGCACTCATGGAATGTAATCCAGAAAAGGGGCAGAAGTTTCTGTCTGCACGTCACATCAGAACAGCTTCGGCTCTGTGGTGCTGTGCCCTGTGGAGAATGACAGTGCCTGGTGACATTCCAGGACAATGATGCCCTCCGGAAGCACTGTCAGCGCCCACCAAGAAGAGTGGCGCCTTGGGGGAGCAGCGGTGCCCTGCAAGAGAGCCCAGTGCCCGAAAAGGCCATGCTTCTTCATCTGAGTCAGCATAAAATACCAGCAAGGAACATAGTGAAGAACAGGCCGGACCTCCTTTGTTTAGTGTTTGGAAATATCTCCTGAGAAATGGCGGAGAGAAGGGTGCTTTGGCACCAGAGGGTACCGAAGCGCAGCATCACTGCATTGTGCGTCTGTGTCTGTTGGCTTGAGATGAAGGTTCATTGTGACCACAGTGTGACTGCCCTGCACTCACTCCCCTGGAAGCACAGCCAGGTCAAGGGAGCCCCACACGAAACATAAACGAAACGACTCTTAGCTTTTCACATCTCTGAGCCTTTTGCTAGCTTTGGAACAAGGTTTGAGAATAGGATGGGTGTTTGAGGACTTTTTCTGTGCATAGTTCAAAGTTTGTTTTTTCTTGTGTTAGAGGACTACTTTTTTTAAGTGCAATTTCTTGCACGTAAAAGTTAATAATGATATAAATAATATTTAATATGGTGATTCTGAACATTTCCACAAATCAATGAAACCATCCACCAGTATTTACCAAGCTTTTATATCGATAAACCATTAGCTAAAACAGGAATTTGAGACGTGTGGTCCGACTCTGAATTAAAATTTCACTGGGAGGGTAATAAGCATTATAATCAAGGACAACCTATCCTGGTTTGCCCAGAACAGTCCTGTTTATACCCGATGTCCTGGAAAAATTATTAAAACGTCTTTATTTCATTCTCAAAGGTTCCAGTTTGGATGGTAACGTATATGGTCATGCTGACTATAAAGTATTTTATTTAAGTAGCAAGAGTTACACAGACATATTCTGGAGAAGTTCAGAGAAAAGAGCTAACTTATGGATCAAAAGATTAGGACAGGCTCCACAGAGGTAGGGCTTAAGGTAGACCTCGAATGACTAGACACATTAAAATCTAAGAGAGAACATGGAAACAGTATGGCCATTCTTCAAAACATTAGAAACAGAACTATCATATGATCCAGCCATTCTACTTCTGGTACATATCCAAAGGAAATGAAATCATATGTTGAAGAGATATCTGCACTCACATATTCACTGCAGCATTATTTACAGTACCCAAGACATGGAAACAAACTAAGTCCATAAACAGAAGAATGGATAAAGAAAATGTGGTGCATATATATATCTATAGATATAGATATATATCTATAGACATATACATCGTGTATATTGTGGTATGTGTGTATATATATACGTAAATGTGTATGTACACACACATACACACACAATTGAATACCGTGTAGCCATAAAAAAGAAAGGAAATCCTGCCATTTGCAACCAAGTGGATGGACCTTGAGGGCATTATCTAAGTGAAATAAGTCAGAGAAAGACAAATGCTGTATGATCTCACTTATATGTGGAATCTAAAAAAAAACCACACATAGAAAAAGAGATCAGATTTGTGTTAACAGAGGTGGGGGTGGGGATGGAGTCGGTCAGAGGTACAGACTTCCAGCTACAAGACACGTAAGGACTGGGGATGCAATGTGAAACATGACGGCTGTAGTCAGCAGTGCCGCACGGTGTATTCGAAAGTTTCCAAGAGAGCAAATCTTAAAAGTTCTCTCACAAGGGGAAAAAATCAATCTCTCTCTGTAGCAACCATTGATAATGAAAGATCGCTTTAGGAGGAACAATTATAGTAATGTTCTACAGACAGGATGGAAATCGTAGGTTTGGCTAAATTCAGGAGCGTCTCGAATGTAGACTAAGAGATTTGAACTTTATCCTTGTGGTAATAGAGAGGTACCGAAACATTTTAGGTGAAGGAGTAAAATGTACTAAAACACTGGCCCTTTTCTCAGGCCCTTTGGCCTTTCCCCAGAAGTCTCTTAGAGGCTGGCTGCCCTCGGAATAATCCGTGGGACCAGTTCAAGTCCTTCTTGAAATTTCCTCCCAAAAGTCTTCCATGACAAGCCCACCTCTGTCACTTCTTTGTGAAGACCCTTTCCTGTAGACATCCTTGTGGTCCCGAGACAGTGCAAATAGACAGAGACAATTTTGTTGGCAGAGTGTAAGGAGATCATACTGACCTCCTAGTGTGTCTTATACCATGGGAGAGAAATCAAGAATTAATGTCTTCTGTTTTAGATGAAATGCAATGCAAACGTACAGGCTAAAATCTTTTCCAGCGTTGCCCGTGAGGCGTCTTACGTGCCCACTTTGGAGACCACAGTCTTTGAAAATGGGAAGTTATTAAAGGTTTTAATTAGGTGGAATCAGATTGCTTTGAAAATTCTTATCTGACCTTACAGGCTGAATGGATTAGCAAGGGTCAAATTAGCATTGGGTGAATTGGGGGAATTTTTGATTAGCCAGAGATTAAACAGAGGAAACAATTAACTAAATAATGGCAGCGACAGCACTAGAAATGTTTGTTTTAGTCGAATTTGGGAACAAAAAGGAAGAGCGAATCAAGAACAATGGTTTAAATGAGATTAATGTCACAGATTTATATGAAATGTTAATGTGCGATGTTGCATTTGAACTCAGTGGGGATAAACAGAACAAATCTCCAATATTTTGTTGGAGAGGGAACTATCAGAGGAGTCTTAGTCATTTGATGAAGGACACGCTCAAAGGGGCTCAGGGCTGGGACTCAGGTCCACCTGGGCTCTCCCCCGCTGGCCTTTCCACCACACCAGACTGCCTGCCTCTTTCTTGGATGTTTGTCTTCGCCCTGTGCTGCTGGTCGCGAGTGTGCTTAGTGATGAAGGAACAGCAGGACGTCGCAGCACGCTGGCGTGAAGAGGCACACAGCATTGTGCAGGCCGTAGGGTTTCTGTCGCTTTCCCTGAGCGTTTTCCAGCTTCTCCAGCTCCTCAGTCAGCCAGGATGAAGGGAGAATGCAGCCCCGGCCCTCGTTTCACTCAAATACATCACAGTCACTTCCTAACTAAGAAATACCACACTTCACAGATCTGTCACTATCTGCGATAAACTAAATCTAGGGTTTATGCTCAGAGGTCTGTTACTGGTCGACAAATAGGAAGGGTTGAACTTTCCCTGAATCTTAGATGTAGGTTTTTAAAAGACCAAATTTGGAAGTTAATATTTATTTGCTAAGTCCTTTTTTTTCCATTCGTGATTTATTCCACAAAATTATAAGGTTAAAGACAGTGCTTCAGGACTGGTATAATAGGCTGACCATATAATTATCATCTGAATCAATAAACTTCTGGGAGTCAAGACTGTTAAACCAGACGGGACGATGGGACAAGCAGCATCACCTTGGACTGTCTCGGGCAGACTGGGACGTAGCATCATTCCAGGTCCAAAGCTCGGCAGTGTTGTCCCATACACCAAACTCACACTGGGATGAAATGCTAGGGGTACAGGAAGGTCCCTTGAACTGTTGTCAGGTACTTCTCCTTGGTCTCTTATCTTAGTCAGATAACCCTGTTCCTTGATTGTCTCCTCTGCCGTGAGTCACCAGAAATCCTACGTCCAGTCACTTGTTTAAAAAGTTAAGCCATTGTAGGAATTCCAGGCCACCTCCTGACCCTGCTCCCCGCCTTTGTCTCGTCTTGTTCCTTGGGCTTCACCATCTTATCTTTTCCGGAACTTTTTCTGCTGCTCTAAATTGTAATGAATATAATTCCATATTTGTCTCTCTCATTCTTCATTTCTCTTCTCCCCTTCTGGGCCTCCTGGCTCTGTTCGTTTGTTTGCTTTTATACATCTCTCTCCTTCTGAGACTTCAGTTCAAAGCTAGCTGTTATCTGTTCTGTTTCCCTTTAGTTAATCTCTGACCCTTCATAAATTAGATCTGACAAAGTCTCTTGATTAACAAAGGAAATGCACCAGTCACAGTAAAAGGGACACGCAGAAGTCAAATATAGTTGGGGATTCATCTATTCATCACACTAATTCTGTAAAGATCCAGGAGAAATGGGTGTAACTGGAAGTGGGTTCAGTCGTTACACAATACAAAACTAAACTTTCGTTGCAAGTATTACATTTCTTTAACAGAAATTCAGGAAATTATCTTCCTCTATATAGAGTAAGTACTCAGGAAATTCTCGCTGGAATGGAAGCATGGCTGGGCTTTAGAGTAGGGCAGAATTCTGTTTGATTTGCCAGTTTGGAGAAAATTAAACATGAAGGGCGTGGCATCAATCTGGAAGGGGCTCAATTTCCCCCGTTACCAAAATATTCCTGAAGCATAGAAACTGCGTGCATGTTTACATATGACCAAATAGTGGGCCCATCCAGGATGTCTCTTTAGACCAATTATTGGTAAAATAATTTACATTCAGGCTCTGACATTTGGCTTTGTCATTTATTTTTAAGCAATGGGTAAAATGTCTATGGGATAGTAAAGAGTTGATAACAACCTAAAATTACTACAGACATTAAAATCTAATAATTTTGACTCTAAAGAAGATAATTTTTCTTTACGCTGAACTACAGGACTGGAGGAGACAGGAAGGAAGAGTTTCTGAAATATTTTGGCAGGGAGGTTACAGAATAAGATCTTTGCTTCACTCTGGGAAAACGAAAGTCACAAAGTTAAGAGATCGGTGGTTTGATATTTAAAATATGGGCTTAAACATATTTCCTGTTCAAAGAACTAAAATTCAGGGCATTCTAAATATTTGTGCCACTCTTCCTAGAAAATGTTTCTCTAGGGTATTTTCTTTAGAAGAGAGAGTCTTCTTTGGTTCTTATTGTGAAAATCCTGGAGAAGCTTGCAAACAGCAAAGCCAACAGGAAACGGAGTTCGATTTGTGCAAAGCTCAGGAAAGAAAAGCCAGTTTCTGAAAATGTGGCTCCCCCTGAAGACTCTAAAACAGAGCATGGAAAAGCAACGATAATAAAAAAAGCTGGCAGAGGGATTGGTTAACGAGAATGTGCTGTGCCAGTGACTGCCTGGGTGCATCTTGAGTTTCTAGCCTTTATCCTACCTTTTCACACAAATTCTTCCCTAAAAATATGTCCCCACCCAAACACTCTTTTTCATGCTAGTTAAAACAAGTTCAGAATCAAGTGTGTAGAAATTCACTGAAAGTTGCTTAGCCTAGACTAGCAGAAATCCAGGAGAATTTGAGTTCTAGGACATTTGAGACACACCTGAACTTGGGGAAGACTTGCCCTTTCCTGCCTCAGATTTCCATGAACAGAAAGAGGGTAATACATTTTTCTATTTATCTCTTTGGCTAGATAAATTTCTCAGAGTGGGTGCGTTTGTTGTCAACACATTCTGAGGCATATGGATTTCTCCCCTTTGCCTCGCATCTGAGAGATGACCGGTTGGCTGAATGCTGATATCCATCCACTATATCGGCGCCGGAGTGGAGCCTTGCGGGTGGGAAGCTGGTGGAGACCTCACAGTAGGCTGAGCAAATTGCTAGGACTTCACTCACACTGTGTGGATGACTGGAGATGCGAGGAGGCTTTCGGATTTGTGCTGCTGCTGCTGTGCAGACCCTGTGAAGACCTTCTGAGACTCCCGGGTAGGGTGATTGGGACAGGTGTCAGTAGCCATCTGACTTCAGCTCACCTCGATGACCTTCACTGCAGTATCCAGTGTGCAGGGGAGGTCATGTGGGAATACTTGCCTCTGTAGCTCTAACCAACCTCAGTTCCAATATCTCTTTTGAGTTCACCTGCTCCACAATAAGATACCTAAGACTGCATTCCATCTCACCTGGCTGATGGCCCCCAATAGGGAGGCTATACATCGCCTGGAGAGAAAAAGAAGAAAGAACCATTTCTTACAGCCCCCACTTCCTGTATTTGGTGGGTGTCATATGGTTCTCTTGATGTTCATCAATTTATTGCCCATTTTCCTACATCTTATCCGTCAGAAAGTTTGTAGCACTAAGCCACGGGGCGACTAAGAAGAGCTGAGGGGACAAATGGAGCTGAAAACAGCCCGGTTCCACTTGCCCCATCCGAACATGGGGCCGAACCTGCCTGGAGGACAGAGTGTCTTTTCTTTGCACAGAGGTACCCCACAGTCCAGCAGCGGCATGGCCGAGGCATTTAGGGTTCCGTGAGACTGAGCACATCTGCTTCTGCTGCAGAGGTGTTCGGATACATGCTGCCAAAGGCAAGCCCTCACGTCTGCGCTTTCCATCCCGTGGGCGCACACCGCAGACAGGGATCACTACGATCCCTACAGCATTCCCCTTCTCAGTTTTCAAAGATCATGACATTATCAGCCACTTCTCCTGTTCTGTGAGGCCGGTAAAATGCCCGGCTTCCTTGGTGAGGTCACCAACCTGTTTGTTGTCGCTGTGATTTTTACCCAGTTTCTTTTACACAGTTTCTTTCAAATAGAGTATTAACCCTTCTCCTGAAAACACACTTCCCTTTGACGACTTTCTCTATAGATGATGGACCTACTGTTAAGGGGTTTCTGGGTTCAATTTTAACTCCTGAAGAAGATAAAAAATCAGAACTGCGAGTAGTATCTGGTGGTGATGGGTGTGCTGTGGCTTTCCCCAGCCACCCCGGTTGGACGGAAACTGCATCCCTGTGCTGAAATAAGATTCTTTTCTGGCACTGTCTCCGCTGGGCCACACCCAAGGCGTGATGGTGATTTCGAATGTGCACTTTTACTCAAAGAAAAGCCTTAATATCAGCAGCACATTGCCGCCGTAAATGCAATAGGAGACGTTTAGGAGATTCTGACTGAAGTGGAGGCATCATCAAGTTCATGGTGTTATAGAGTTTCCTTGCTCTTTCTCCTTTTTAAATAGTTATTTATGAAACACTTGACTAAGATATTAATGGAGGGTACTGAAAGTGAAGACATAGTTTCTCCTCTTAAAAAGTTAATTTTCTAGCTGAGCAGCTGACCCCATCTCTCCCGAGAACACGAGAGCAGTGCCATTGGCGACCGCATTTGACACAGGGAAGCGTGTCAGCTCTGGGTTTTTCTGCAGTTTTTGAACCGTGAACAGAAAGCCATGTATAAACAGTGGAAATGGAACTAAGGGTACAGGCACATCTGTCAATGGGAAGTTTAAAGGCAGCATGTGACTGCCTTTATTGGAAGGTTTTCAGTGTGGCTTTACAAGATGCATCCTTCATCCTTAATGATCGGAAATGCTGGAGCGTCCAAAAGTGACTGACAGCTGAGAAACTGAGTTGGGGGTGTGTGTGTGTGGAGGAAGAGTGTGGGGGTTGGCGCTGGGCAGGGCAAGGTCTGAAGTTTACTTATTTCTCCACATTCTGAGCTGGGATTTGTAAAGTGTAAAGGCGAAGGCACACACTCAACTTTTAACAAAAGTGAACAAGGCTTTCTATTTGAGGAAACGGGACGACTAAATATTAGAATTCTTGGAAATAAGAACTTCCATTTATACATAGGAACCATGTGGAAGGAATCATGATAAGTGCTCAGTAGTAACTACTATTCTTAGAAGAACTCTGTTAGGGAGATGCTTTATAAACTGTTTTACAGATGGGGAAACTGAACTTAAATCCAAGGTAATCCAAGGTAATGGGTCCAAAGCTCATTGTCTTAACATGTATCTGCCTCCTCAAATGAATTAATCTATTTATATGAGAAAGTGTGCTGTGCACCCTTGTCTTGGATTTGTGGCCATTATTTGTATCTCTTGTCTCTTTTGCTGCCTGTTTTCTTGGGTACTTGTGTCCCTGGTACAGTTACCCCCAGAATTATCATCAATGCCTCGAATTATCTAGTTCCCAGGACTGGGCTTATGTTTTGATTCCTGTGTTCAGTGGACCGCTCCCTAAGGCTGAAATTGTGCCATGAGCCCATTTAGGGCCCATGTCTCTTCCACTTAACAGGCCTGGGTGACACCTCATTGGGAGTCTAACTCATGTTGGAGAACTGAGAGATACCTATTTGTCTCAGAATCGTTGATACTGGCCATTGTCATGAAACTTTATCCAACGCTTTGATACTTCCTGTTAGCCATCCCAGCTCCCAGGGCCTTTTTAGGTGGGTCTGGAATTGTGGCTGCGGCATTTACAGTAATGGTACCCTAGGTATAAGCATCTGACTACTACAAGTCTTCTCTGTAGCTACACTGTGTGTTAACCAATGAAATACAAATTATTTGATTATAAACGACTTTCTTCATATTATAATTATATATGATTATGTATGCATTAGAGGTTTATGGATATGTAATTTTTAATGTGTATAAGTTTAACTATGACTTTCGTTTCAGAATAATAAAAGAGTGCTAAGAACTATTTGTGATGAAAAACCAGTTAAGACCAGTGGAGTGGAGAGGAGTAAATAAAGCTTTTAAATAGACTTCAGTTCAGATTCTGGCTCAAGGTGAGAAATATGATTGGGATCAAATAACTTGAGTCTCAGTTTTTTTATAAAATGGAGAGAGTAATTATAACCTAATTCGGGGCTGTTATGAATATTAAATGTTAGTCTGTGTAAAGCTCTTTTGCATTTAGTAAATGCTGAAAACTATTATGATCATTATTAAAATGGGGATGATATATACCTCATAAGATTATAAATATTAAGCAAGATACTATGCAGTGTCTAGTTAACAGATGTCCAGTAATATCACATTTCATTGAATCCTAATTTCAGAATAAAATAGCAAAGCAGAAATTAAATATTCAGAACATGTTTTTAGCTCTTCTGTTTATTTCTCTTAGGACAGACACTCAGACATTAACTACGGTACTTAAAAGTCATTTCAATTAGGAATCTTTTTAGTCCTTCATCAATTATTTCAAGTGTTCTGGTCTCAAATACATCCCTTTCTTCTACAAACTTCTGAAAAAGATGAATGCCTCCACCTACACCAAAATAATGTGCTTTGCTGGCCAAAAGCACCCGCCCATTTTTATCTAACAAGCTATGGAGTGTTTGGTGCAAAGTACTATAATAATCTGGATTGTAAATAGTTTCTGAGGTGAGAATGAGATCATATTTCTCAAACAGTTTTTCACTGCTTAGTATAAGCTCACAAAACTCAGACCACTCTCCAGAAAAGAACCGGCATTTACATAGTTCTTGTGCTACTTTTGATTTCCTGCATCTTTTCACATCTGGTTCATTTCCACTATTTTCTTCATCTTCTAAACTGGAGTTAGCCACGACATTGGGTAAGGTTACTTCATCAATCACCATACTGTTATAATCTTGAAAGTGAATTTCTTTGGCCCCTCTTTTGAAAGCAATTATTCCCAGCAACCCTGATCCACAGCCAAGATCCAACACTTTTTTCCCAGCCAATTTCACTTTGGCCTTTGTGAAATAAGCCAGGAAGTCAAAGGTACATTCCCAGATTTTTAAGCCTCCTTCATAAACACCCGTAATAAGATCAGAGTGAGAGGAAAAACTTTTTGAGACTATGTTTTCTCCAGGGAAGTTCTCTTTCAACAAGATGGTTTTTACTACTGATATGTTCATGTGCTGGAGACCTGGTAACGTTTCTATGACTTTATTTTCTAACACTTTCTTTAAATCTTTAGGAATAGCATGCTCTTTCGCGACTCTCAAGCAAGGCTGTTTTTCATGAGGCTCCAAGTTACTTGAACTGCTAGCTGTGTCAAGTGAGTTGTCTGTGTCTTGAGAGGGAGCTGCATTTCCCACTGAATTATGTTCCCACGAGTGGTCCTGAGGCAAATCAAACTGTTCTGTAGAACGTTTTTTGTCTCTCTGTTTACCCTTTTGACTTTCTGAGACTGAAGATTCTTTTGAGGAATCCAGGGTCAAAGCTCCATCTTCAAGGGGTGTTAATTCATTTTCCACATGGTCTTCTATAGTGAAATTAAATTGAAAGGTCATCCTCTCATTAAATGTACACAATCCTTCAATTCAAGGGAAGATTCCTCAGCTTCTGGAAAGAACTGATGACACACACATTCGCCTGTCTCAATTATTCAAGAAATTTCGTTCTGGTCAATTTCTCTTTCATCGTTTATACACAGTTACAAATGTTTTCAAATGACTTTTTAGAGGTCTTTCCATTCAATTTAGCTCTAGAGAAAAAAAAAGAGATAAAATTGCTATTAAAAAAGCAAAATGACATTTTCTTAACAGAACCCCTCTCCCCCCCTTCCAATACAGCTGCTTTTTCTATAAAAGCTGTGATGGCGAGGGAGATAAAGAGTTTTGGAAACACACACACACACACTCCCTCCAGGGTTCAAAAGTTGGAGAAGAGAATGAAGTGTAAAAGCGCATAAAACAGCAGCAGTAGCAACAACTAGAAGAATCGTAAAGTCCAAAATTCTCGGGCAGGAAATGACAAGCCTAGGTACGTTGTGTCTTTCACCTGTCCTGACCCTGCCCAAACATATTTACCTGCTAAACTGCCAGAATCTCTTCACTTCAGTCTGTTCCTGTTTCAAGTAACGGGAATTCATGGCTTTATTTTGGCATACGAGTCGCCCTTTAAAAATCTTGCACGGGTGTGCTCCGGTGTCACTTCACCCAAATGCCCTCCCTGCACTCAGTGGAGACCAGTATAAGTGTACGTCGGTGGGCGTAATTTTGGGGTCATTAGTGAAGATTCATTTGGAAGCAGATCAAACACGAAATAAGGCAGAGCAAACACACACTCACTCACTCACTCGGCCCTGAACCGTTCGGCGAGGCCCCTGGAAAGTGGAAGCAACTTCATCGAGACTCCTCTGTACCTCCGGTGCAAGATACGTAATGTACCCCATCTGCTTCAATTCACACAACAGACCTGGCAGGTGGGGTCTTGCTCCCGTTACGAAGATGTACGAAGAAGGGTCACGCAGCTAAGTGGATAGGAACCTGTCCCCTTCTACCTCGCCGTGCCGCGGGGCCTGGGGTCATTCCCTGCTGCAGGTCCCAGGTCAAACCCGACCACACCTGTGCAACCTCAAAGCCCCATGGGACGGAGGGTGGCAAATCTGGGGACTTCCGGCCCTCACCTCCTCAAAGCGCTTCACTGTAACGTTCACAGCCGCCCAGACGGGGGGATGCCCGCGGCGCGGAGAACCGGGGTCCGGCGGGATCCTCCAGGCAGCAAGCGCGCACCAGTGAGTCGAGTCCTCCACGGGCCAGACGGGCCCGGCGCGCTTCCTCTCTATGGTCCCGCAGCCGGCGGAGCGCTCGCAAGGCCCGCCGGGACGGCGGCGTTTCCGGCCCGGGCGGTGGCGGGAGTATTTGGAGTTGGTCCCCGGCCGAAAGCATCATGTCTCAGGAGCGCGCGGTCCCGGCGAGCGCGGGGCCCCTGGAGGAGCTCAGTGGCTGGCCCGAGGAGCTGTGCCGCCGGGAGCTGCCGTCCGTGCTGCCGCGGCTCCTCATATCCTTCGCGGTCACTTGCGCTTGGAGGCGGGTGTGCGGCGGGTGTCGCGGGGTTCCTCCTCGGCCTCGTCGCAGCCCCCGCCGGCGCGTGCCTGCGGCCGGGACCCGCTCCTTCCTCGTTGGTGAGGGGCGGGGGGGCGGCGGGAACCCGGGGTGCCGAGGGCCGACGCATGCCCGGCTTCGGCTCGCTCGGCGCTGGCGGAGGCGTTCTGCCCCTCGGTTGCCACCGTGGGTGCGGCGTCGTCTTGCGTTCCTGTGCCTTTGAGTGTTTTTGTGCTCGTTAAGTGCATTCGGCGTCAGCACCTTTGCGCGGGAGAAGCGGGGCGGCCGGGCCTCGGACGTGCGCCCCAAGGCGAGCCCTGGCGCCGACAGCCGGTCGAGGTAGGAACGGAGCTGCCGAGCTGCCGTCGTATCCAACGCGGGTGGTGGGCGTGACGGTGCCTTCCCGCTGCCGAGAGAATTAAAGGTTCTGCCGGGTGCCAGGTCTGTAAGAGATGTGCAGTGACAATGTTCTTCCCTCCCCCTTTCCCACATCTCCTTTATCGCGGCTTAGAAGGAGTCGCTAACTGGTTATTGGTTCCACCTGCTGGGTTTGAGTGAGGTGATGAACGCCTCCGTTGTCCAGGTGCAGGCCATTCTGTAGTTTCGAGCCCTCGTGGTTGTAAATGTGCCTGGAGTCCTAGCCTGTCACGATAGGTAATTTTTTTCTTTATGTCTTTGAGCTCACTCTTAACATAAAACTACACTTTTAAAAAAAGTGACCTTCACTTGAGAGCTCAGCGCTGCACAAATAATTTTTATAAAGTCAGGTACGGTTATGACCGTCACATAGAAGCCATTCGCCTAGGCATTAGCAAAATCCCCCGAGGTACCAAAGCCCTTTTGCAGTCGTTGTGCAGGTATGGAATTGCCCTCCCAAGGATTTTGACGTGGGAAACAAAATATCCTCAAAAAGAAGTCCTAGGTCTCTAGTATGTATCAGGCAGAGCGATAGGCTTTGGGGGAACAAAGATAAGGAATATGGTGGTGGTTCTTGCCCTCAGACTTCTAGGAGGACTTCAATAATTGAAAGTCAGTATTCCCATCTGGTTTTGCATCTCAGACTTAACAGCCAAAAGAACCCAAAGCTGTTCTTCCCCGCCCCGCCCCCGTTTTCTTCATGTAAATACATGGTTTCACAAGCCGAAACCTTGAATCCTCTCTCATAGACAGTATGTTCTCATATCTGACTTCAAGCCGTATCTTGGATCCATCCTCTAGCTCTAGCTCCATCTCCAGTTGTTGCTACTCTGTTCCAAACCCCATAGCACCTCTCACCTGGACTTTTAGTAGTTTCCTTGCTTCTACTCATGTCCTCATTCTCCAAATAAAGTTCAAAGTGAAAAACAAATCACGTCAATTCCTATTTAAACTCCCTCCTCCCCCAGGATCTCCTTATCGACTCAGGAATAAAATCCACACTTTCCTTCAAGGATTCCTGTGATCTAAGCCTTGCCCTTTTCTCCTGCTAGCTCACTACACTCTATCCACAAGTACACGGAGCTCACCTGCCTCAAGGTGTTCATGCTTGCGGGTCCCTCAGCCTAGCTTGTTCTCCTCCCGGCCTTTGGTACTTTCATTCAGATCTTAGCTCAAGTGTCACCTCAGTTGGCCCTTTTCAGAGCCCTCAATTTTAGGTAGTTTCCCCAAACCCAGCCTGTAACACTTTTATCACATTGCTCTGTTCAGTTTGATCATCAACAGAAATTGTCTAGTTTGCTTTGTTCATGTTTCACTTTTCCTCACAACCAGGAAGTTCGTAAGGGCAGGAATTTGGTTTTCACTGTGTTACCCCAGCACCTCGAGCGTGCCGGGCGCATACTGCCCATTCTGAGGGCAAAAATACTGTTTTTTTAAATGCCTGGAAGGCTCATCAGATGATATTTCTTTTTAGCTTTTAGTGGTATTTTATCTTCAACAGTTCTCAACAAAGTGTGCAGTAAATCCAGTCTCATCAATGAAACAGTTATTTTCATGTTCTGCATCTTACATATTATTTTCCAGTCTTTACCTGCATGTCTTGAAAATCATAACTCATGTTTAATTTTGGAAGAGGCTAGAGTTTTTTTTTTTACTTGCGCTGAAATTTTTCCGTAAGGCAAATTCTATCCTACTGCACTCAAATGAGTTAATGACTATACCTCGTTTTGAACGCTGCTGCAAAAAGCACATATGCAATGGTAAGATTTCAGAAGAAAAATGAATTCTTCTCTTAGTTCTGATGGGGTTACAAGGTTATTCACTTTTTCTTGTTGACACATTCTTTAATGATTTTTATATTGTCTTTACAGTATAACATTTTTGACAGTTCTTGATATCCAGGTGTATAATTTATAACATGGTTGCTGTTAGAATAATTTGTTGTCACGTATTTTGTGAGGTCCTGCTATGTGCAGAAGAGTTTCAGTCATAAAGTTTAAAAGGTATGCAAGTGAGGAAAAGATAGAAAGTGGTGAGTGACTTAAGACAGGTACAAATAAAGTACTACAGTAATGCTAAAGAGGGATAAATCGCTTTCCTGTATTAGAGACCAGAAACCCATGATTTATCCTAGCACTCTTTCAAATGTCCAAGTTATTTCATGTCCATACATAGCTTGAAAAGGCAGATTTGTCCCTGAGCAACTTTGAAAAGATTTCCTTCAAGTATTTCATAATACTGTTTGTTTACCTGATAAACATTAACTGTTTAAAAGCAAAATTAAGCCAGTAATTTGAATCTAATTTCAGTCTCTTAATGGATCATTGCTTAAACTTCAAGAAGGATCCTTTTTAAAATTTATTCTCACTAGTGAATATTCTGTTACTGTGAAACTAGTATCTTCCTTAATTATTTTACTCCATGTATCAACGTTCTGACAGCTGGATCGAGCATATTCGTAAGTAAAACTATCTTAATTGTGTGCTTTACTTCGATGTCATTAAGGTCTCATACTTATCTCAAACTTCACATTCCCTTCAAATTGAATCTTTTCCTATTGTCGCGTTACAGCCTCTAACCTTCAGTTACTTAAAATGCCCTAATTCCTTCTCATTACAGTACTTAAAGTTTTAAATTCTGTTTTTGACAGACAGTAAACGTGTTCTGTTTAGTGATGTATGTATAAGCACATGTAAACTTTAAATGTTAGCTCTTAAACTGTGGTTAGACTTATATAATTTGCAGCTTCTTAACTTTCATCCCCTAATGTGTTTAATATCATTTAGAAAATGCTTTCTAGATTACAAAAAACTGATCGTTTGATGACAAATTTGTCATTTGGAAAAGCTGACATTCTCATCTTCATCTGTCTTCAACTAGTACTTGATGTGATTTACTTAGGAGAGAAGGTAGAGGTTGAGACTGTAGGGTTTACATATATTTTGAGTTAGCTCGTCCTATTTACATTTTACTTGGTCATGGAATATAATTTTTTATATAATTTTGAATCTGTGTTGTCCGTTGGGGTCTAATTTTTTTTAAGTAACAGAATTTTTTATCCTGAGTATGAGTTATACATGTTCATTGTAGAAAATTTGAACATGCAGAAAAACAGAAAACAGTAAAACATCCATTGATTTGAAATGGTTAAAATTTTGAGAGAGACCATTCTCATCTCATTTCTGTATACGCTTGCCAGACTCTATGTTATTTTTTGTATGTACATGTTTATATTAAAATTGGTATGCTATTTTGGGTCCTTTTTTGCTTAATCTTGAAGGACCATAATCGTTTCTTCATGGTTTTAAATCTGTGATAATCATTTTAATGATTGCAGATCCTAATCAGTAAATATACCCACATCCATTTACTGGTCCTCAATTGCTGGATGCATTTTCCTTTTTTCTTTTCTTTTTTTTGCTATAGTTCAGTTACTTGATAGTTTCTCTACAAAGAAAGTAGAGTTTGAAACTACAGTGCTTTGTATTGGTAGTGCTTACATAGTCTCACATTGGGAAAGAGCAGTGACCTTCGTTAGCTGACATGACTTAATATTCCTACAAAATGTGTTACTGTTTTGTTTTATAGAAATTCTGAAAATTATTGTAGAAATGTTTTTACCTCATATGAACCACCTGACATTGGAACAGACTTTCTTTTCACAAGTGCTGCCAAAGGTATAGTACTATATACAGGTTATAAAGACTCTTAAAATCTACAGTTTTAGACCATTCTTAATTGTGGACCTTTTTTTAAATATATCAAACATATTTGAAATACAAATAAAATAGCAAAAAATGGATGTCTCACATTGAGAATATGGTGGCGTTGGAGTAATCATTAGGTGATCAAAAACATTTTCAGATAGTATGGATCCTTCACTAATTCAGTTTAACTTATTTGTAGTTAATTTAAAGTACTCTCGTATTTTAAAGATATTAAAACTTGGGATGGGTGAATAAAGTTAGCAAGTCACTTTATATGTTTTCTCTGTAGAGTTTATTAATAATTGTTAAATTACATTATCTGGAAAAATGGACCCAATATTTAATGAAGAAGTCATAGAATAAAAAAGGCTGGAATAGTGGTGAAATCAAGAATAAAAAAGGCTGGAATAGTGGTGAAATCAAGAAAAAACATTACATTTACAGACTACATTATTTTTTAGCTCTATGGTCTGCTTTTTCTCTGAAAAGCAGTCTTTTGAGAGAAGTAAAGGTATTTTGGTGCCAAATTGAAACATTTATTTATGATAACTCATTCTCTTATTCGAATGTATTTCTTCAGAGTTTAGCTTTGAAGCAGATAATCCTCAGAATATCTTTTACTCATTCACTTGATTATTCTCTGTCGGAAAAGTTTCTTAGAATTGTTCTTGACCACCAGAAAAGAGTCCAGCTACTGTACGGATGAAAACAGTTCTGAGCATCGACAGGCCTATGGGAAACATTGTCCTCTAATTACCTTGTGTTGACTGCGTATTTATTCTTGTAATGTTTTGGGCATTTAAATTGTTTAGAAAGATCCTAGTAGTAAGATCTTAAGATGGCTAACTTTTCACAGACAAAAAAACTTAGTGCCGAGGTCACATATACCGTACCTCTAACCCAGGAACTATATTTTGAGTTGGTTGAAAAGAGGAACTGGTTACAAGTGAATAGGCAATTCACAAATTCATTGCCACTACCAGAAATTACCCTTGTAAATGCCCATGTGAATGTCGACTGGTTAAAACTGTCATCTTTTCTTTATAGAGTAGCACTTAAGTTTGTTACATCACCAAAAAAACGAACTTGGATTGATTTTTTAATTGATGTCATTAAATAGGTTCAAACACAGAAATGAACATAAGTCTATTTCTGAGGGCTTATTTTTTTAAAAAATTGTATTATAGAATAACTAATAATATGTATATTATATATTTTTAATATGTATAACATATATATGTTTTTAGAACTTTAGGTGCAATCATTAAGGTAGACGATATCCCAAGGGTGTTAACTGATGCAAAATAAAAATCATCTGATTTTTTTAAAAAAGATTTCTGGTGATGTCTATTTCTATCTATAATCTGCTTTGTTTCACAGACTGTGAAATTATTTGATGACATGATGTATGAGTTAACCAGCCAAGCCAGAGAACTATCAAGCCAAAACTTAGAAATCCAGACCACTCTAAGGAATATTTTACAAGTAAGTCAGATGTATTAGAAAAAGAGGAACAATTTAAAAAACAGTGTGAGAATTTTAATACCGATACTAATTAGCCTTGTATTCTTTATGTAATGGTCCAATCCTGGAATTAAGTTTAGAAATAAAGATAGGAATACAGAAACATAAATTCTGAATTTTTATATAATTTTTTGCTGAGTAAACATCTGAACTCTTAAAAGAAGATAAGTAATCAAGATAGCATGTACAACTTGTAATTTAAAGCCTACATGCAGAATGCCTGCCATGTTCTTGGGTGCGAATGGCTAGCCAGTTGTCCTAGTATTTGTAGTTCTCATAGATTGAAGTTTTATGAAAGTAGGAAGAGTGTCCATTTCGTTCACCGTTGTCTCCCTAGCACCATAAAAAATTATATATTCTGAATGAAATGTCTTTCCTTGTTTCCAGACAATGGTGCAGGTCATCGGAGCTCTTACAGGATGTGTTCAGCATGTGTGTGCCACACAGGAATCCGTCATTCTAGAAAATATTCAGAGTCTCCCCTCCTCCGCCCTACATGTAATCAAAAGTACCTTTGTACACTGTAAGGTGAGTGCTGGGTCTAAATATACTTTAAATGGGCTTAAATCCATGGACAAAGGGCCGACTTAAAGAGTATTCGTGCTTAAGATTTTACGTTTTAGCCTGTATTATTGGAGTAGACTTTGCCATAGAACTAAGAGCATGTATGTAAATGTTTTTACAGAAGTGGTTATAAGGAAGTGATAAAAGGTGGGTTTTTGCCTTTTGTTTGTTTGTTTTATCCTGTTTCCTCTCTATAACAAAAGAAGCGAAATGGATTTGCGTCCAGTGACAGGGATCCGGAAATAGTTCTGCTATGTCATTGGTGAATCAGATGAGTTCCTTAGTGATTAGATGCCTGTAAAGGGATGTTAACGTTAGTTAGTTCATCTCTGCATTCCTGAGGCAACTTTAAAGCACAAAAACTGGCCTAGGATTTGTGGGTCACCGGCAGTTTTGAAACTGCTATTTATTGGGAGAATGAAAATCCCTAGTTAGTTAATGCTTCTCTGGGGATAGGGTGCTACCATTCCATGCATGTGACCTAATGTTATTTATCACCCTTTCAGTTCTTTATTTGCAGGGTCTTGGAAGTCAGAAATTATTTGATACATGCTTGCATTTCTTGACTTACACAATATATACTAGATGTTCACTAGACATTTGTTTAATGAATATATGATTTAGTAAAAAGAATTAAATTTATGATCTCAGTATGAGTTAAAGTAAATTTGACGTTTGAGCTTTTTATGATTTGCTTTTTCTCTCATTTTGTGAGCAGAATAGTGAATCGGTCTATTCTGGGCACTTACACCTCGTTTCAGACCTTCTGCAGGCCCTTTTCAAGGAGGCCTATTCTCTCCAAAAGCAGCTAATGGGACTGCTGGACATGGTGTGCGTGGGCCCTTTGGTAGACAGGAGTGATGGCATTTTGAATATGGTGATCGGTGAGTGCAGAAAACTTACTGCTTAGTATGTGATGTGCATTGACTATAAACTGTACGTTGTACTGTATGCTATTGAACTTAACATTGTTTCTCATGGTCCATGATGTCTTACCAATTGTGCAGAAAAAAATCCTACTAGATAAGCTTTTAATCTTTAAAATTTTAGAATGTAGGATTGTTACTTGATGCCTTAACATTAGATCTGTATATTCAGGTTATGTTGGTGGTAGGTGATTTCCCCGTGCTGATTAACACGAAGAGGTGTGCGGCGGTGTCCCCTCTGACGCAGTTCGGCGGGGAGGCAGTAGCTTTGAAACCATAACTCATAGTGAGCCGTGCGGTTCGCATTCCTTCTCAGCACACGCAACTGCATGTGTATGTGAAGGACTGTGAATGTGTGTGACACACCACATTTATTATACATGAAATTATACCCATGTTACATGTGTATTATTGATAGACTCTATCCTAGTCTATTTAAGTTTTGAAGAATTGACATCACTCACTGAAGGGATGTGACCCGAGTCTGAAAAGCGATACTCTGTAAGGGCAGAGGTTGCGCTCATAAGTTCAGCATCGAGAGAGTAGGCTGGTTTTGTGCGGTGTATGAGGCACCTCAAATCTATTGGATTAAAACGACCACTGTTTTATTTACTTAGATTCTGCGAGTCAGCACTTTGGGCTGGGCTCAGCTGGGGCGGCTTTCTCTGTTTCATGTGGGGCAGGTGGCTCACACCTGGCTGTTGGGAGGGGCAGAGGTACTGAGCCAGCCACGGGCAGCGCATCGTCCAGCAGGCTAGCCCTGGCTCAGTCACCTGATGGTGGCCTTGGGGTTTCTAAGAGCAGCAGAAGAGGGCAAGCCCAGTATGCGAGCACTTCCTAAGTCTTCACTGGCCTCACATTTATTATTGTCCTGCTGGACAAAGCGAGTCACATGGCTAAGCCCAGAGTTCATGTAGAGGGGGACTGGCCAACAGTATGGACACAGAAGAGGGAGTTACTGTGGCCATTTTTACAAATCACCTACCACAGATAGAGTAGAAGCCTTACATGAGTACAGTGCAAATTAGTTTTGGCTCTTCCTTGTTCGGTTTTTTAGGTTCTTTTTGTCATTTTAGATTAGAATTATATCAGTAGAATATTTCAGTTATAATAAAGCACAACTTTATTCCACTAAACATTTTAGTTTTATTTAGATCATAGGATAAGTGTAAACTTCAGAAGTTGATTTCCATAATTTATAAATACCTTAAATCAAGTGTGACTCCTATTTTCAATAATTATTTTGACAATTTTTTTTTAAACTGCATTACTACCTATTTTAACAAATGTCAAATTGTCAAATAGATACTTTTAAATTTAGGAGAAACTCATGACATTTGATGTTTTAAGAGTTCTCTTATCTTTCTTTGTAGTTATTCATTCATTGTTGGATATCTGCTCTGTTATTTCCAGTATGGACCATGCATTTCATGCCAATACTTGGAAATTTATAATTAAGTAAGTTTTTTTTTATACTATTTGTAATATATTTTCCATATCCAAAATCTGAGTTATTCATAAGTGTTCTTAGATTGTATTTAAAACATTTTGTGTAGGTATATATGATGTTTCATGACCCTTCTCTCTGATAATCCAGATATCCTACATGTGGCTCCCAAACCAAACTGGACTTCATTATCCTTCTGCCTCTAAAATTAAAAGAACTAACTAGTTACAACTAGTTAGTACTTCTGGAGTAATGGACCAAGGCCAGACCAAACCTTAACCACTTGCCTGTTGTTTAACTGACTTCCAGGTATCCAATATCCAGGCTTAGTAGTTACAGTTAGAGCTGAATATAATCCCTTCATTATACGCTTTTGAGTTGTTCAAGTTTAATTCCATCTATAAAGTACTTTGAACTGGAGCGTTACGAAGGGCTCCTCGGGAGAGTGGCCACAGTGTTCATCAGATGATTATGCAGGAGGAGATGTAAAAATGGCCGAGAAGTTCTGCTTTACACACGCGCATGACACCTTAAAGGTCAGTGTGATGCTGTCAGGTCTTAGGTGCTTGTCTCACAGCGCCAGGTCAGTCAGTTGCCCACCAGTGACAGCAGGGGTTAAGGTCTCAACTCGGAGCCATATCCACGTGCTCGAGTCCCTTCTGAGACAGCTGGCTCCTTGTGAGCCCTGGGCTTTTCTGGAACTCGGAGCAGTAATGGGCACCTTCGTGGTGGGTTATGGTGAGAGTTGACTTTATCAGTGCGAAATGCCTAGAACTGCATGGCACAGCGAACGCTCAGTGAATTACCCTATCTCCGTTCTCATCATTGAGTGTCTTCCCCACTTGTCCCCTTCCAATTCATTTTCTCCCCAGCACTCAGATTTTTTAAACATGTAAGTCAGGTCATGTCACTTCTTAAAATCCATCCTATTTTCTTTAGAGTAACAACGCAGTCCTGTCTGGGCTCTGCCTCCTCACCGGCCATCTCCGCTTGCTCTTAGTTCCTCAGACGTAGCAAACCCCCCTGTCCCCGAGCCTCTTCGTGGCCTTTCTCTCTGCTAGGATGTTGCTGTCCCGACCTCCACACTGGGGAAGCCCCGTGTCCCGTGGGAGCATTCTCGGACAGCCGCACGCCCAGTAAGTCGGGTCAGCGTGCGCTCTGGTGGTGCCCCAGCCTTTGCCGGGCCTAGCATTTATCACAGCCTGAGTTAATTACCATTTACTGGTCCCTCTGATGCTGGACCACAGTTCCATGCGGAGGCACAGAGATGTGTCTTTTTATTTCTCTCTCTGTCCCCAGATCCTAGCAGAGTGACTGGCACATAGTAAGAGTTCAGTTAATATTTTACATAGAGAAAAAATTAGCAACTTCAACCAACATGCCCGCTTCATAGGTAAAGTCAGCACATCTTAATTATGTCATGTCTAATATGTTTATGTTCCAATTTTTCACATGTTCCTTCAAGTCAGTTTTATGTTCTAAGTTACATGATACGTGACTTGCGGTGATTGTATTCTTTTTTTTTACTCATTTAGGCAGAGCCTTAAGCACCAGTCGGTTATAAAGAGTCGGTTGAAACACAGAGATATCATCACTAGCTTGTGTGAAGACATTCTCGTCTCCTTCCAGTCTTGTCTGCAGTTAGCTGAGCAGATGACCCAGTCTGACGTGCAGGTGAATATGGTCCGACAACGCTTTAAACGGGCCCTCATCCTTCGGCAGTCACTGAATCTCGTTTGAATCTCTGGATAAGTTTACCTAGAAAGGTTTTAACTTCTTTCATTTGCTTTCTGTTTGTTTGTTTTTCAACCTTTGAGATTATTTTTGGCCCGTAATTACTTCTCACCCAGAACATTGCATGAGAGTCCTGTCTGCCCCCATCCCTCTAGTCTGCCTGCTCGTCGTCTGTACCTCCTCACTGGTGGGACAAGGCACTCTCCTCAGAACCCTTCCGTTCTCTCCTGCCCTAACTCAAGGATCTGATTCCTCAGTCCTGTGTTTATTGAAGGTCTCTCGATACAGCCACAGCCAACCTCTTCTTCACCAATCTAGTGCAGCCTGCAGGGATGCCACATACAACTGTGTGTGTGTGTCATTCTTTTAAAATTGACATACGCTTACATTTATTTTGATTTCAGAGTTACAGTGTTGAATTGGCATCCCATATAAGAAACATCGTATTCTAAAGTTTGTGTTATGCTTACTGGGGACTGTAATTCATTTTCCTTTGACAATTTTATCCTTAGTGCCTTTTGTCTCAGATTAGCTCTTTATAAATGATATTTAACTCATAAGGCCCTATGAGTGAAGGGTTTAGTGGTACTCGGGGCCTGACAGTTATATGTAATCATTGCCGTGGGAAACGAGTTAAGTATTTCTTCGTAGACTGACAGTGGCGCAGCTCTTCCTGTCGTGCCTTTGCAGGCTGACGGGGGGGATGCTGTGCTGTGCACTGGTGTTCCTCCCTGCCGGGCATCCGTCCCCTGGGGCGGGGTGATCGGGAGGGACGGGCGCTGGTGGGGTGTGGGGCAGGGAGCGGCCAGGAGCTCCGCAGTAGGCGAGGCAGCCGAGCAGCTTTCGGAAGGGCCTGGCCTCCCTGTATTCCTTCTCTCTCTCCCCTTTTTGCTCCCTGGCTCCCCTCACCTCGCTGACAGGAGAGGCGGTTGGCTGGGTGTCCTGTGTCCATCCTCGTCCTCAGCCCCACGCTCCTCTTCCCGGGGTCCTTCCTGCACACCCTGACACCGCAGGCTCCCCAGCTGGTACTGGGACAGTAAAAGACAGAGGGTCCTGGGCGGGAGCGACGTGTGGAGAGCCCTGACTTACAGGCAGAGTTTCACGTTTTTCCTTATTTGTGGCTGTTTGGAATGGATACATTTGACCAGCGCTGCCCACTGTCCACTGCCTGGAATGGAGCTCTGACACGGTCTGTGTAGTTTCTCCTTCCTTTTCTGATCAGCAACGCCCTCTGCTGGTCACTGTGGATATTTATCGAGGAATCAAAGTTAAAATTTTCCAAGTAGTGTTTTCACCTTGTTTTCAGAAACGTCTAAATAAAACCATAGATTTAATTAGTTGTATGCTCTTAGTGGAAGGATTATGGATAGATCAATCTCTGTATTTGTTTCCCGGGCTGCCGTAGCAAATTACCACACACGAGGTGGCTTAAAACGATAGGCATTTATTCTCACAGTTGTGGAGGAGAGTCTGAATTGTGTCAGCAGCGTGTTCGTCAGAGGCTCTGGGAGCGTCTGCTCCATGCCTCCTCCTCAGCCTCTGGGGTCGCTGGCGTTCCTTGTCTCGTGGCTGTGGAATGCCGACCTCTGCCTCTGTTGTCACGTGGCTCTCATCACGCTGCGTTCTCCCCTTGGGTCCTCACGTTATCTAAGACACTAGTCAGTGTGTTAAGGGCACAGCCTGTTCCAGTATGACCTCATCTTAACTAACACGTCTGCAGTGACCACATTTCCAAATGAAGTCACATTCTTAGGTATTGGGGTTAGGACTTCAACGTATCTTTTTGGGAGCCACTGTTCAGTTCGTAACAGCTAATAACTGACAAGACGTTTATTCTTTTGTTAAGTCTTAAACTTGCTTTCAAAATGAGAATATTGTATTGGAAGTTTTACTATATAGTTTTCTAGCCACCAGTGATTTAGTTTTTCTATAAAGATAGGGAAATTTATTTATAAGACTCTTTGATATAAATTTAGTTTCCACTGTAATTCTTACTTTTGTGTATATATTGCTAATAGAAATTTGTATTCTGAAAATAAACATACGTTTATATCTTTTGCCTATACTTAGATTTCTTGCCTGTTGCAGTTAGTTTTTAATCAGTATTTTTCTTTTACTTAAAGAAGGGAAGAATGGATTCTCAGTATTTTGAAACATTGAAAAATGATCTTCCTTGCTTCTCTCCCAGCCCCTTCTTTGTTGGCATTGGGATGCAAACTTTCTGTTTTAAACAGTTCAGTAATTCAAGTTGAGGTAGTATTTGTGTTGTACACTTGATTTTTGAAAACGTCAAAATTAAAGCTCTAGATTTAATTGGTATCTATTTAGTAATGAAGGAAAACTAGAGTCTTAAGCCTGCTACAATTTCCCCTTGAATGCGAAAGAAGTTAAAGTAGGGAAGTATAAGCTGTGTATCACCATTCAGTCATTTAACGAGTATTTCCAGAGTGCTTGCTTTGTGCCAGAAAGTGTACTAGGTGCTAAGTTCGTCACATTTTCTGCTCTCCAGAACTTACCGCTTATCTCGGGAGACAGATAAATTGATAATTATAGAATAGTGTCTTCTGTGGAGAACTGGGATTGTCTCATGGGGAGTAAGGGTAGAAACCCAGTCCTGAAGTCAGAGTTTCTTGTGATGTGACATCGAAGCTGAATAAAATTTCTGTTGAGTACATGTAAGGTCAGTGTGGAGTCACCTCTAATCTCCATACTCGTGAACGTCCACAGAACTGTGTGAGTTCATGTTCATAACTGTCAAGGAAAGATGAAGTGTCATCTCACCTATTTCTGCTGAGGAGAATTGACTGTTCAAATATTTTTAATATTGGTTGAGATGAACAGTGATGTCTAATGAGTGGGTTATCCGATTATGTTTTGATTGGTTTAAAGTTTGCTATATTGTTGGAAAGAAATCATAGTCAATTAACATTAAAGATATTATATTTTATATGAAAATTCTAAAATTAAAGACAAGAATGTATCTATTTGATATGATTTTATGGTACTAATTTAGAGCTCTTTGGATTATGTATTACACATTTTGGTGACATAACCGGTATTTATTGAGCTAAGTTGCCTATGTGTCAGACACTATTAAATTTCCAGTAACCTTAGTATAAGCCACACTGCAGCCTTTTAGAGGGGTTAAGTACCTTTCCCCAGATCATGTGGTACTTGTGGGTGGGCCAGGATCTCAGTCCAGGCCGGGCGACTCCCCTGCATGCACGAGGCTGTCTGGGCATTGCTCGCCATTTTAAAAGCTTGCAAACAGTACACACTCAGAAAACCCTTACCCATTGCACAGATGTCTAACGTGGAGCGCGAAACCCTGCTTTCCTC
>NW_011888975.1:2236595-2239574 GCF_000151845.1 Pteropus vampyrus | reverse complement strand
GGTATTTATTGAGCTAAGTTGCCTATGTGTCAGACACTATTAAATTTCCAGTAACCTTAGTATAAGCCACACTGCAGCCTTTTAGAGAGGTTAAGTACCTTTCCCCAGATCACGTGGTACTTGTGGGTGGGCCAGGATCTCAGTCCAGGCCGGGCGACTCCCTTGCATGCGCGAGGCTGTCTGGGCATTACTCGCCATTTTAAAAGCTTGCAAACAGTACACACTCAGAAAACCCTTACCCATTGCACAGATGTCTAACGTGGAGCGCGAAACCCTGCTTTCCTCTGATAGAACCGCAGGTAAGGTTTTTATTTATTTTTGAGGGGTTAGGGAGCAAATATTAACACATAACACATTTTAAAATAGTTATCCACATCGTTTTGCAACTTGATTTTTTACTTTACCTTAGTGCTTACTGTGTCATGAAGATACTCTCTACTGGATGCATTGATAGATCAGTGCTATACAGTTTATGAATATTTCTTGAAATTTTTTAACCGTTTTCCAGTTGGTGGATACTTCGTTCATTTTTCGCTATATAAAACTGTTGCATTGTGTACCTGTGTTAGTCCTATAGAATATATTTTCAGAAGTGGAACTGCTACCGAGTTAAGGAATTTTAACATTTTACCTTGTGAGGATAATGCAAAGAGTGTGCTACGCACCCGGGAGTGGTAAAAGTCCCTGTCACTGCCCCTCCACGTCAGCCCTCGGGGTGTGATCAGTTTTAAATCTTCCCTAATCAGTCAGCCCTCTCCTCTTCCCCTTCTAAACAAATGTAATCAGATTGTACTTCGTATTCTTTTCAATGTTAGTTTTTTGGCAGTTTGTACCTTCTGACTTTTGCTTGTTTCATACGTTATCCTTTTATTGGTTTGTGAGAACTTTTTCTTTTGCTCATCTACTGATCTCCCTATAGAAAAGAACAGTAAGGTATTTAAATTTCTTTCACTTTCAGATCAACCCAGGATGATCTCCTTTTTTTCCTTTATGAAGATTTGTTTTCACTAATGTGGAGTTTAATTTTTTGAAATATCTCTATTATCATTTGGTGTTTGTATTGCTCCTAACAAATCAGAGTAGAATATCTTTTCTTGGAAATTTTTACACTCTAAATGTTTATTAAGAGACCTTTTTAGAAAATACTGTGTCATTTACAAGTTTAGCTAATTTCATATTCTTATATATTATGCTTATTTTCTTTTTTCGAAACAGGATAATGCTGAATACAGATTATTTCAGAAAACACTGAAATTGTGTCGTTTCTTTGCCAACTCTCTTTTGCACTATACTAAGGTAAGGCTTATTTTTTTATAATGCATGCATGTGAACTCTCCAATAAATTATAAATTATTCTGTTTCATCATTCTTGCCAAAAACAGTCTTTTGAAGTTATTTTTCAAGAGTACATTCGTATTGCTAGTTGTTAAATATTGAGCATCTGGTGTATCACTTATGTTGCTGCCATCATCGTTATTTATTCAGTTACCTGAAAAAATTAATATGAAATTATTTAAGCATGGGTCAGTTTTCAGAAGATAATTCAACTTGCCTTCAAATACTGTGTGTAAGTTGATGGTACAATTTTTTAAATTAAGTTTTTAAAGTTTAAATATTCAAACCTTTAAAACTGTAATGTAAGAACTGCATCTTTGTGAGTCAGCAGGAGAGCAGCAGTAGTTGAAGATGCACGAGTAGAAAGATAAGTTGCCAGGACAGGTGATCTGGAGAGACGAGCAGAGGATGCTTACAGCAGCTGATGAAAGAAGCATCATCAGCAATAGGCATTTAAAAGAAAAAGCTGTTGTCCGAGTGTATTTGTTTCTGATCCTGTCCTCCTCCTCTTCAAGGATGAGAGAGGGTCTCCAGAGTCTGTCGTAGTTGGAGCCTGGCGCATGGCAGACACGCTGACTCACACGTACACAGACCCTGAGGCTGGCTCCTCACAGAAAGGACGTCCGCGTCCCTTCTGATCGTCATTCCTTTCCTCTGCTCACGTTGGAAACCGTTCTTTTTCTAGTTCCTTTAGATACAAGGTTAAATTGTTCGAGGTTTTTCTTGTTTTGTGAGGCAGGCTTGTATTGCTGTCTCTCTCAGAACTGTTTTGCTTGTGTCTCATAGATTTTGGGCTGTAGTGTTTTCATTTTCTTTTGTCTCAAGCTATCTTTTGATTTCTTCCTTGACCTCCTTGCTAATTCATTTATTGTTTAGTAGCATTTATTTAGCCTCCTCATATTTGTGTATTTTCAGTTTTTTTCTGGTGAGTTTCATGCCATTGTGACTGGAAAAGATGCTCGGTATGATTTCAGTCTTGTTAAATTCATTGAGACATGTTGTGTGGCCTACCGTGGTCTGTGTTGGAAAACGTTGCCTGTGCACATGAAAAGATGGCATATTCTGCTGCTTTGGGGTGAAATGCTCTAAAAATGTCCATTAAGTCCATCGGATCTAATGTGTCATTAAAGGCCACTGTTTCCTTGTTGATTTTCTGTCTGGATGGTCTGTCCATGGATGTTAATGAGGTATTAAAGTCCCCTACTCTGACTGCATTACTGTCGGGCTCTCCCTTTATGTCCATCAGTGTTTGCTTTATACGTTAAGGTGTTCCTACGTTGGGTGTGTACATGTTTCAGAGTTATATTCTCTTGTTGGATTGACTTCTTTATCGTTACGAAATGTCTTTGTCTCTTGTTATAGCCCTTGTTTTAATATCTATTTTGTCTGATATAAGTGTTGCTACCCCAGCTTTTTGTTTTTTTCCATTTGCACGAAGTATCTTTTTTCATGCCTTTACTTTCAGGATGTGTCTTTTGATTCGAAGTGGGTCTCTTGTAGGCAGCATATATATGGGTCTTTTAAAATCCATGCAGCCACCTGTGTCTTTTGAAAGACTCATTAGTCCATTGACACTTAAAGTCATTGATAGTTACATGGTTAATGTCATTTCATTGTCTTCTGATTGTTTTTGTAGTTCTTTTC